>NC_142774.1:18262500-18593750 GCF_988280905.1 Pimephales promelas | reverse complement strand
TCCACCGGACCCTTTAGAGGTGAACCGAGTTTCACCATTTGCTCGCTTCAGTAGCTGCACTGGATGACGGCCACTGTCAGCGGTACTAGTTTGATGACTTGTTGTCCCACATCAGAGCGAGGATCACCCTCGCCCTCATCCATCTACTGTAATCTGTCATTTGTTTTTATGATAAATGGAGCCAGCCTCCAAAAGTTATTAACCTGTCCTGTGATTTTTTTTTCTCTCATGTCCAGACACGAACTTATGTATGTTGGTTGTCTTTACATCATAATAATATTTCATATAATCTAGATATGAAATAAATAACATTTATTACAAAAGGAACATGTCTCGATTTGAAATAGAGTTTTAAGTGATACAATATTTTGTTGTGCATTAGAACCACACTAGGCACTTAGTCATATAACAAAATAATTTATTGAAGCATCCAGATACATCACCACGTGAGCACGCAGCTAGGCTCCTGATTGGTTAACGTGGCGCGATTTGACGCCAAAGTTCAGATTTTTCAACTCGGGCAGCAAAGGCAGAGGCAAATTCACGTCAAACGCGTGAATGCACAAATAGCACTAACTAAATCATTTGCACGCATTTGCGCGCTTAACGCGTTCGATGTGAACGCACCATTAGATATTATTTTAAGTACGCAAATAAATCTCTGACCCATCGTTTTCTTCCTTGTCTAATTTATTTCGCTCTAAATACGTCATCTGGTACAATTGAAACTATTGGCTATGAGCTACTTACAGGCGCGTTTGATAGATATTCATAGCACCCAATAAACAGCTCTGGGCATTCGTCTCAAATACAAGAAAATGACCATGTGGTTCCCAGACACGTCTCTATATCAATGAGACAATGAGACGTGGTCTGACGTTATAAGTCGTAATCATAAGCAGAGTAGTCATAAGCAAAGTCATAGCGGCAGCGCTGACGGCATATTCTTCAATACAACCACTATTATAGTTATCAGGTTCTTCCAGGGCCCAGCATTTCATCTTAAGGATGAATGCATTTCATAACAGTCTCATTGAGAGCCACAGAAAACAGTGTGCCAATGGGATGCATCATTACGCAAGAAGACCAATGAAGAGAGGAGATGATACTTAACAGAACATTTGTCTTCTCTATTTCCGGACAGATCCTAGACCAGTGTTTCTGAACTGCTTATTTTTTTATAAGTAATATATGGAAAAGTTTTCAACTGTTCCCAGTATAGCAATTAGGGTGATGATGAGTAAAAATTGTGTTAAATGAAGGGTGTTTATGTTTTGTCAGTCTAATGTAGCTCTGTGACTGAAGGGATATTAAAGGAAGAAGGGAGGACGAGAGCGAGAGCGGGGCAAACAGGCTCTGAAAAATGTTATCGGCCCGAGGCCACAACGCACACAAACTCAAACCCACACAGACACAGAAGATACAGAGCTCACCTTCAACATAATCATCTCTCATTGTGTATCAGAGTGTATGAACTGGCACAACAGCACACACAAAACAAGGGTGGCATCAGCCTGCTAGAACCCAAGTGCACTTCCTCTCCTTGTGCCTGCTGGATAATTCCAGCACCTGCTGAGCCAACAACCCTGACATGTACAGATGTCCTGTAACATAAGCCCACCTACTGGACCTTCCTCTGATACCCAAATCACTCTGAATTGCAGAGTAAGAAATAATGAGCAGTGATAGTCTGTCAGAAACATTATCTGATCTATAATAAGAATCTAAGATAAGATGCTATTAACATGCAGTTTCGGAGATGATCCAAAAGTGCCTTAGAGCAAATAACACTATACTGTCAATCAGAGAAAAGAAATTCTGCAAGACAAAAAAAAAAAAAAAGAAAGAAAGACAACAGAAACCAGAGGCATCCTTACCATAGTTAAGTACCTAGATTCTACATAAGCAACTATTCCTATGTGTGCACGTCCACTTTACTGGAAAGGTCAAGATCCACCCTTGAATGCATGCAAGTGAACTGACATTTGCATTTTTCAACAGTAACAGCTAACATCTAACCAATTTTCACAGAATTTGGCAAACAACGCTGCATTGCTGTGTTGTGTTAATAAAACCTTCTTACACATCCTGAATACTTAAAAAACTTTGATGAAGTTAAGTGATGATCATTAACACAATAGGTTTGCTAGAAGGTTATAAACCCAGTGTTGTAGTCGAGACCACCTCACTCAAGTCCGAGTCGAGACCGAGACCAGATAGAGTCGAGTCCGAGTCAAGACCGAGTCCATAGAGAGTCGAGTCCGAGTCGAGTCCGAGACCAGAGACGGTCGAGTCCGAGTCGAGACCGAGACCAGTGAGGTTTGATTACCTAATTTACTTTTATTTACTTAGAGAAATCCTTTTTTTTTTTTTTACTGAATTTACTTAGAGTATGATCAGTTTAGGGTAAAAAGGCCACATAGTAGGTGGTGTTAAAAGTAATTTTATTACAATTTGTCATGCGCAGTTGCGCACTAGAAAATCACCAATCACTGGACGTGTCAATCAATTTAAAGAAATATTTTATTAACATACATTAATAATCATGAAAAATATTTTGAATTGAACTCGAGTGGACTCGGGAATAAGTCCGAGTCCTAAAAAAAAAAATGTTCGAGTACGAGTCAATTTCGAGTCCAAATGCACACGAGTCCATGACAAGACCAAGACCATTAAAATATGGTCTCGAGACCGAGTCCGAGACGAGTCCGAGTCTCGAGTACTACAACACTGTATAAACCATAAATAAATGAAACAATTATATCCCAAACATCATAATATATAAAACAATGATGAGTCAAGACATGATAAAAACATTTAAAAGGAAATTCCACTAAAGTATATTTATTATTGTTGTTGTTTCAAGCCCACCTTTCCTACTGTCTCATAATATTGTTGTAGATTTTACTTGGTGTCTGATATGTGATATAATAGACAACTAAAAGAAGGTTAGGTTAGTTCTCGAGACAGAAAAAATGTTTTATTTTCCAAATTAAAAAGAGAGTATCTATTAAAAGCAATTGTAAATTAGTAATATAATAGTAAAATACACCAACACACATATTAAACTGGAATATGCAGTATAATTAACAAATTATACATTAAAAAAAATAATCCACAGAGCTAAATGCTGGAAGTGCTTGCCATGTAGATTTTGTAGTTTTGTACTATAACTTTGCTCGCTTCCAGACACAGTGGAGTTTGCAGCTGTTATAAAACATTCTTTACCACAACCACCTGCCTGAAAGAATAAATGCAGCCTGCTGATCTGGCACTAAAATATGAACACAATGGACATCCATTGAACAAGCGAGTGCTGACTTGGGTTTTAATGTTTAATCGGGTTATTCTGTCAAGGCTATCCCTTTTTTCCCCTCTAGAGCCTCACATTGTGTTGTGCGGTTGTCTGATGTCTCCGCTGGCAGAGTAAGCAGCAGGCCAAGATTAGTGAAGAAGAGCTTATAATTAAATGCACCTATATTCACTGTAAACAGCATGCCTCCTGCAAGACGGAAAAAAAACAACCTATACGGCTGTCACAGCTAATGGTGTTGAACAACTGCTATGCCAACATCAAACTATAAAAATGTAAGAAATTGTGAAAATTCTTACCTTGTATCGTTCCAAACGTATTTTTTTTATATACTATTAAAAAATAGATATTTAGATGTTTTTGTCCATACAATGAAGGCCAATGAGATTCAAAATGTTTTTCAAGCTTTAAAAAGGTCATAAATGTAGCATAAAAGTAATGTTATAAAGCAAAACGATCACTTTGTATGATGAACAGACCACATTTTATGTGGTTATTCACTCTGAAATCAAATGAAATCATTGATCAACTCATGTATTGACGCATCAATACTGCCAATAAAACCACATTGCCATGATGACTTATGGACCACATTAACTATTATTGAATATTCTTCATTTGTCTTCTATTGTGTTCCACAGAAGAATAAAACTTATAGCTACAGGTTTAGAATGACATAAGAGTAAGTAAACAGAATCTTCATTTTTAGATGAGGATTATTCCCATTACTCAAAGGAATACAGAGAATTTGGAATCTCTTTAGCGAAAATATTGTCAGCATTAATGGTTCCAGCAGAGATAATGCAGCAGAGTGCAGCGTAAAGCATAAAGTGCAGCAGTCTTTATTCAGAAATAAACTCAAAACAAAAGTGTACAAGGAACAAAACAGGAACAGAACAACCAACTTGACCGCTATGACTGCTTCACCCAACGGTTCTATTTATCACTGCGCCCTTAGCAACACCCTTAGCAACCACACATATCAACAGGCTAAACATAGAAAAAAAACTTAAAGTAAATTTCTATTTACTAGGTGGCATGACGATGGATAAGTGGTTTGAGGAACAATTTAGAGAGACTTCTACAAATACGAAACATCATGCTGAAGTGCTGAAATGTAACATTGACACATTCGAGAAGACTCGTAATGAAAAAAATACCGTGCAGCAAACCCAAAGGGCAGTGAAATGCTTCGGTGACTGGTGTAGTGAAAAGGGTTGCAGCATAGATTTTAAACAAAACACCAAGACGGAACTCAACGCACTTATCCGTGACTTCTACGGAACTGTCAGAAGCTCCACCGGAGAAAAATATGGGATCAGTAGCTATGTAGCGTTACGTGCGGATCTGAACAGATTCCTGAATGATCCACCTTTGAGTTTGTCCTGGTGTCTGATGAGAGACAGCGAATTCACCTCATCCAATAATGTTTTCGTTGGAGTCGTAAAGACAATGAGAAGAGAGGGTCGTGATAAAACGGAGCATCACACACCGATTTCTACTAAAGATTTCAGCACCATAAAACTGTCTGATGTGCTTAATCCCAACACACCTGTCACTACACCAGTCACCGAAGCATTTCACTGCCCATTGGGTTTGCTGTATGGTATTTTTTTTCATTACGAGTCTTCTCGAATGTAACAATGTTACATTTCAGTACATTTTCAGCATGACTTTGTAGAAGTATTTGTAGAAGTCTATAAAGTCATAGTTTTTGTTATTTTTGGACCAAAATATTTTCGATGCTTCAAAACATTCTAACTAACCCACTGATGTAACACGGACTACTTTGATGATGTCGGTATTTCCTTTCTGGACAAGGACAGTATATCGTACATACATTTTCAATTGAGGGACAGAAAGCTCTCGGACTAAATCTAAAATATCTTAAACTGTTCCAAAGATGAACGGAGCTCTTATGGGCTTGGAACAACATGAGGGTGAGTCATTAATGACATAATTTTCATTTTTGGGTTATCTAACCCTTTAATGTGACAGCTTTAGTACAGTAAGCAGGAGGAATAGGAGATATTTCCTCTGTTTGATCACTCAAATTGGCAATATCTAATTTACTCCATGACAGAGCCCCTGTGAGAGAAGGGAGGAATCTTATATCCGGAACGAAATTACTGTTGACCATGACAGGCTACTTCTACTGAAGAAACTTCAAATCCACTCAGGCCATTTATGACCATAGATATGTGCATTTAAAGACATCATGCAAGAACACAATTGTTATTTTGAATAGTTAATTCTCGTGCCCACTAATCTCACATTTTAACGTTTTAGTTTCCTGACATGCTGTGTTAACATGCCAGAGACTGCGAGAGGGTGTACGAGCGAGACACACATATGTTTGTGTGTCAGCTGCAACAGAAGCTACTGAGGATTTCCTATTAAAAGAGGGATCAAGTTCTCATTCCTGTGTACCACAAAACCCCTTTCTGACACACATGCAGAGAGAGAGACGTATTCAGTGTCTCTCTAAAGAGAAATGTTGATCTGTTATAAGTGAACAGGTGCACTATGACCAAGAAACACCAGCAATGGCCATGCAGATAAAGGTTTAACACACAAATATCATAATGAAATCATGAAAAAACATGAAACGTAAACATATTAATGTCATTTTTACAGGATTGCAGTTGACAAAGAACATATTCTCCACAATTCACACAAATAAAGTATCTGTGCACTAAAATATATTCACTTCTTCATTCAGGGCTGGAGCATTTGTTGAGGTTTTGACCTTAAGCATTTTAGCAGACGAGGTGAGACAATGTAGTTTCTGAGTGCAGACATGAGCGTGAGACAGACTATAGTGAAGCGAACTGCTGGTGGATAAAAGAAAGTGCCTTGTGGCCTAAGGAATGAAAAAGAAAGAGACTAAGTGTTTGTGTGTGTATATGTGTGTGTGTAAGTGGACTGTTATTGCACCCGAGGAGGAAAAATGTTGAAATGTGCTAATAGACGAGTGGGTGTTGTATAATACAAATCCATGTTGTTATTTTTTTATTTATTTATTTTTTTTTGTCTTCAGTGTGTGGGTGTGTGTGTGTGTGTTTTAAAGGAGCGATTTAAAATAGTCATAAATGCAGGTTGTTTTGTGTGAGTGTATTTACTACTGATAACATTTGTGCATTGCCTTTGCTCAGTAAGGTTTCTATTTGACACAATTTTTTTTGTCATGATATGACAAAATATGTTTAAAATTCGGGAGGAACACGTACAAATTATCTATCCAATCATTCACATCATTCCAACCAGCTGTAAACAATCAGTAATCAACATGTCTACCCAATCAGCAAAATGAGTAAAGGCCTATATAGACCATTTTGCAAGATGTAAACAACACTGGTCCAGAAACACTTCCTGTTTCAGTTTGTAACTGTTTTCTTTATTTCACATGTAAAGAAAACATCTTAAAGATATGCATATGCTCTGTTGGTTGTATTTTATCTGATCTCTTATGTAGTGTTAAAAAAAACCTGAAACAGGAAGTGCTACTGGACCAGTGTTGTTTATCTTGCAAAATGGTCTATATACACACAGTCAACTAACCTGTGTTCCTTATATTTAAATTCTTTTGGTCATTAAACCAAAGCCAAATTGTGATGTGATGTCAAGAAAACTTCACTGGTTACTGACGTAACCTATATTCTCAGAATTAAAACGCAGTTGGAACGCCCTCTGGGTGTGCCGATTGTCTGAAGCCCTTATAGAATCATGCCAATTTATTGGATAATGGCATGGGCGCCGCCCCAACGCTCTTACGCCATCACATTATACAGACGTGCGCATGCCATCTGCTCCTCAGATTTCCCTGCCGAAAAAAAAGCTTGTCGGCAGCGTGGGGAGCTTGGGGGCGAACACAGCGTCTCGTTCCCTACTCAGAGAACATAGGTTACAACCATAGACGTTCTCTTTCATAGGTTCACTCAACGCTGTGTAGCTTAAGACACAGTAATACCAAACTCACCAAGCTAAGTGCTGACGTAACTAGTACAATGACCTGATAACTCACACTACTAGTTCAAGCAGATAAAACTTGGGAATCTGGAGTCATGTCGAGATCCAAACTGTAGAATTTGACAAATGAGGACCAGCCAGCCGCTACACAAATGTCTACCAGGGGGGCCCCTCTAAAAAGTGCTTGAGAGGAAGCCACACCTCTGGTGGAATGTGCCCTAATGCTAAGAGGTAAAGGCAGACCACACACCTCATATGCCAGTGAAATAGCCTCTGTAACCCAGTGGGAAATTATCTGCTTTGATGCAGCAAGCCCGTGGCGGCCAGCACCAAAACATACCAAGAGCTGGTTAGATTTTCTCCAACCACCAGTGCGATCCACATGTAACTTCAATGCTCGGACAGGGAAGAGCAAATTAAGTTTCCTGTCCTCCTCAGAAACAAAAGAAGGAGGATGGAAAGATTGAAGGTTAATAACCTGGGAGGGAAATGCTGTGGACAATACTTTGGGCACATATCCTGGTCTCGGTCTCAAAGTCACCAGGACCAGGAGTGAAGTCTATACATGTCTCACTAACCGAAAGAGCTTGAAAATCTCCCACCCGCTTCAACGAAGTCAAAGCAATTAAAAGAGAAACCTTGAGAGTCTAAATCCACTCCGGAGCTGACTTCAGGGGCTCAAAGTGAGCCTCCGTTAAGCCCTCCAGGGTGACTGACAGGTCCCAAGAGGGAATTCCAGCGGGGTGTGCTGGTTTTAGGTGGCTAACCCCACGCATAAATGCTGAGTTTAACCTCAGGTTACCCAGGAGGATCTCATCCAACTCTCTATTAGCGGCAATAGCAGCAACATATACACTCAGAGTAGTAGTGGTCGCACCAGAAGCAAACTTCTCCTGTAGGAATTCCATCACTGAACCCACTGGGCAGCTGACTGGAATTTGTAGTGTGTGCTGAACACCATGACTCAAAATCTTGGAGGGATACAACCTTCTCGTGGAAAGGGCTCTCACACTCGCAATGGACGTCAGTGGGAAGACCAAAGTTCAAAGCTAGCAACCTCTGATGGGCCATACGCATTGCTTCCAAATGTTGGGGCGAGGATCCCATATCCTGCCCTGAAGTTTGGATAGCAGATCCTCCCAGACCGGAATCTTCCAGAAGATGAACCAGCTCCGAGAACAACGGGCTCCACTCTCCCTCACTATGGACAGTCTGTTTTGACAATGACATGGTGCCCTTCGAGAAAAGGGAGAAAGTGAAGAAGGGCTAAGTTGTTTATGTGCCAAAAGAGAGCCTCTAACCCCTCTACAGACTGCCATACTGTCAGAGAAGGAGAGCAAGTGAGAGGTGGGCAGAGACGCTTGCGCGGTCTGTCCCAACCTCATAAATTGGGGGGAAGCACTCCTTTTTCTGACCTGAGGGTCAGAAACGATTCAAGGAAGCTGGAGTGGTTTGTTAGACTGAATCAGCTCAAGATGACTATGAGGCGGGGAAACGGGTGACCGTGGGCTCCCCAAACCATTGCTGGTGGGGAATGAGCCGAGTTACTCCTCCTAGCTGTAAAATCCGTCCTATGAGAAGGATTGAGACAGGGAGGGATTAGAAGATCCCCTAACCCTCCTGGGCATAAACTGCCAAAAAGAAAAAAAGTCAGTTGACTGGGATTTTGCGGCCCGAAACTTGTCAACAACTGTGTTGACCTCCTCCCTGAACAGTCCAGACTGAGAAACTGGGGCTTCCAGGAGGAAAACCTCCTGGGGAATCTAGGAGAAAAATCGCAGATCTCTGTGAGATTGAGCCATGGGTGGCGCTCTGCAGCAACCGCCCCCGCCATAGACCATCCTATAATGCGTGCAGTGTGCTTGGTGGCTCTTAAGGCCAGATCCGTGGCCTTACAAAGCTCTTTGACAGCTTCTGGCGTAATTCCGGATCCCTCATCCATCTCCTTCAAAACATCTGCCTGGTTGGAGAGGATGGCCATAGTATGTAGGCCGGGCCATGCCTGCCTGACCAGCTGCCATGTAGGACTTTCCCTACACGGTTTAGAGGAAAGGAGGGGGCGAGATTTGATGTAGCAGACGACGGAGAAAGGTCAATAGCATGTTCTTGACTCCTGGAATGGCGGAATAGCCCTGCTCCACAGAACCAATAAGGTTAGTTAGTTAGGTCAGTTAGGTGGCTGCCGCATTTGTCAGATGAGCACAAAAAGGCTGTTTCCAGGATCTGGAGATCTCATGGTGCAGATTACTGAAAAATGGCCGCTTTCTCCGCTCTGGCCTAGACGATTGTAACTCACAGTCCAGTCAGGCCAGTCCAAAGCGAGCTTCTCTGTAGCGCACGAAAGCACTTCAATAAGCTCCGTGTAGGCCGCAAGCCGTAAGCTATGCTCCCTGACCGCTAGGCGGGAGAACGTTGGAAGCTAAAGCAGGCCCAAAATCCTTGGAGTCAGACGCTGCATGTGTAAATCACATCTTCCAGCCCAAAAGAAAACGTCTTGTGCGCTCTCGGGCTGGGACATAAATAATCATGTAAAAACTCAAATGGCAGGACACTGTGTGCGTGCTCGGGAGAAGGAGACAGAGAAAGGGATTGGCCTGTCTGCTCATACTCTATATCCTCGAGCTCCCCATCTGAACCCCAGGTCGCGGATCCCAGCAAGGCCTCAGCAATCTCGGGAGCGTGATGGGGGAAATGAATGACTCCTTCACAAAAACATTGAGCCGAGTGCAGAGGGTTTTGACAAGCATGTAGTCATAAAATTTACATTTTGACAAGCCAAGAACAGCCTTGTGTGCATTTGTGAAAAACCCAAACATTTTACACACTTACAGTGAGTTACTGTTGTGTCACTCGCAAAAAAGCGAGCGCATGGCAGCAGGCAATGACGAAACTCCATGGCACTTCACCAGTTCCACTATTCGCAGTCGCTGAGGTTCAGAAGAAGAATGCTGATGCTAATCCAATATTTTGGCTTGTGCCCCTGGTCATTTGAGTTTGAGATCCCTGGTGTAAAGTTTAAAAATATACTTAATATGTAACAGGTTACATATTAAAAGAATACTCTGTACAAATTAATGTTTAATCAAATTCACAGCTGAATGCATTTCAAAATTCAACTTAACTATCCCTTGCTCTAAGTAACTTTCCTCAACTTATCTCATCTGACTGAACTTCATTTCTAATCAACAGTTTTGATTAGACACAAACTTGGTGCTTCACACAAACCTTCTAAAGCAATAGCTCAGTTTTGAGAAGAAAACAAAACTACAACACATCATGGTTCATGGGATTTGATTGAATGTAAAAGCACAAATGTACCAAAGAAATGTGTCCTCTATTTGTCCACCACGTGGGTGCCTGTGGGGAAGCTGAGCAAACAAACACTTATTTCATGCTTGAACACATTTAAGCCAATGGACATTTAAAAAAAAAAAAAGACAGAAAAAAGAGAAAATACAAAATAAAGATAAATACAACTGTTTGTGAGTAGAAGAAACATCTTATCATCAGTGGAAATAGAAGGAAATTCTGTGCTAATCAGTATTTGTGGTTTAGGTGAGTAAAAGTTTCATTCAAAGCTTCACAAGCTCCTGCAAGCACAAATATTGTATTTCTCAGCACAGAATCACCAACAATTGCCATTGTATTACACTTTTTTTCACCAAAGTTTTTTTCTTTATGATAATTTCCCACCATCTTTTTACCGTTATATTAAGGTATTTAAATGTGAGAATTAATATTTTTTACATTTTAGTTTCAAAGAAAAATAATTTAAGGAAAAGGAAATGTTAAATTCTGTCTTAGTACATTGGATTCTCTTAAATGAAATTTTGATTCCTCATGATATAACCCCTTTAAATGCATCACCCACACGTAACTCCGCATTTCTTCTTCACATGGGGAGTGAAAGGCTCTATTCATTCCATCAAATAAACCTTCTATGACAAATTTACGACCATTGATGTTTCAGCTGAAATACTGTGCAGCATTCCTCAGGGCATAGTTTACATTAAACCACTGAAAATTTTACAATTTATCTACAATATTAATTGTCATACCAGTCACATATTGTGATATTCTATGACGTTCGTGACCAACAGTACTATACAGATGCATCTGTCTTCACCTCAAGCGTGGAAATGTGCGTGCATGTACATATTAGCCGTGTGGGCAGCTGAGAGGGCTCAAGATGGCCACATATGTTATTACTGCCTTAGGGTCTCTGTCTCCCTTTGTCTGTCTTTTTCTCCCTTCTTAACTGACAGCCACATAGTAGCACAATTAGAGGCAGCATATTAGCACATAACACGTGCATACTGCACACACACACACACACACACACATGTTTGGTTTCCAATGTTTTATGGATCCACAGATATAATGATTTTATACTGTACAAGCTATATATTCTGTCCCCTATCCATAACCCTACCCTACCCTAAACACCCTAAAATCGGCATTTTTACATTTATTACTATGATTTATAGAGGTTTTTTTTTTTTTTTTTTTTAATTACTGCCATTAAAATCAATTTGGGATCAATTGGTCCACGCAAAGCAGACTTTACCAGGACCACACACACACATTTCAATTTCTTGGTGGGGACTTTTACCAACATCTTTTTAGATTTGCTTAAAATTATAATTATTATAATAATTGTTGCTTTTTCAAAAATAAGCAAGATCATTTTACATGGTAATCTGTATAAAATCTGAAAATATTAGACACAAAGAAAAGAGAAAAAAAAAATTGAAAGGGTATCTATCTCAGATTCAAATCTAAACTGCCTATTGTCTAAAATCTACAACAATATAGAACTGTGTTACAAGACATCAAAATTAAATTTACACAAATCTCTACTGTAAAAGTGATCAGTTGACTTAACTTAAAAAAGCGAGAAACACATTGCCTTAAAATTATTAAGTAAATAACCTTGTGTACTGGAAAAAAAAATCTATTTACACATTACATTTATTTTTCTTAATCATTTTAAGGCAACAGGTCTCCTCACTTGTTTAAGTTAAGTCAACAGATCACTTTTTACAGTGCTTAGCATTCTATAGGCAAAATGTATTTGTTCCTCATAGTGCTTATTTCATGTGGTTATAAATATGCTAATATATCCCTAAATGTTCTCTGCATTTGACAGCAAAAGCGATTGCTTTTTAATTGCACTTGTCAGATACACCTCTTGGAACAAAACAAGAGACATGTACTTTTGTAACATTTGGATAATAATACTACAACTCTGAGCAAGTTAAAGGTTTTGAAGAACTACATTTTCAAAACACACACACACACACATAATGAATACAAGCTTATTAAAATTCATAAATATTTTTGCTTCATATGCTATTTGATTTGGCTTGATGGTCGTTTCACTCCAAATAACTCAATTAGGTGATTATGCGACATTGAGGCTGTTTTTTTGTCTATTCACCACAGTTTCTACCCCTCACATACACACATAAAATGTGCAATTTCCCCATTTAAGAGCCACTTTAGCTCACATCCCATAGTGCATTTACATAACAGCCCATTCAAATGCAATGACAACCAAAATCTGAGTGACATTTTCAAAACTGTCTCCCTCATAGCAAACAATCACAAATAATAGAGGGTTGCTAAGCACACATACACACACCCACAAGCACTCACAGACACAGACACATGCTCAAATATATGGCCCAGATGCAATTCTGCAGTGATAGAAAGGGATAAGGAAATCCATCATAGATTTATAAGCTTTAATGAGTCATGTTGATATTTTTTGGAGGGAAAAACAAAAGAGGGTAAATTATGAAAGGACAAAGCAGATAGAGAAAAAATAAAGAGGGAGACAGATTAAAAAATGTGAGGAGGTCGATGAGCAAGTGGGTAATTGAGAGAGTGAGTTCAGGTGTGGAGACACGAGGGATTCTGGGAAGTGTGGTGAAGACGAAGACAGGATGGTGCAGACCTTGACTGTAACAGTGCAAGCCTGGGCTATCCATTCATGTTTTCATTGATTCCATTCCCTTCTATAATTCATCTACAGTAAAAGTAAAAGAAGAGCATTTCTGAGCTGAATATGCTTCATTCAGTGGCGGAGGGAATATGGGGTCCATTCCGATCAGTGTGTGATGAAGTGTTTCTGAGGACAGTTGTACAGTTGACAGTTGGTTTACAATGTTGTCGTGCTGATCTAACAGTATGACACTTTGCTATAGTATGATCCTGCTGATACATTAACCAAGACATTAATATAGTGTAACATAGTTGTTGTGTCTCACCAGTCCTGGAAAGCCACTTATAGCTACAAATTAGAGGACTAGAACCAGTTTTCAAATTACAGGGAGGCTAGATGAGGATCCCTTAGTTCCAGACATACGTAGCTTCTTAGTAATCATTATAAAGCAAGCTGAGATTGGCTACTTAACTGCTCAATCTGTGTGTCATTCAAGGGGTGTAAACCAGTACTAATAGTAGAAAAACATTAGATAAAAAAATATTAAATCACTATTAATGAACATCTTTGATGTCAATATACAGAAAGATTGGCCCCATTCAAACACTGTCCTGAACTGACTGCTGATTAACCCAGACTGAAACGGTGATATAGTCCATCCTCAGAACTCTCACAACTGTCCTTTATTCAAGGTGTAAATAATTGTTTTGGGTCTAAAACTGAGACATCAGGGAAGAGCAGAAAGATGAAGGGTTGCAAGAACCTGTATATAAAAAGAGAGGAGACAAAAAAAAGAAACTGATGAGGAGTGAGAGCAAAGGAGCAAATGCAAAAGAGGGTGAAGGAAGAAACAAACAAAAAAAACAGTAATAAAGAAGGAGGGTAAGAGTATTCTGAAACATATTCAGAAATATTGAAAGTAGTTTAAAGTTCAAAAAAGAGAAAAACACTGCAGAGAATAAAGGGCAGACACCAACAAAAAAAAATAAATAAATAAAAAAACATGCGTAAAGCAGGAAGCAGCGTGAGAGCTGTAGAGGGTCCAGTAGTGCTGAAGGTACCCCTGCAGCTGCTGTCACATGATCACATGTTTGGCCTCCAGCCGATGACAAGGTCAGAAATATTTTTGATCTCTGGCAGTCTCATGCCATCCTTCTAGTACCTCTCTCTCTCAAACACAAATCCTCTCTCTATCTCTCTCTGAGTATTGCCTACTCTGGTTGGGTGTCTCCCTGTAGTTAGGAATGACAGCTCCTTCTTAACAGTGGCTGTTGATGTGGCGATCTTTGAATAAGTGCCTTGAAGCACTAGGGGCCCTATCTTGCACCCGGCGCAAATGACTTTGTACACTGACACATGTATCATTCCTATTTTACACCCACGAAAAGCGGGCTTTTCCCTCCACAGACGCACGTCGGTAAACTAGGAAATGAACGGCGCAAAAAGGAGGCGTGTTTCAGCGCAAACATTCCCTGGCGCTATTTTGCAGTTCTAGAACACAACTCTGCCACAGACAAGAGAAAATCTAGTCTAAAGTCAGTGGCGCATTGTGCATTGTTCATAATGCTATTTTAAGTGTGCATGCTTGGCCATAATGTAGCGGGTGCACAACGCACATACACTTTGATTCTCTCATCAACACAGATGCAGCAGTTTTTATTTTTCCAAACCATACATTATAACAAGGAAACATATTAACACATGAGGGAAATCATTGTGGTGTCCATGTACAGTAGATGGAAAAAAATGTAGGCCTAAATCTAGTTTACACATTTACCCAATTTTTGTCAGGCTAATTGTAGTAATGACGGATCAGACCTGTTTGCCCAATAGTGGCAAGACACATGTCATATGTGGGTGGGTTTTTCCCATCCCCATACAACGTCACTTCTGTCTTTCACTGCCCTGACAAGAATGGCTGTGGTCGGTCTCCTTGGCTGTGAACCGCTCCTGGCGCGCACCTGGTAAATTCGCCATAATAATAACAGTCCGCCCTGCAACATACGCACCTGTTCTTAAAGGGTATGTTGGATGACGCTCTGATTGGTTTATTTCACTTTACGCCCAAACCACACCTATGAATAATGAAGCTATTTCAGATCAACCCCTTTTAAACTTGCGTCGGGCGCAAGAGTCATTTATCCCACCGGTAAAATTGCAACAGCGCCCAAGACCCACCCACAAAGTTATTTGCGCTTCACGCTTGATACTTGCGTTTCAGATTGTTAAAATAGGGCCCCATGTGTTTCTCTCATCAGCAGAAACATAAATCAGCGCCTATGATTGTGCTACAATCACTTTATAGATGCTACTGCCTAACAACATCAGACAAAGTGACTGGCAATGAAAATTGGCTAACTTAGGTACATGTAAATTTACTTGAATGTGGATTGCTCTGTAAATAAATAAATAAAATACACATTACGCTACTTGCATTAGGCTACTTCAGTATAGGAAAAAAAAATCATGTGATTAGTATGTACTATACTAACCGAATGTGTAATGTTCAGAGTATTTATATGGATAAATTGTGGAATACTGAATGAATTAAATAATTCAACAAAATAATCAATTATCAAAATAGTTGTTAATTTAAGCCCTATATTTGTCTGTGTGTGTGTCTAAAATAAACATTTTTAAGGGACAAATTTGTACCCAGAAATGAGGTAAATCTGACAAAATCTCCAAAACTGCCTTTTGGGACGTCCTTGTTTGTAAAACATAGCATAAACATAAAGCAAATGCATTTTTTTTTCTTAATTGTAAAAATGCAGAAAGTTTTCAGGTAAGGGTAGTAGATTTTAGGTAGTAGTGCATATAAAATCTATGGAAGTCTATGCAATGTCCCTATTTAGATAGCTAAGTGTGTGTGCGTGTGCAGTACATGCCAAGCCATTGGCCTCGGACGAAGCCAGCTGATGCAACGTTGTGCGTAATCATCTCTTTAAGTAACACTTGCGCAAAAGCGTCACCAGATTCACTTGGCTGAAGAAGCCACGGAGGCGTACTTGAAATATGGCACAGCTTCTCATTCTCATTCTCAGGGAACCGGGTTCTATACATAACCCCTTTTCAGGGCAACATTGATGCCACAACAATACCATGATGCTGTGTCTCATTACCATTCTCAAAGAACCGGGTTATACACAGAATATACAGTTTGTACAATATAAATATTATTATATATATGGAAGGTCCCCATAAAACATGGAAACCCAATATGTGTGTGTGTGTGTGTGTGTGTGTGTAAGGATGCGGAAAAGTATAGTAGGAATGCCAGTGTTAACAAAATGTTCTTCAAAATCATTTAAAAACAGTTAATTTCTTTGTTCAAGTCTCCACCCAATCATGAAGACATAAATTTAATCATAGAAGCCCTGTTGTAACATTTTATAAAATCATGTTCTCATCTGAAACCACAGCTTGATGAAAAACAAGCCAGTAATAACGTAAAGACTTCAACAGAGGGTGTAAGGGCTTGTTCTTAGTACAAAGTGGAATTTAATGACATAAAAACCTCAAAAACAAAGTACTTAAATGACATAAACTAGTGGGTGTCACTTCTTTGCTTTCATTGTGAAGTCTTCAAATATTATGGGAATTTTATGACACATTTCAAGAATTTACCGCAGTAATCGCATCAGATGGTCAGAATTGATCTTGTAAAGAATGAGCCGTAAAGCTTTGTGAGCGCACCCACTAAAAACATTAGCATGGCTCACTCTCTAAATTAGCCCTCCGAGATGATTTTAGGAATGCAAAACTTGTGTGACTCTGTCTGACATCCAAAAAAACAACAACAGGTGTGTATGAAAAAGAGAGAGATACTGTAGCAAGAGGGACAGAAAGAAGGTTTATGTGGTTTTGAGGGGTCTGGAACCCACCCCTAACCAATATGTTTTCATACTGACATTAACAACATGGTAAGTTTAAACACTACAACAGGTTTTTGGGACCGTTTATTACCACATCCAGGCAAACAAATAAAGTAAAGTGATTCACGAGAGACACCTGGCTTGCTTAGTTGTGGACACCTAATATTCAACAATATTATTGATCTGACTGTCCTGATGCTGTTGTATACAGTAAGAACTAAACAGACCTGGACGATGACAACATTTTTTGCAGAATTGCTATATAGATGAAATTAACTAATTTAATAACTGATTGTCTTTAAAACAGAACTGAATCAACACTGAACTGACTTCAGTGGAACACAGCCTGTATTGTATAAGCCACTACAAAAACAGAGGTGACTCGACTTGACCATTAAACAAGCCGAGTATTTATGAAAGTAGTTAATATCTCCCAAATTCAATTGTGACTCTTTCAGAAACATAATGCTACAATATAGAAACAAGTTGTTTGTGAGGCAGCAGAAACATAACCCTCTCAGAAGTGATTGAGACATTATGTGAAGAACAGTGAACGCATTATCAATGACCAAGCACAAACATGGTCATATGCCTTCATTTTTTGAAGGGTCACCAGAGGCAGTTCTATTAATACTAGAATGATACTGCTATTAGCAGAAAAAAAAAATTATAATTAAGTATTAGCCTACAATGGTATTGTTTTTATTTGTACAAAATTCTGTAATGAAACTCTAGATGGCACAGGCTACTGTATAGGTATGCTTCCAATCATATTCTCTATAGGGCACATCTAATTGGTTCCTGATGTATCAACACCCAATGAACTTGTGTGCTCAACCTTCAAACAGAGTACTTGGTTAGCATTTGCCTTAGCAGTGCAGTGCACTTTCAAGCCTTCACTTTCCCCAGCTCCTCCTGTATAGATCTGCTACGGCTCATCCATGTACACTATGTTGTAGAGCAGCAGCATGTCTTACTTGGTCACAGCAGTATTGGTATATAGTGTGATGTATTGGGAGTAGCAAGCTCTGCAGCAGCAATAACCAACAGCAGCAGCAGCCTAGCAGATCTATTCTGCCAAGACCAAATATTGTCAACATAATTGTCATGCCAATATTACTTCACATAAATGAGTGAAACTTAAAAAATCACTTGGATTTTTTTTTTTAACTTGATGTACACAAACTTATTCATAACAAACAAATGGTAAGTGTAGCATCTTTGTAGCATGTATAGTAGCTGAGATAAAATTGAGAGTAGGAACAGTTACACATTAAAAATATTAGGGCTGGGTAATAAATATCGATTTCTCGATATTAATCGATTATCATTTTTACGAACCGATATCGATTCTTAAATCTCAAGAATCGATTAGTCATCCTGTTTCTTTTGAATGAATGAATGAATGAATGAATGAATGAATGAATGAAAGTGTGTTAAAAGATAGAGTACGACTTATCGAAATCCGTATCATGTCACATTGATTCGCTCAATCAGCGTTTCAACTGTGGAAAGACGTCAGTTAAACAGCTTCTAATCAATGTCATGTATTGTCATATTTACCTCAGAAAACCCACATAAACTCGTTAGTCAGCTAGAAAAAATAACTCTAGAGAGGAGCATTTTGCTAAATATATACACCATATGCATTATAATCTTAATGTTCTTCAATATTTAATGCATATTTGAATAAATATGGCACGTTTTTATGACCGCCACCATTTAAATGTTTATATTTCATATAATCTTCTTATTATAAAAATAAATAAAAGTGTGATTTAAGTGTTTGTATAGCTACAAAACAGTTCATTATTACCTTTATATTAGGCTAATGAAGTCTATAGGCTACAACTAGACTCCCATAGTTTACAGCATTAGTTAAGAGATTTGATTCCCTTGAGAAAAATGGCCATTTATTGTAACTGATATCCAAAATAATCGATATTGAATCGAATCGAATCGAATTCGAATCGAATTGCAAGCTTGTGAATTGAAATCGAATCGAATTGTGAAATTTGTCTCAATACCCAGCCCTAAAAAATATTACTGTATGGGTCACTGTATACTGTATGTCTACACCACACACAATTGGTATAACTCAATATATCAAAACCAAGATAAAAAACTGAAAGCATCTGTTATGGTTGCCTCATTTCATTTTTAAATGACATTTTTTAAATGAAGATTTTTAAAATTGCGCCACAGACATAAAAGTGGTATAAACTGTTGACTTCTACCGTTGTACAATATATAAATTACCTCCCAGCACAAAATCACCATGCTGTGTGTAAAATGATGAGCTTTATGAAATAAACTTTACAAAATAACTCCAAAGGAAAAAATATTATAAGTTTTGAATGATATAAGATATTATTATATTATATATGATTTGAATATTATACAAGTTCTGGTTAAAAATCTCTCTTTAAAGTAAATGATATTCAGAACGTTTGTCCCAATTGGAATGACCATGTGCAAATGAATTATAATAAGATACAAATGTTTTTTTGTTTTTTGTTTTTTTGGCATACACGATTGTTAAATGGATGATTTTTACAAAATTTTAACAAGGCAGAAAAGTAGTTGTAAAAACTAGCAGTGTTATTTAATATTCTTTTCTAATTTTATTTTTAACATTTGCTAAGAGCTGTACACAAGGTTTAAGGAACAAAGAATCAAGATGACATGAAATCACAGTTCACTGATCGCATGACGATGGAAGAGGATTCATTGCGCAACAGAGAATCTGATGTCTTGTAAAATGCAGAGTATGCGTGATCACAAATTTAAAAGGGTGTAATCAAGAGCAGCCATGGTTTATTATCTTGACAAGAGAACCCCTACGTAGCATTGTTCACCTGTGGCATGTCTGTAGGAGTCACCATAAATGCGTGAGCTTACAATTATAAGGTTCTATCTCCACTTTTGGTCGAAATTTAGTTTTTGACATAATCTGATCCATTAGGTGTTTATTAATGCCTGTGTGGTGTTATTTTTGTATATATATAAAAAAAAAAATGTATAGATAAAGCTATAATAGAAGATATCTCTCATAGCTTTTCAGAAGCTGCTTTGGAAATGCTTGTTATAGGAATAGCATAACCTCATGTTCCTGCTGCACTGTATGTGTGTGACTGCAGCTGGTGCTGGATAAGCAAAGTAGACGTTTACAAAAGTTTTTTTATATATATAAAAACAGCAAAACGACAGTGGAGGAATGCAATCCTGAAAAAAAAAAAACAATTTTAGCATAGAAAGACATTACATTTTCATTATCAGGAAGAAATTCTAGCATGCTAGCCAAAACAATGACACACTATCTTCCTAAAGTGCCAAAGAGAATTTTCTGATTTCCCCAATGGTCTCAACATGAGCTAGGGTGGTGTAGTCTGGATTGAAACTGAAGAAGCCCTTGTTGATGCAGGTGGAACACAGGGTGTTGAATGATTCACTGACTGCTATGGGACTGATTCCTGATTGATTACTCGTTTGCCAGGAGAATTTAGCTTCTCATCACTAGGCCTACTGGGGCACAACTTCCAAAACATTTTCCCATATTTCGAGACTCTTTTTTGATACTCTCATGGATATTTTAATAGGCAATCATTGTCTTTACATGCAGCACAGAGTCGATCATAAGCACACATACATGATTGAAATTATTCTTATCTCGGGATATGGTATAATAGCCAACATCAGGAAAGGTTTACCAATGATAATTTATTGGGGCACAGTGGTATTTCACTAAAACTGGTGCCCCACTTTTTTTGACATTTAATATCAAAGAACATTTAATATCATAGGAACCTTTGCATTGCACAAAGGTTCTTTATATCATATTATCTTGATTACTACAAACAAAATAAGTTCAAGACCACATGGGAAGGCAGAAGCCAATTGTAGAATAGTGTAAGACAGATGAAGCCACATATCAGTGCTGGATGTAAAAAGAATTGATAGAAGTGAACAGGAAAAGGCAAATAAAAAAAAGTCGAACTGCCAGTGGCAGTAAGTGATAAAAGGGTTTCCCATTTAAAAAGGATCGCACTGTGTCCTAGGATGCTAATGGGGAATGCCTCAGTCATGACTGGTGTAGTGATATACTGTATATAATGACTGGATAGCTCATGACGTTCTAAACTGCCACTAGGCAATGAAGCCACCGGAAGTGTTCGAGCAGCCATCTTACGATTCTCTACCAGTAGAGAGCAACAACGGCCATTATACAGAGATAGGTAGCTCCAACGGCACTTTTAAGATGACCCGCTGTGCATCAAAAAGTGTAAAACGAAGATCACAAAAGGATCTTGAAAAACTGCTCACAGGTTGTACTTTAAGCCCATAAGAAGTCATTTAAATGCATAGCCTACTATTAGGGGTGGGGAAAAAAATCGATTCTCGATGCATCGCGATGCGGACGTGGACGATCCTGAATCGATTTACAAATGTCAAAAAATCGATTTCAAAAATGTTTTTTTTGATATGTATTTATAATAACGTAATATTGACGGAACGCGAAAGACGGAACTCTGAAGCGCGGAAGTGCAGTGGCGGGACCGTCTGTGGCGTGCACATAACAGAGACGCGATGGAACGCGAGATCCAAACACTTTCCTTGTTAGGTTAACTTAAAAGCTGACGTGTGGAAATATTTTGGCTTCTGAAGTTGAAGGGGGAAAGGAGCTGGACAAGAGCCGCACTAGTTGTACGCTTTGTGGAATAAAACCAACGACGGAAACACGACAAATATGATAAGCCATATGACACCTTTCCAGCCAGAGGAGGAAAAACACTCGGCTGCACCAGTCGTTACCCACCCAGCAAAAACTCGTTGAAAAGACGTTGAAAAGACGACATTGCTAGACGTCTAAACTACGTTAAAATTTGGTTGAAAAGTGAAAGGTGAAAAGCCGTCTTTTTCAGGTCGTTGAAAAGACGTCTTTTTCGGGTCGTTGAAAAGACGTCTTTTTCTGGTAGTTGTAGTCTATAAAAGGACGTCCCATTCACGTTTAAATTAGGTTGTAAAGTGAAAGTTGAAAAGACGTCTTTTTTTAGGCATAATTTTCATTGATTCATGATTATATTTAATATTCCTAATTACTGTCAAAATAAGACAATTCACAAAAGTTTATCAAAACATTTATTGACACATAAAATACATCTTTCAAGTAAAAACTTCCCTGATCACACATCAAGCCCACATTTGATCAAATATAGCCTAAACACTGCAATATTGTGAAATATTACCACAATAAAAATAACTTCTCTATAAATTTATAAATAAATATACATATAAATATATAATAAAGTGTCATTTATTCCTGTGATGGCCAATCTGAATTTTCAGCATCATTACTTCAGTCTTCAGTGCCACAAGATCATTCAGAAATCATTCTAATATGGTGATTTGATTCTCAAGAAACATTTATGATTATTATCAGTAGTACTGCTTCATGTTTTTTTTTGGAAAATGATTCAGCTTTCAGTATTCTTTGAAAATAACTTTCAAAAGAGCAGCATTTATTTGAAACAATTTTTCAAAAACAATTTAAAAGACTTTAACTGTGACTTGATCAAATGAATCCATCTTTTCTGTATAAACATCATTTTATCATTTATTGATAAACATCAAAACAATAAATCTTTAAAACATTGAAAATGTTTATAAAACAGACTAATTATAACCACATTAGAAAACATTAAAGGTATAGTTTACACAAAAATGTAATTGTCATTAATTACTTACTCTCATGTCGCTCCAAACCCATAAGACTTTTGAATATATTTTTAACAGATGCCTTGTGTGTGCAAAAAACAAAACAAAATTATGTATCGCCGATACAGGTTGCACCATGAGATGACTGACTCTCACGCCAACACAACACTGATGAATCGTGGTGCTCTGTGAACACGTGTTCAGCATTCACATCGCTTCATAATGTTGAGGTTAAACCATTGGAGAGAAAGTTATCATGAGCATTGTAATGTTTGAAACGGATGTCATAACAAATGTCAGTAGAACGGGATGATTTTAAAACAAGTGGTTCATTAATTAATCCGTACGATTTTAATAGAGTGTTTTCACTACACGTCATCAATCCGGAAGTCGGTCATTTTGGAGGCACTGAACGTAAACAATGCCACTGAACTGAACAGACTTGCATATTTGGCTGATTATTGCTGCTGAAAAATGGTCGTGTTTTGGTCTGTACTAATAGGTCACACCGGGAAAAAAAACATTTCAAGTTCTATAGACTGCCTAAAGTTAAAGAGAAGAGTGCAAAAAATGGATGAAAGAAAGTGTTTGTGATGAAGGTGTTTGTAGTTGAGAGGCAAAGCATCAGCCACATGTGTAAATGAAGCGTTGACTATGGCTAAAATGTTAAAGTAAAGTAGTTAACTATGGCTACATTCACACGGTCAGTCCAAATCTGATGTATCTTTGTATCCGATTGGGATCTGATCTAAAATGATGTCTACACTATGTATCGCAACTGTTCAGATCCGAGTCATGTGTTCATGCAGCTCTTTGGAAATATGGCAATGACATTGCGTTGATGGAGGGGTTTGCATTTGCAATAGAGATGTTGTCTTATTTAAATTTTACAACATGGAAATGTGTAGCCGCCGTGCTGGACTGGTGTTTTGAGCTGCAGAACTAGAGGAGGCTGGTGTGCACAGCTTTTTTCCGTGCTCGTATCTGCGCCGGTTTCAAATATAAAGCGCTTGTCCGGCACTTTGCAACAACACAGCCTTGTTTCGGCAGCGACTTTTAGCATGTTCCCTATTACAATGTCTGACTTTAAAATTTGCGTGGCATGAGAAAGTCACATACCACGCGAAATCTGATCAGAGTGTTCGGACTGAAGCAGATTTCCAGATATGTGATTTAATAGGATTGTGGACATATGGATGTAGCTTGAAACGGATTTCATGTGCTTTTTTTGGACTGACAATCTGAACGTAGCCTATGTGGGATAAGAAATAGAAGGATGAATAGCAGTAAGGGCTAGAGAAACTAGCTCGTTCAGATCTTTACCAGATATTAACTTTAGTTCGTCAAAAATCCACGCTCTTTCCTGCTTACTAAGTCTAGCCTATATGATTTTGCAGCTTCCATGTGTTTTTTTCGTAGTTAAGACATCATAAATTAGTGTAACAATGTGTTCAGTAGTACATAAACAGTGCAATCAATGCTGTTGTTTACATCCGAGTATCTCGAATATAGCCGCGCATCCGGGTAACTGGCCAAATCGTGACGTGGGTGCAAACCCTCTATTGATTATTTTTATAATGTCTTACGTTTCTGAAGCTTGAAAGTGGTAGTTGCATAAACTGTGAAATTGAGGGACAGAAACCTCTCAGATTTCATTAAAAATATCTTTCAAAGATGAACGAAAGTCTTACAGGTTTGCAACGACATGAAGGTGAGTGACAAACATTTTTGGTTAAATTCTTCACATTAAATCAGTTCCCTCAGAGGCACCAACAGATATCTTCCTGATCTCCGATCTTCTGGTTCTTCTGCTCCTTCCACCATCCCAACCCCGGATTATTAAGCCACGACTTAAGTTTTTACTTGAAATGCTTTAGCCTGGTGAGAAAGAAAACAATAACCAAAATGTACATTTAAAAAAAACAAAAAAAACAATGGCTGTCCGAAACGTAAAGTATACACTTGAGTTTTTCCTATACATATACGTGCAAGATTTCAGTCACAGATAACTTGTAAATGTTTGCTTGATCAGACATTACATGTTTATGCTGAAATATAATATTGGTTTTTGTTTTAAAATCATCTAGTTCTAGTAATCAGGGTAGTTCACTTTGAAATTAATTTTTGGTATGTTTTAGCCTACCTCAAGTGCATCCAAGATGTAGGTGTCTTTGTTTCCGCAGTAGTTTCAATTTTTATATTTTTAGGTCATTTTTAGTTGCAGGTCTATGGTCACCACCTAATAGAGCATGCACAGAGAAGTCCAAATTAAACATGATTTAATGACTCGTATATGTACACATTGATGGCCTAAGACACGAAACGAGCAGATTGTGAGAAAACGAACAGTATTTATATCATTTTTACCTCTTGTAACCACAGCCACGTCCAAGTGATGTGAAGGCGCAGGCTCTTCGGTCTGCGCAAGCGCCGGAAAGCGCCGAAAGTGATCTCTAATTGTTTACACAGAGATTTCGGAAGTGTTACCTTTCACTGTGAAGATCTATTTAGATATAGAGGAAATCGCAATGGAAGACGATTTCGATATATCAACAGACAACGTTGAATAAGTACCATTTCAATTAGCCGTCTTACCTACAATCTCTGTTCTGTGTAAACAATGAGTGACGTACACGTGCGAGAGAGATCACTTCCGGCACTTTCCCGACACTTTCGCAGACCGAAGAGCCCACGCCCTCAGATCACTTGGACGTGGCTGTGGTTACAGATAAAAACGATATAAATACTGTTCATTTTCTCACACAAACCGCTCGTTTCGTGTCTTTAAGCCATCAATGTGTACTTAATTTACGAGTCATTAAATCATGTTTAATTTGGACTTCTCTGTGCATGCTCTTTGAGGTGGTGACCAGAGACCTGCATTATATGCCTGACCGACAAGAACGGTTTGACCTAAAAAAATCAAAATTGAAAATACTGTGGAAACAAAGACACCTAGGCTACATCTTGGATGCCCTCGAGATAAGCTAAAACATACCAAAAATGTATTTAAAAAATGAACAATCCCTTTAACCACTGACTACTGAGCTAGGGACCTGAGTGATAAGCACCCAGAGTTTAACACCTTGATTAGCTTGTTCAGGTGTGCTGGACTAGGTTAGAGGAAAACTTTGTTCTGAACATGACACATCAGAGATGCAGGATGACTGCTAGATTGATGACTTACAACAGTGGCATCCAGACCAGACCAGGGCCAGTGTTCTGCAGAGTTTCTGGTGATGTTTAGTCAGCTGCTCAGGCCTGATTAATTGGGGTTGGAGCTAACAATACTGAAAAGAGAAAGAAGACAACTGATATTATTAAGTTACATTATAAATAATTGGGGTTGGAGCTAACAATACTGAAAAGAGAAAGACACCAATATTATTACGTTATAAATAATTTGTTCTGTGTGTTCATTACCTGTACAAAGAATACGTCATCAATAAACTGTATTAATAACACTGTTTTGACGATTAGCTAGCTTAATTCCATTCATCCATTGACCAATTGCCAACAAAACCTTTACAAAACTATCAAAATAAATATCTAATCTACACATACAGTAAGATACGATTAAAAGCCCAAACTTACTGCTCAAGTCTAACGTTATAGTTAACCTAACTTACCTATAGTTAGCCTAACAGTTGAGATGCTAACGGACTTTTTCTAAGACACTAACCAAGCAAATATTCAACGGAAGTGAGTCTTTTACATAAAAGAAATTGTCGGAAACATTTTTATGTACTATTTGTGTAATTTTAGGGACTAAACTTACCTGAAAGTAGTGAAAACAACAGCGAGAGATGGAGCTGTGCTGATCGTTGTCAGTTGAGCTACCGCCCGGTTTCCATGGTAACGTTGTCTGCTGCTCCAGTTCAAATGCGGCTCGAATGTTCAGCGCGTGCGCCCATTGATTAAAACACGCAGAGTTACGCAGCATTGAGATGGAGTGAATTATTTGACAATCAGCTGAAACTTGATGCATTATTAAGTGGATAGTAGGCCTGTGGCCATCGTCAAACTATAAAACAATGTTTTAAGTCATGTAGGCTAATAGTCTAATAATATAATATAGCTTTAAAAAATGGTAAACGTGCTGTAGATTTTTTTTTTTTTTTTTTTTTTTTTTGCAAAAACATTGATTAAAACCTACATAAGGCATGCACATATTTCCTCATATAGCCTCCCAGCAAGCAATAGCCCTCATTTCACCGTCTAGGTTAAATATAGACCCGATATAGTCCGGCTATGTGTAACCCACTTCTAGCCAAAATAACTTTGAATCATGGCTAAATGTAATTTTTTCCAAAATAACTTGCATAATGTATTATATTCCATCATGTAAGCAAAGTCAACTGTGATTACAAGGTGTTTGGTTTGATTTCTTTGACATTTTCTATGTGTAGGCTGTGTGTAGACGCGATCTAGCTCGTATAGTCTGCCCGGCTATTTATAGCCCACTTCTAGTCGAAACTGATTAATTGTCGTTTTAATGAATTGTTGGGCAGGCAACGCATGAGATGGTTGATATCCCATCATGTTCTTATTGGTATCTACAAGGTGCCAGTGTCATATCATGACATGGTCGATCTGTAGTCACGATTTAGCTCTGAATTGGATGGGCTATGTACAGTCTTCTTTTAGCCCACCGGCGAAATCGAGGCAATCAGTGGTCTACGTTTAACGGCTTGGCTAGCCCTGATTTAGACCAGCGATTAGTATAGCCAAAATAAAATCTTAAAATTGTTTACTTGTTTTTCACCCACGCAGCTTTATGTTTGCTGTCACAGTCACACATTAATAAAAAAAATCTACGGTTTTATTTGACTGTCTTTCATTTTAACTTAAATAAAAATGCAATTACATTTCTCAACCGCTAGATGGCAACAGCCCTACTGAGACATGACTGCTGACAACGCGAGACTTGATTGCACAGATCACTGGTCACGCGATCGACCATTTTCAAATATTTTAAACGATGCATTCATTGCATGCATTCAGCAGACGGTCGACGACAACAGGTAAAATACATTCCCACTTTTGTCTTGTAAGCATCTGTGTTTTCATTTTGACGTGTTAATTTTTTAGATATATTATTTGTTATCATGTTGTTGGAATCGTGACATTTTAGCGGGTAACAGTTTATCATGGTATATGCACGTGTAACTTAGGCCTAACATTACTGAATCCAAAGCTGTAAACATAAGACACATGCAACCTATCATAAAGTGTTATGAAAACCACAATTATATTTGACTCTTTTCTTTAGATCATTGTGATATGAAAATAGCATTTCCTCACTAAATCTCTGATCTTTGACAAAGTCCATCATTGATATAAATTATAAAATTGAATTTGTCTGAACATTGGCTTGTTAGAGAGCATAAGCTAATAGAGTAGAATAATGTTTGTTTTTGTACAAGCACAATAAGATGAGGTTTCATTCAAAATGCCCTCATTAATTCAAGTTTGAAACTTTCAAATTAATATTATAATACAGCATAAAAATACAAATGATTGGCTATATAAAATAAGCAAATCTAAAAAGTATCCAGCAGTATATCAATAATGAAATAGCTCAGATGTGCATTAAAACCTAAACAGAACAAACACACACACACAAAAAAAAAAACGTACAGGTACTTTCAACAATGCTTTTCTTGTGCTAATTATTTTATTCTTATTTGGCAGATGCTGTGATGACCAACTTCCCAGCAGCAACAGAGTTTTCTATTTTATTATCTTAAGTTGTTCATGTTAAAATAATTTTATATTTTTAATTTTAATATTTGGTTCGGTCATTTTTATGTTTTGAAGTAACGTAATGTTGTTCTTTTGCTAAATAAAGCCTTTTATATATATTTTGGATGGCTTGTCATTTATGAGAACCTGTTATATTTGAGTGAAAAGAATCTTTTAGCCATTTTGTTGTCTATTGCATGTATGTAGTCGTTTAATAGTTGTCTAAGTGATGACTAGTCTATTCTTGGGCTACATTTAGACGTCTATTAGATTTTCACTGACAGCCCAAATTTAGCCTTGTTTTAGCCTAGACCCATATGCACTGTCTATTAGACGTATAAATGTAGTCGTTCAATAGCCGTCTAATTGTTGACTATAGTCTATTCTTGGGCTATGGTTAGACGTCTATTCTTGGGCTATGGTTAGACGTCTATTAGATTTTCACTGACAGCCCAAATTTTGCCTTGATTTAGCCTAGACGTCTGGGCTATGTTTTGACGGCTATTAGACGTCTTTTAGACGCAAAATTGCTTGCTGGGCTACACAGATTACAGATGAAACATGAGGAACAATTATAAACTATTCTATGTATTTTTTAAATACATTCAAGTCCGCAGGCCAAGCGTTCTGGTTTGGAGGAAAATGCTTAATGTGTAGGCTAATTAAACGCGTTGCATTCATATTCTGGGCTCATCTGATTTTTTGTACACAGCCTTTATTATGATTTTAGGCCTATCATAACGATTAATAAATGCACGCACAATTATCCGTGAACTTGATAAATGTTGCAGATATGTTTTACTATGCACAAAAAATGCCTTTCAACTTACCACAACTCAGCATGTCTCAAAGACATGAGACATATCTATAGAGAGCTGGAAATATCTTTAAACAAAACAATTCAAAACGAAAAGAAATAGGTACTCTCTGATTATGTAATCATTTTGTGCATTTCTCTCTCAAGGCGCGTTCGCTGCGGAGATGGAGATCTTCAACTTCATCTTTTGCAGCGGACACAGAAAACAGTTTATTAATAAAAATAAAATGCAATAAAAATCAATGCACGCGTGTCACCGGATTTACAAATGCACATCTTGCTTGTTGCACGCACACATATTATGTCGAAATAACAAGATATTGTGTGGAAATTACATTATTATTAATAGGCTACATAAGAATATTTGATTGAATGTTGAATGTTGTGCTTATTTTAATTTAAATTAAAACCTGAATTGTGATAATTACAATAATTGAATATGATATATTGAGTGGCTAAGTTTTGCTCATTTATTAAAAGTAGCCTTTTTATATAATTGTGAAGCTCCCCTGTCAATGATAGCACCCCTTCAGCACCTGTTAAAAATGATCTGGCGCTGCCCTCAGACGGACCAAACAAAGGAGGCTACATTTTTCAAAGTCTTTTGGGCTAAATTTGGACCAAACCAAACGGACCAAATAGAGACCAGTTTTCAACGTCTATTTTCGGGCTAAATTTTGACCAAATCAGACGGACCAAACAAAGACCAATTTTCAACGACTATGTTTGGGCTAAATTTGGACCAAATCGGACGGACCAAACAAAGCCCAATTTTCAACGTCTATTTTTGGGCTAAATGAAGGCTATGACGGGCCGACTTGATTTAGCCCAAAAAACAACGTCTTAATGACGTCTGGTGCTGGGTGGGTATATTATTTATTTACTACAAGTATGCTAGTTCAAGCACACATTTATTTTCCTGGTCGTTCTTTGTAATGTTAATAAAATATATTGTGCATTAATTCTTTATGGGTCATTAATTTGTACTTTTAAAGCACACAAAAGATTCAGATAATCGATTTGTAACATTATAAATGTCTTGTACTTTAACTTTTGATCAACTTAATTTATCCTTGATGAATAAAAGTATAGATTTCTTTTTTCTTTTGCCCAAAAAATTTAATAAAAATTCTTACCAACTCCAAAACATTTGAACGGTATTGTTTAATGTTACAAAAGCTTTCTATTTCAGATAAATGCTGTTCTATTGAATTTCTAGGTGATTCTCTGAATCGGGTGCCCTTCAAGTCCCCCAAACTTGCTTCAAACATTTTCAATTGAAGGAAATCACAAAATACATTTTAATGCTGTCAATTAATAGAACCAGGTGCATTTGCATTATAATGCAACAAAATTGCTTTTGAAAAAAAATGTAAAGTTAATAAATGTAAAGATAATGAGTTGCCTAAGTAGTAGATAACAAGCATGTTTGCATGTCCACTACTAACCATCATTATATTTTCAATGAATATCAAACAAATAAGAAGTGCAATTAATACCAAAATGTTGCTGCTGCTAATATAATCATATGTTGATCTAGTGTATTTTCGTTTACTGTTGTGAAATGGAAAATCAATAATCGGTAATCGAGAATCGTTAATAATCGAAAATCGACTGTAATCGAATCGGGACTTCAATAATCGTAATCGAATCGAATCGGGAAATCAGACAGATTAACCACCCCTACCTACTATGCATTCTTTTACAGACGTATTTAAGTTTAAACCCAATAAACTTATTATTCAATGCACGTGATTTGCCTATTTGTGGGCGCGATCAGCTCCGGTAGCCGTGTCGCAGCTCTAACGTGCCGCAGACGTGTGCACTGTAAATAAGTGGTAATTAAGAGGTGAAACAGGTGTACATTAATTAACCCATACAATTTGTGCATTTCCTGGATATGTTCTTGCTAACTAATCAAATACTTGAACAGACTACTGATCTATCTGTAAAACACAATCAGAAAGAGCTAAATTTTAAATTCACAATTCACATATATACTTAATTTTTAGTAGGCAGGAATAATTTTGAACTTTAAACAAATACCCTTTTAAATGCTTAGGCTGTTTGTGTTGTAAAGACTGTTCAAGGAGACTTTAGATTTATGCTGCGTTCACGTGCTATGGAAAAGAGGATATTTTCCACTTGTGAACTGGTATTTACCAGTGTGTTGCGTTCAAGTGCTTTTGTTGTCGTAATGTGGTAAAAAGATGGAGATCCAGACCTGTAATTTAGCTAAAACTATTTTAGATTGCTTAAGTCATCTGCAACAGCAAGAAAATGATTTATCAAAACTCAAAAGGTAAATAATATGCTGTATATTTTCTAGATCATGAATAGTATTCTACCATTCACGACTCTCGCGGTGCTCTCCGCCATCTTGAAAAGATCAAAGGTTATCTCATCTCGGCAACTCGTCCATCAAAATATTCTACGAGTTTCCCAGTGGAAAATACCACATGAGGGAGTGTTCATGTGCATTTTCCACGTCGGCTTTTGGTATTTACCATAATTAATTACCATAGCACATGAACGCAGCATTAAAGACGGTGTCTCGTATACAATGTTTACTTAGTCAAATCACACAATTTCCTATTAGGGAATCACAATATGGCGGTGGAGTGGCTTCACTGTTTATGAGTTATCCAGTCATTCTATGTAGATCAGTGGACTGGTGTGTGAAGCACATCAAAACACAACAATAACATTGGCCAGCGACAGACTATGACGTCACTACTGGTGCAACCAGAGTATAAAATGGCACGTAATACAAATCATTCACTTTCTTGTCTTCAGGGGCCATTTGTTTGCGACGTGTCGAAGGCACAGAGCCGATCCTCCCTATAAACACACTACGCAAGCTGCATAGGGCCCCACAAATTACTCAAGGCCCCGCCTCCCCCTCGTGTCAAAGCACGTCAATCAAAGTTTAAAACATCAATGAGACAATTAATCATAACTATCCTTCTGGTCACGGAAAGAGAGACTGAGAGAAAAACACCATGTGAGTGACTTGCGGGAACAGCGATCAGGCATACTTGTGTTCTCTCTTCTCCAAGTTTGATGTCAGCAAAGAACAGTAAAGTTAAGTTGATGTGCATCTCTCTGTATCTGTCTGTCTAACCAGCCCGATCTCATGAAAGCGTGTATCTATACGACTAATTTCTCGTGCCATTTACACGTCAAAAATAGTTTTTGCGTGCATATGATAGGCCTACCCAGTTTCCGCGTGCATATGATACGCACTTTTTAGCGTGTAATATGCACACACTCCACACCCCTAAAGAGATTTACACAGTGCATAGCATATGCACTCAAAAAACATTTTGGGCGTATAAATAGCACACGAAATTTAATTTGTGGTATAGATACACGCTTTTATGAGATTAATACAAAGGACAACAGTGTTTGTTTATAAACTGCAGCTCAGAAAAGATAACCGGGTTGTGCGTTATGCTTCATATGCGTGTGCATGGAATGAAACGTGTACCCCTAATTAGGCGCTCATACTTTTCAAACAAGACAATGATTATCTAGTCTCCCAGTCGGTTTAATTACAAATCTGCAATAAAGCAAGATGGAAAGCAGTCTATTGACTTTGACTATATTGCATTTAAAATGTTGACTGGCAGGACACTGGTCAATATGGATGCACATCAGTAAATAATAACCATCAAGTATATCAGTTATTGCTTTTATCATTTAAAACACAGTAACGTGCAATGCCAAGCCATTTTAGCTTTTATTAATTCACAGAATGCATTTTTGATATCAATAATTAAATTTGAACTATTTTAAAATGTGAATTAATGATATTAATATAACAGATGTCTTTCTGATATCAGAAATCAGATTTTCATTAGTACTAACTAAATGAGGGAGGATTGTAGTGGGAGAACTGGGGTGTCAGGTGTGACTGTGTGGCAATGGCAAATGGTTTACATGGCTCATGGGTCAGGTAGGAGGGCCCCTTAACAGATTTTTGCCAGGGAGGTCAGGATCGGCTCTGCGAAGGCAGTTTGAGACTTTTCAGGAAGTGCGTACATCCGTATGAGTGCTTTCTGACACATGATGATGCACACAATCTGTGCAAGATTTACTTGGAGGAGTAGCATGCTCGCTCAATGCTGTAGGGGGCTGAATGCGAGCATTGTGAGAGTTTCTCTATGTAAAAGCTCTGCTCTTGTTTGTCCCTTCTCTCAAGGGAATTGGGACAATTAACCTATCGTAAGCTCCTTCGCTCGAAAGCAAATGAGCCAATGGAAGTTGAGTATCAGTTGCACGGGGACCGGAACTCTGAAATCTTTGGCTTTCAGCGCCATAGGGAAACATTAGAAGATCCGAAGCTCTCATTGGTTTGATGGTGTTTATGCTACAAAAAATGGTACAACGATGTGCATGGGGTACTTGTAACACTGATTCAAGTTATTCTGACAGAATGAGCAATGGAATTTATTTTATTTAGTTTCTTGAACCCAAAAAAACTAACAAAATGTCTGCTTTGGATTGAGCAGTGTATTAAAGGATTAGTTCACTTTTGAAAAAACTTTTGCTGATAATTTACTCACCCCTATGTCATCCAAAATGTCCATGTCTTTCTTTCCTCAGTCGAAAAGAAATTAAGGTTTTTGATGAAAACATTCCAGGATTTTTCTCCATATAATGGACTTACATGGGAACAAGACGGTTCAAGGTCCAAAAGACAGTTAATAACAGTTTCAGATGCATCTTCAAATGTCTTTAAACGACACCAGACGATTAATAAGGGTCTTATCATGCGAAACGATCGGTTATTTCAAAAGTTAGTCCAAAAATGTAACTTTTCTAAGGACAAATGCTAGCCTTGCTCTATTCTGTGAGGCGCGTTTGTAACGTCACGTAATACGTAATTACGTTCAAAATGTCACGGGCGACATTGCCTGAAATACAGAGTCAGTGTTTATAAGTTGAACGCATAGGTTGAACGTGCAAACCAACTCAGTTTACAAAAAAAGGAATTAAAAGGTAAAACAACGATGTCGGATGATTTTGATTCTGTACTTCCGGCTACGTCGTCCGTGACCTTTTGAACGTAATTACGTATTACGTGACGTTACAAACGCGCCTGACAGAATAGAGCAAGGCTAGCATTTGTCCTTAGAAAAGTTACATTTTTGGAATAAGCTTTGAAATAACCGATCGTTTCGCATGATAAGACCCTTATTCATCGTCTGGTGTCGTTTAAAGACATTTGAAGATGCATCTGAAACTGTTATTAACTGTCGTTTGGAACTTGAACCGTCTTGTTCCCATGCAAGTCCATTATATGGAGAAAAATCCTGGAATGTTTTCATCAAAAACCTTAATTTCTTTTCGACTGAGGAAAGAAAGACATGGACATCTTGGATGACATGGGGGTGAGTAAATTATCAGCAAAAGTTTTTTCAAAAGTGAACTAATTTTAATCCAATGATGTGGGAGCAATAACCTAGTTCCCAAAGGATTCAACCGCAATCCCAATGAAGACAATAACGTTCATTTTCTGGTTGTCATACTCTCATTAATTTGCAATTAAGGTTAGTGAGTTAATGCTAATGTACAAACCAAAATACAGACCACATTCATCCATTTTAAGCTTGCGATTTTTGGTAGAGTGGAGAGGATGCGTGAGCAAGGGTCGATGCCACCAGTTAAAAAGACGATGACCAGATATTTCTCACTGGGGAGACATTGATGTTGAAAGCTCCCACTCTTCCAACTAAATCGTTGTATGTGATGTCACATTTGAAAGGCAGAGCGTTTGCATCAGCGGGTCAGGCCAGGGCTGCCTTGCACACAATGACAGTGTTGCAGCAGGCTTACCAGGCCAATGGGCTTTATGCCCAGCTGCACTACTTCCTGAACTTCAGCCAGCTCCTTGTTTCCTGTCTGCCATTATTGGCCAAATTGATTAATTCAGGTGTGTCTGATTATTGTTGCCATGACTACTGAGGTCAGGTATACCTGAATTAATCAATTTGACCAATAATGGCAGACAGGAAACAAGGAGCTGGCTGAAGTTCAGGAAGTAGTGCAGCTGGGCATAAAGCCCATTTGCTGAAAGACCTGGATCAGGTTCAGGGGCTCCACTCCAACAGCACCGCACAACATATCTATCTCAAGACGGATCGATAGCGGCAATGGTGGCTATGAAGAGGGTGAAAGTTGCAAACATCAAGGAAAAAGAGATAAACGTTCTCCTCGAAGCGCCAGTTTCGCCCTCTGAGCTCTTCGGCACATTTGTGGAGATGGTGGTCGGGAAGTTCAGAGAGGCGAAGTTCTGGTATGCAGCCTTTAAAACCTATATACCACACTGGTCCAGGTCCACACCCCAAGCCTTTATGGGCCTGGCCTGTCTTGTCCTAAGGAGGTGAGCGTCGCCAGTCGCACTCCTCCTCAGAACCAGGAAAAGTTCTCTTGTAGATTATTTGGATTAGTTGCAGTACAAATGAAAAACTTGTTGTAAACTACTGTAGTTATGTACTTAAAGTTTAGTACTGTTACACAATGTTTACTTAAAAGTATACTTTTATACACTACAATTTGGGTACATTTAGTCCCAAGTAGTATTAAAACAGTACACTTACAAGTAAACTTACATTGATATTAGTATACTTACTACATAAAGTATACTTAAAAATAAACTTCAACTTTACATGAACTTGAAGTATACTACTTATTTTGAAAGGGTTTCCATGACTGTATTTCCCAGAGACTGCGAAAAATATTAGTATTAGTAAAACACAATGGACCCAGACCGATTCTATCTAATAGCATATTTGAAGGACACTTTATATGACAGTAGTGGCTAAAAAGGCACGATTTTTATTGTAAATCAGCATTTCTGAGGCAATTACGGGATCACTGGCAACCCAGTTCTTTCAGATTGTATGTGTATGAAGCTTGGGCAGAAGTGGCTGACGCCTGGGCCTGTCACAATGTCATGACTTTAATGCAGACTGAGGGTTTGAAGATAATTAACGCTGACCTGGGAACAGTCAAGGCTGAGCTGGAGTAAACTGAGGAGAAAGGGGAACAAGGAGGAACAGCATGGGGGAGGGTAAATGAAGTGGGTATAAAATGAAGAGCTGCCCATGTAGAGATAGATATAGCATGTAATCAATGAATCATTGTTGACTTGGTGTTGATGCGTCAACGCTTTGAATTGCATTGAATTAACGTTACAAAGTGATGTTGCTTTAGTATCACTCTCAAATTTCTGTCATCATTTAAGAATGTAGAAAAAATAGATGCTTTATACAAAAAGTTAAACACATTTTAAATGTATCTACAGTGAGTAACAGCACAGATCAAATGCAAATAAGCACGCAAAACAAAGGAACAGAGAAGTAAGGTTGATGCACCATTGTTTGAAACTATGCTAGAGAAGTCATGTAATGTAAACAAACAAGGCACCTAGGGTGATGCACCTAGGGTGAACACCATCAAAGAAACTAAATGTTGTGGGACAGGTTACCAACACTAAAACATAACCCTGAAACTGTTATATAATGTTTATCTAGACAAATGCACAAAATGACTAAAACTTCAAATCGAAATGAAACTGAAAATATAAAAATCTATTACAAAACATTAATAAATCGTACATAAATACACTACAATAGATCCTCCACCAACCCAGGTACCGCATATAATACATTAAAGGGTTAGTTCACCCAAAAATGAAAATTAAGTCATTAATGACCGTTCCTAAGCCCATAAGACATCCGTTCATCTTTGGAACACAGTTTAAGATATTTTAGATTTAGTCCGAGAGTTTTGTGTCCCTCTAATGAAAATGTATGTACGATATACTGTCCTTGTCCAGAAAGGAAATAAAGACATCATCAAAGTAGTCCATGTGACATCAGTGGGTTAGTTAGAATGTTTTGAAGCATCGAAAATACATTTTGGTCCAAAAGTAACAAAAACTACCGACTTTATTCATCACTTCCGGTTCTGCGTTCACAAGTCTGCAGTAACGCTGGTGACGTAAGATGCTGATGAGTGTTATTTTTGCCGCACGAGCTTCGTTTACAGTCTGAGGGAGATGCACACTGTATACAGAACAATCTTCAGAAAGATGTCTAAGGATTTCGATACAGAGGAAGACTTGCATTTTTTTTTTTGCCCAGCCATATTTAGACATACGTCAGCAGCGTCACTACGGACTCGTGCACGCGGATTGACAACAGAACCGGAAGACAATACGATGCAGAATAAAGTCGTAGTTTTTGTTATTTTTGGACCAAAACATATTTTCGATGCTTCAAAACATTCTAACTAACTCACTGATGTCACGTGGACCACTTTGATGATGTCTGTAGGTCTTACGGGCAAGGAACGACAAAAGGGTGAGTCATTAATTACATCATTTTCATTTTTGGATGAACTAACCCTTTAATAAAAAAAAACCCATTGTATTCTGCCTTTCAGCTGATACAAATCCTTTGTTCTTTAGTGCCTTCCAGAAAACACCATCAGAATGTAACATAACATGTCTTTGTTTTACATGTCATTTAAATTCAACATCACTGAGCCCAAAGGCAGCAGGCATCATGCAGATAATTATTTTTGAAACAGTTCTGACCAAGTCCAACTAAAATCCAACCATATAAATAATGAACAAATAAAATATGAAACAACATAAAACATTGACTGTCTGATATGTTAAGAATATATTAAATCAAAAACTTTCATATTTTTTTAGAAAGGACGTGACTTAAAACAACCACAGCAGGCAAAAAGTTGGTCAATTCTGTTCAATTTAAATTTACCGAAATATCCATTTGTTTTCTGACAGGGAACACATGTAACGAACCACCGCTTCACATGTTGATTGACAGCCTGTTGTATTTGTACTTCTGACGAAGCACTGTTAAATGTAAAAAACTACGCAGCAAAAATAATAACTAAAATGCTTTCTTAAAAAGGCCAAATAACACACGCACATTTTCTTAATATGATAATTAAAAACCAACTGATGAAAATGCTTTTTCTCAATATACAACGTGCGGGACAATTTAGGGAGACAATTTATTCCCAAGAATAAGATTTATAATTGAAAATAAATCTTTTCAATTATATTAATATAAAGATATAAAACTTACAGCAAGATTTGACTACTTTGATTTTAAACTTTGCTTATTTTTAAACTGATTTAAAAAAAAACAACAACTTAAGAATAACTTTTATATAGTTAGTAATCAATTATCATCTTACTAAGCCATTTTAGATTAGCAACTGATATATTTGTAAGCAAGTTATGTACTGTAAGTAATTTATTTTAATGTAATAACTAAAAATGTCATGTCAACCATTAATTCAAAATAACAACACATTTACTTACCTTGTACTTTGGATACATGTGAGTGTGAACATTTTAATGATTATTTGCTTTAAGGTAAAATATATTTATTTGACAGATATCATGAAATATTTATTAATAAATGTCATTGGGTATTTGGAGAGCCATACCACATGACATTTTACAACCTGAACTAGCATTGCATTTTCATAAAAAGGTCAAATTATTATGCAAGACTTCTTGACCACACAGTTGTGAGGGTTTGCGTGGCCCCTGTATATGATATAATTTAATTTTTTTCTGCATGTGGTTCTGCATGTTGGTTGCTCAACAACACCAAATAGCTTTAGTGTATTTGACCTTCAGGGGAACCAAGTTACAAATGGCTTTCGTATAACTTTGCAAAGATATAGTAATGGAAGAAAGTATTCACCTTTCAAGTGTGTCTGCAGTCCGCTCAAAAGCAAAACTTAATTGAATGTGACATACATGATTTCTAACTCACCCTTTTCCCATTCACACAGACACACGTACTTCCTACAATATAAGTTCATTTCTAGCAAATTTTCCATACTTCCAGGAGGACAAATAATATCAAGTTTTGGTTGGCCCGCATCATGTAGCGCATTACAGAAACATGCTAAGGTCTGTTCTTTCTCACCGGTTAAGAGCAAGAGAAGAGGGCAAATGAATGAGTATTAGATCAGACCTGAGAACCGCTCTGGGAACTATGGCTGACCTCTAAGACTGGTTCACTCTCACAGAGAAAGGCCTTAAATATGAGCTGCCATCTGACTTTAAACTTCATCATCGCAAATACGTAAATCTAAAGAAATACAGAAGGTCAACAAAGGTACACTATCTGGGAACATGGGCATACTTCAATTATGAATATAAAGCAGACACACATGTACGTGATTGCATATTATATCATGAAAAATTACTTTTGATATATAAACTGCCATTTTTGCCATCTAAACCATTATTAACTGAATATTTATGAAGACTCTTCTAAACCCACAATTCAAAAGTACAAGAAATTTCGAACATTCAGATTTTAAACAGACATTCATCAGACTCATTTTTTTTTTTTCCATCTGTAAATCTCCATAAGTCGGCTAACATGGGCAGCATACAGGTGAAAAAATGCTTTAACACTGGATTGTTTATTTTGGAAGGTATTGGGGGTTGGATTGGACCTAGTGGAAACGGCAAGCCAAAGCTGGTAAGAGAGGTTCTTTCATTTGGAAACATGCAAACAAGGCTCTCTGTCTCTCATTTCACACTCACACCCAATACATACACACTAAAGCATTTATTCAATTGCATGCTTCAAATCCGAAGGCTAAAAACAAGTGGACAAAATTATAAAATAATAACCAGGGTCAATATGAAAAAGTCAGTGGTCAATACACACACACACACATAGTATCCAGTGTATATATATATATATATATTCCTTTTTTCTAAAACTCAAAATGACACTGTATGCAATGATATATAATTTTTAAACAAGCATGTGGCGTATCTAGCACGCTAAAGCCCAATTTATACTTGCGTCAAACTCACACCGTAGCTACGTACGTCGTAGGCTGTGTGTAGCACTTGTACCCTTCGGCGTACCCTGACGTGCACCTCTCCAAAAATGTAACAACGTGTCAATTCTACGTGGACACAAGCGCTGTGATTGTTTGACCCTCCTTCGGCTTTCACATGCTCCCTATTCATGTGTAATTGCGCGTCAACGTGGACAACAACGCAGAAGTATAAGTATAAGAATACAAATCAGCCTTAAGTGTTATTTCACAGGGGACATTTTCAAGTAGAACTCCAGTTAGGGAGTTTTCTTCAAAAATAGTGATTGTGGTCACCCTATCTATTAAGTTTAGGCCTCTTAGATCTTTTTTGCACAAACCCTATTCCTTTTCTCTTCCTTTTGTTCATTAACTAGCATAGTGGGGTTTTTTTTTTCCCAACATAGACTCAATGGAAAGTTTCCAGATTAAATAAACACTACAGGTAGTAAAACAACAACAATTTGTATTGATTTTCACACAAATTATGATGAAAGATTAGATTATCAATTAACAAAGACATATTTTCATGCCGTTCCTTTTGCAACATATTCAATGACCCCAAACATTTTTTGAAGTTTGTATCACATAACCAGCTCCACATGCTGTTCAGATGTAACAAACTAGCTTGATAGCTCAACTGATATAGCATTGCACTTGCGATGCAGTGCTTGGGTATTAAATGTGAATTCTATGAAACAAGAGTCACATAAAAAAAAATAAAAAAACTTGTAGAAGCAAGTTAAAATCAACATGATTGCTATAGCAATTCTGTTTTTATCTCACATTTGCTTTTGTTAACATTAGCGGTTAGAGGTTTAGGGTATGGTTTAGTGTAGGTGACCATAAACATTTTTTGGGCCACTCATCCAACATTTAATTCCCAAACTGTCGTACAATGTACAGATACGTTCAACAAAGTGTTTCCCCTACCATTGTTTTAGGGGGGCGGCCCGCCCCCCCGCCCCCCCCTAAAACGCTGACGAAATCCAGTCATAAAAAAGAATTTGACTGCGGTTCAGTACAGTACACTTGAAATAAAAATCGCGATATAGACTAGTGTGTGTGTGTGTGTGAATATTAAACCACAAATTTTATTTAAATACGAATCCTGTTCATATGAATCGTATGTTCCGTGTGAATGAATAGTGCAGCCCAGAGCCGTTATATGAATATGTTTTTCAACGGCTCTGGTGCAGTCGACGCACAGTTTTATTTAACCCTTATGCTGCATTAGGGACATTTTTGGTCTTTTGCAGTTCAATTTCTTTGACCATTTTGGCTATTTTAATGCAAATTGTATGTAATTTGGCAAAATTGTGACTTTTTGGATAAATGTAAAAAATGTGATCCAAATTTGCAAAATATGTATAACACACACTGTGTAGATCAAATAGTAACCAAAATGGCCCATTGAAACCCATTAAAACGTTGTTTAAATCCGAGGCTGTCATTAATAGATGAAACCTGATTTTTGCTCAAACATCCTTTCATTTTGAAGCAAAAGCATTATATTTGCATTATATAGTGTATTCCACCAGATGATGTCACTACATCTGTATTCCCTATGGGTAGAAATGCACCTTATTTTCCTGGTTTTCACTAAGGGCAGTATGGAGTGCGTTATGAAGCATTTTAATGGCTCAATGATCTAAAATTATGTTTCTGAGTATGTGTGGATGTCTGAGAGCAATGTATGTGTGTGTGTGTGTGTGTGTGTGTGTGTGTTGACAAAAGTGTGTGTGTGTGTGTGTGTGTGTGTGTGTGTAGGGCAGGGCCTAAATATAATACATGGTGTTTGTGTGAGTGGCAAATCACAATATCCTAAAGGTCATATTTTACCCTTTCTGTTTACACTCTCTCTCTATCTCTGTCCCTCTCTCTCTCTCTCTCTCTCTCTCTCTCTCTCTCTCTGTGTGTGTGTGTGTGTGTCAGTGGTGTTGTGTGTGTGTGTGTGTGTGTGTGTGTGCGTATGTGCGTGAGTGTGTGCGTGCGCATATAGCTAGAGAAAGCGCTTCTCAATGCATTGTTTTCTTTCGGTTTGATTCATGCAAATTTTACGCACAAACATGAATCTTTTGAATTTTACGCATCTTTGACATCTTTTTTAGCAGTCTATGTTTCAAAGTTAATTGATAACTTCGCACGTATGAAGAGGCACAAACACAGCCATGCAGTCAGTCCTTAGACAATAATAGACAATAATAACGAAGTCTGCCTTTCATACAAGTGTGGTTGATGCAAAAGTTATAAAGGTATGCACATCTTTGGTGCAGCAATTTTAAACTCGACAAGATGAAGAAAAGCTAGTGGGTCTGCAGACACCTATGACAAGAGGAGGAGGGGGTGCAGTTTCAGCCCTAGCAAAAAAAGAAAAATCTCCACTACCTGCTCAAAATGTGGCATTTTCATCTGTAAAGCTCAACTTCAAACAACAACAAAGTGGGCAAAACGAGTGGGTCTTGAGGAAAACTTTAAAAAGACGGAAGCAACCAAGAACTTGCCGGGCCAGAGACGCCGATCCACTAATATCAATTCATCGAACTCGACGGACAAAAACTCAAATGGACAAAAGACTTCAAGTATCTTGGCTCTTACATTGCATCGAGCGAAACAGACATCAGAGCACGAAAAGGACAAGTGTGGGGACCATTCTGGAAAATGAAGGATGTATTTCTGTCAAAACTCTTCCAATCAAACTCAAACTAAACATCTTTGAAGCAGCGTGCATCTTCGTCCTCCTGTATGGCTGCGAAAGTTGGATTATCAACCAGAAAATGCAAAACTCACTCAACAGCTTCGCCACCAGTTGCTACAGAATCTTGGCATAAAGAAGATGGATCGAATAAGTAACCAAGCTGTATACAAAGCCGTCGAAAAGAACCAGCTTATCTTTCAAATCCAAGGCAGCTACGCTTTGTCGGCCACTCACTTAGAAGAGACCCAGATGACCAAATTAACAAATATGTGTTATATGCACCCAAAGAATGACATGGCAAACGAAGCCAAGGAAAGCCACGCACATTATACCATACATACATCGGCAAACTAATCAACAATGACATGCCACCAACAGCTGACGAGATGCGAAGAGCTGCTAGTAATCGAACAGAGTGGAGAAAACTTGTGACCGACTGCAAACCCGTTTTGTTCGCAGCTGATTGATGGTGATTACATCTGTAAGGAGCATGCATTGCAATTCTGCAGCTCCTGCAAATGAGCTGAAGAATGACCCCATTTTGTTTTGATATGTTTTATGCTTATAGAATACTTTTTTTTTTTTTTTTGAGAAAAAGTAACAATTTATGTTCATGGTATATTCAAAACTGTGATAATCCAAAGTCAAGGGTTTCTCTTTGCATTTAGTTTACTGAAAATAATAGAATTTTTGTGTTTTTTCCTCTATACTAATCGATGGTTTTGCCACCAAAACTGGTAATTAAAGGGTTCAAATCCTGAAATTGATTAAATTTTTGGTAGTTATTAAGAGGACTGATGCTGATTAAAAGATTTAACTTGGTAAAAGTGGAAAATAATATATAATATTTTAGGCAATGTTTAATATGTGGCCATTTTTGGCCCTTAATGCACTCAACGGTGTTAAAAATCTAATGCAGCACAAGGGTTAACACACACACACACACATACACTGAAGACACACGTGTGACGCTTGCGCTGTTTTTTTGCCTATATGAAGACAGAAATGATTGAACTTCCTCTCTAGGCTCTAGATCCACTCTGAAAGTCATTTCGTGATCATTTAACCGCTTCATTTGTGAAACTATCATCATGACTATCATGACAAACACACAGAAACTCCAAAGGGCTTCACGGCAACCTGTCAAAATAAAAGTTCAGTTTAACTTGACAGAAATATATTACTGTTGTACAGTAGAAATTGGAAATGTTCAGATGTAATAATACATTAACACTAATATGAATAAATTATATTTTTTTTAAACAAAACTGAATTTAAGGAATAATCCATGTTTTAATTTTAACAGTAGCTCATTGTGCAGCACATTATTTGACAAAAAGTTTATGATAAAATTAGTGTTTTATGGCTTAATTTTATTATCAGCAAAAACACAGAATTAGTGTGAATTTTTTTTCCATATATCTATATATTTAAAAAAAAAAATAATAATAATACATGATTTAAATTATTATACATTCTTTTTGATGTCTAATAATAATAAAAAAAATTACATGGCCGCTCCGCTACAGTAGCAGGTAGTGTAGTGTACTTTTATCCCCCCTTTAATATATTTAAAGGGGGGATATATTTATTTATTAAAGCTGCATAGCTTTTAGTGCCACTCAGTGAATATTTCACTTTGAAAGTGTCATAAAATGTAAAAGAAGCACTGAGAAAGATCACATGAGGCTATCACATTTTGTTCAGTTTCAAAATGCGATAGGTTTAGGTTAAAACTATACGATGTTAAAAATCGGTCGAGAAAGCCTGAGACGGTAGGGAAGTTTTAAAAAAAACTCATCCCGCCCCTTGACACACACACACCCCTCCCCTCACCTGATCCCTGATCTATGTCATGTTTGAGTTTACGTCAACGCAAGACTAGCAACACATGAAATGTTCTGCTAAGGTTTTCAGTAATTGTTATAGCAGCACACAGCGCATCTTGTTCAAATTCCGATCGTCTCGAACAGAATCCCGCTAGGCATACTGAAATATATTCAAGCACTTGAAGAAATATAATTACTTTGACCTGTGATAGGCGATGCTAAACGGCTAGCAGCTAACATTCTAATGCCGACCGGCAGTACGAGCAAGTTGTCAAACTGATAAAAAGCTATGTATGTAACACACGTCACAACATGAAAGTATAAATAAATGTTTACCTGCTCAACAAAAAGTCAGCCGTGTCAGCGTCGGTTTTCAGTCCCAGATCTCCCTGAGGCTTCCTCCAACGGTCAATGGTGGACCCTATATTTATCCTACTTAGAGTCTGGCGATACATTTTTTTATTATTTATCTCTGCTCTGTCCTCTACATACTTTCTCTTTCGTCCAAACTTTACAGTAGGGGCAAGCAGGGGCCGCTTGCTGCTGTCGTTTATATTTTATCCATTGCTAATATGGGGGCGGGGTCGGGTGCGGTTGAGTTGGAGACGCGAGCCAGGTGGAGTTTCAAGTGGAGCTGGTGATTGGATGAGAGCAGTTGACGGCCGGACAGCTTACATTGGTCAACTTCTCTGCGGCTGTACAGCCAATAGAGTGAATGGATTTTTTTCATTCTTTTTTCTATTCATATCGTATAAAATCGTATACCCTAGCTTTAAAACTGTCACAAGTGGACACAATTGACCTATGGTTAAGCCACGCCCCCTCCACTCACTCGGACAAACAGTCGAGTCGACATTCGGGGACATGCGCTATGGCAGCTGTCACAGTAGGAGACATTTCACAGGAGGCAATTGGTGATTTTTGGAGACAGAAAGATTATGTATCATTTCGAAGTCACCTAAAGGGCCTTAACTATGCATTGGAGGCTTGTATTAATAATTTTATTGTTGAGGAGGTCAATATAAGCTTCAGCACCAGGCAAAAATGTACAGGTCAGTGTAAACGTGATAAACCGCATATCGTTGCCATCACTGTTCGGTGCTACAGTACTTACAAGAATCATTCAGCACAACATTGTTAACGTTTGTTATCTCGGTTATTTACAGATATGTCAATAAAGCTAAGTGGCATGATGTACAACGCAGCAAGAAGCTAACATTAACATTTTCTAATGTTAGCCTAACGTTACGTTAGAGATTTTAAAGATAACGTTTAAATACGTTGTTGACTTAACTTAGAACAGATGTTGACATCCTTGTTTCATTTATCCACGTTTAGTTGGTGTTGTGTCTACCGCATAACTTAATCGAATAACTTAATCCAGAGCAGACACTTACTGTATCTCGGTTGAGAATGATGTGGCTTGTGAAAGGGTAAAAAATACACACCATCGCCCAGCCTCTCGGGAACCTAGTGTTGGAGTTGCATGTACCCCACACCGTTTGACCATTTTTAACTTAAAATGATAAGAAAAAAACAAATGAAAACTGACTAACGGCAATGCATTTTAATGGACATGGAACCAGAGAATGTCCGAGTGTATTGGATTAGCTGCACACTGTGATTGGCTCATCAGATTTGAGGGCGTGGCTTAGCCATAGGTCAATTTCACAACCATTATACCAAACCTAAGCCCCTGAACCCCTGAATTAAAGACAGTATTGTGAATTTATAGACAGAGAAAGAAAGAAAGAAAGAAAGCAACATTTTTGCATTGTTTTTTTTTACATGATTTATCTGAACTACAGTAATTGCAACTGCAGAAAGTTCCTCTGACTGTTCCTCTTCTCAGCTGCAATAGGTTTTCGTTGTGGTAAATATATTCAATAGTGGGGGCAGCCCGGAGACACCAGGGAAAACACATAAAATCTTGAATGCCTCATTTACTAAAACTATATGGTCTTTACAAACATTATTTTTGTGACTCATTGTGTATGTGTTTGTCTGTTAAAAGGAAGTTCGTTAAGAGAAGAAGTACAGTTTGCCCTTTGTCTAAGTGTAAATGGGTAGAGTTTCACAGCAAGTGCTCAAGAAGCAGAGAGCGGTTTCACCATGTGACAGGCAGCTTCCTGTCTGGTGGTGTGCGAGTCTGTGAGAGGACATGTGTCTGTTTGTAAGACACTAGTGGCTGTGAACCGAGGAGCGAGGAGGCGTCGTAAGATCATTAAGGGTTTTATGAGGTCGGTGAGGATGGGAAAATCTTACATGTCTGTGCAAACTCTGACCGTCGACAAAATAATTGTTATCTGTGGTTGTATATGGGCTGTGGCAATAATAATAGCCTAATAATAAAAAAGAAGCTCGCAGCAACATATTTCATATTTGAAGTATGAAATATAAACTGAACTAGTTCATTTTAAAATTTGTGAACCGAACTTTGATCCAACAGGTTGATAAGAAGGTCAGTAATTTGCCTGAAACACTATACATGTGTAGAAAGAATTATTTGTATTTCAAAAGCAATAATTGTTTTTCTAAGTATAATAAAAGGAAATGTGCCTTCCGAAAAAAAAAAAAAAAAAACATTCAATATAATAGTATTGGATAAAGAAAATAAAAAGCAAATATGACTATCATCACAAAGATGTTGTGTATAAGAAAAAGACAAAGAAAGTTTGTAAAATTAACTTCAACTGTCAGAAGGACAGCTCATGAAGAACCAATCATGTACAGAAAGGAATGTTCAAATTCAGAGGAACAGTTCAGAAGAAACGTTAATAATAAAGATTGAGAAGATTGGATCAGTTGTGCTCCATTTTTGGAATACTTAAATACAATTTTTTTTTTTTTTTTGGAATACTTGATGCGGCCCGGCCTGACCCAGACTCTATCTCCAGCGGCCCCCAGTTAATTTGAGTTTGAGACCCCTGCTATAGAGAGTTTTTTCTAAAACCTTAAACGTGTGTATAACTGTCTCCCTGTTCAATGAGCTGTTAAAGTGAAACAAATAGTTTGATTATCCAAATACCTTGCCTTTTATCTCACCAACTCTTTCACAGACTTTTAGTTTGGCTCACTTTCTTTCCTGTAGGTTAGAAAAAGAATATAGAATAAAGAATATAGAAAAAAAAAAGAAAACATTTGCTTTATCATGTACAAGCATGTTCCTGCTCTTAAAGTGGGCAATTTGATAACACTTAATACTGGCTACTGGTTAGAGTCACGGGGATACTGTAGCCTATCCCACAGGAAGACACCCTGAATGGATGACCAGTCCATCACAGATATTGGAATATGCTAACCAATAGTCAAAAAGCTATTTATTAAAATCATATTCAGTCTGGCTGCATTCTGGTGTAGAACTTTCACTTTTTTACTATCCAATCCACTCCTGCCCAACATTTATTCTCATTGAATACCTTTTCAGTTTTAAATACATCACATTATCGAAGTCATTGGATTGCGAATTGTAGTTTACGTTGACTAAAGGTATAATTTGAGAAGATATTTTGAAAAAAAAGTCAAAAGAACGTTATTTAGGCTCAGTGTTGTCTTACACTGCATTAGCAAAAACACATGTTTTTCGACATTTTTTTGGGGTGAACTATGTCTTTGAATATGCATTACCTGACTAGAAAACAGCTGTAAAGAGGAAATGGTGACACAGTGATCTGGATTTCTGTAAATGTGTGGTAAATGTGTGAAAGTGTGAGGGGGGGAGAGTACGGTAAAATGTTACAGCAAAACAGAGCAGTATAGCCACTTGAGGTAAATAACAACTCCACCTGCAGACCTCAAATATGGCAGTGGTGTGTTTCATTTGACTTTAGTAACACACATTTAAAATATTGGAGCTGAGCCCCTTGGGTGAGAATTTTAAGGTGACCGTTATGTCAGCATGTATCACATTTCTATTTCCATTGAGACACCTCAAGCTTGACACACCTCAACCACAATAGCGCTTAATAACTGATGTATCAGTTTTATTTATTATTTATTTTTCATTTTAAATATTCACAAACTTGTGATTTTGAAATAGAATCAGAGTCTTTTGAATGTACAGCAGGTACAGAGACATGAAAGAAAGTGGCTGGTGAACTGGGCAAAGAATAGAGTAAACTTTACTATTAAAGGGTTAGTTCACCCAAAAATTTAAATTAAGCCATTAATTACTCACCCCCATGCTGTACCAACCCCATAAGACTTTCTTTCATCTTCGGAACACAAATGAAGATATTTTTGATTAAAGGGTTAGTTCACCCAAAAATGAAAATTCTGTCAGTATTTACTCACCCCCATGCTGTACCAACCACGTAAGACCTTCGTTCATCTTCGCAACACAAATTAAGATATTTAAGATATTAAGATCGCTCCTGCATACAGTCCATAGGCTTCTTGAGGGACTGGCTCTTGCTGTCCTCGAAAAGTCATTAAAGACATCGTTAAAATAGTCCAAGTGACTACAGGGGCTCAATCTTAAGTTTATCAAACGACGAGAACACTTTTGTGCGCAAAAAAACAACAAAAATAACGACTTTATTTCAACTATTCGTTTATTTCTCCCTCTGCGCGAGTCAGGTTACTAGTTTAATAGCGTAAGCTTCTGTTATTGTACGTAACACGCATCACACACACATGACCAGCGTCGGCCAATAGTGAGCCTACGTGTGACGTAGCTCTACGCAATCACACTACGTTAACTGACTTACAGGCTCATGGAGAAGGAAGTGAATAGTTGAAATAAAGTCGTTATTTTTGTTGTTTTTTGCGCACAAAAGTGTTCTCGTCATTTGATAAACTTAAGATTGAGCCCCTGTAGTCACTTGGACTATTTTAACGATGTATTTAATGACTTTTCGGGGACAGCAAGAGCCAGTCCCTCAAGAAGCCTATGGACTGTATGCAGGAGCGATCTTAATATCTTAAATATCTTAATTTGTGTTCCGAAGATGAACGAAGGTCTTACGGGGTTGGAACAACGTGAGGGTGAGTAAATACTGACAGAATTTTCATTTTTGGGTGAACTAACCCTTTAAATTTGAGAGCTGGGTCTCTACCATATAGGCACCCTAAGGGACTGAAACTTGACGGCCCAGAAAGTCATTGAAGAAAATGTTAAAATATTCCATGTGACCACAGTGGCTCAACTATAAGTTTATCAAGCGACGAGAATACTTTTTGTGCTAAAAAAACAACAAAAATAATGACTTTATTCGACTATTCCTTTTCTTCCTTGTAGGCCTGAGACAAGAGTTCAACCCAGCAAACAAAGAATGTTCCAACATTCCCCTAACGTTCCCGTATGGTTCCTCTTTGGTTATTTTTTTTTTTTTTTGGGAACCAAATAAGAACGTTCTGGGAACGTTCCTTGTAGATTATTTTTAGGTTTAATTTTATAACCTAAGGAGAACTGGTGCTGACTGAGCATTTTCATATTTCACAACTGTTCAGGGTTTTCAACCACATAACGTTTATTTTAGGTTTCAAACACATAAGTACATTAAGTATTCAAATACACACAAGTACAAGCAAAAAGTATTTATAATTTTGTTCAATACAAACTGATGTCTATGTAAGTGCGTGTTTACATTGACAAAAGATGTATAAGTGCATTTGAATGGAAAAACATGTTCTGTGTGAATGTTCTCTAACCAATGGGAAAATGATGTCAGTCAGCCGAGTGCAGAATAATTCTGCACATTCTTTTTTACAGATTTATCTAATATAATATTATCATATTATGAGCACCATTTTTAAAAGCCCCTGAAAAAAAAGGCTCTGCTCTCTGCCTGACTGACATAAATAAGAGCAACATGGCCTTTGTCACTTTCCTTTTAAACGCCTGCTGACTCTTTCTCCTCTAGCAGCTGTCAATCACCTTCAAGTGTCACGCTTTTATGAGGCTTTGAGGCCAAGCATCTGCTGAAAAGCATCAGGGCTGAAGGAAGAAGGTGACAATTCTGGGAAAAATTCGATTTAAATGATTCCATTCGGATGTAATGTAATATTTTTTAACACAGAGTTGCAATGACGTGACAGAGCTTGCGTTCCCAAACTGTTGAAACATTTTAGATTCTGTTTTGGTTTAATTAATATTAATTATTATTAATTCTCTCTCTCTGTGATCTATTAGTGATGAAACACATAATCCAGTGGGGCTCAAATGCACCTATAACTACCAATAGCATAACTGGAGCATTTAGTCGGTTGAGACCCAAGCACCTAATCTGCTGGTAGCATGGGAGAAGGGCTTCATGAGTAAAAGTTGGGCTTCCCAAAAAAGTTTTGTCCCAGGGATGTCTCATGAAGAGTGCGGCACAACAGTGAGAGGAGAGGGTTATAAAAAAAGAGACAGTTTATACATCAGTGTGGCTTCTTGCTTCTGCTCAATATACTTCTAAATTAATATTGTAATTTGCTTACAGTTAACTGACATTCAGATTCACCCTAGAGACAAAACAGATTTCATGTTCATTGCATTTTGACATGATATTGTAATTTACACAAACTTGCAAGCATTCTAGAGAAAAATGCAGGACCAACAAATTACTTCACTTACAATTTCTGTAGTTGTTTGTAAAATCAATTGAAAAAAAAAAAACTGATGTCAACAGGACAACATAATCTTTTGTGAACCATTCACGAAATAGATCTGAGAGAAAATAATATCATAAGATACTAAAATATCTGCTTTAAGCTGCACTGTGTAACTCTTTTAGTTTATTCTTAGCTAAAAATACTTAGTTCTTTCAAAAATATATGTGCTCATTAATGTATATTTACTTCGTTCAAGTAATAAAGTATTCTCGTGAGTGTATAATATGCCATTGAAAATACATACGGGTAAGGGGTTCTAATGTCGGTCGCCATGTTGCCCCTCCATCTAGAAAGTACATTAGCCAAAGAGGGACATTTAATTCAAGCTTTGCCTTTCGCGTTTACGTTTGAGTTAACACTCATGGACGAGGTCGAACTGGAAGCCATGTTAATCTTGGACTACATTGGACACCATAGGAGTTCAAACGAAATCGGAATTGAGAGGAACAGAAACTTATTCACTGGATGATCAGATACCTTTTCACCCCTAGATGGGGGTAAAAATCACACAGTGTAGCTTTAATAATAATAGGATGTCAGTTTAAAAATAATTAATACTACTCTAAATATTCCCAGATGTAGACCAATATATTAATCCTTATCGCAAAAAATCTGACGATAATAAATTTTTTTTAGCAAAAGCCTTATCTCTCATACATACAGTAACACACCTCCTCCTTATTATCCATCATTATCCGAAGAGTGCTGTGTTTGGGCTTGAAAAGAACACTTGGTGAGGAATGAATTGGGACTTGCCCTTATCCTTGTGGAACACACAACAACAAGACCGAAAAAACAGTAACGTAACCTGTCTCAACTTCACAGCCTTTTAAAAGGTTGAGGACAAAATACAACACTAAATAAAATTAAATCCTAAAATCAAATGGACTTGGGAGAATTTTTGAGCAACTGCACGAATAAACAAAGCAATGAAGGAATGAAAACAAGTGTTAGATAACATGTGCAGGTGTTAAAGCCTGTTCTTGTCTTTCAGCAGGCTGTGCATGGACACAAGATTTGCACAAAACCACATGCCATAAAATCACCTTTCACATCAACAGAAAATTTCTTTAGAGGAAGACATTTGACATAAAATGTGTCATAAACCTGGGTCACTTCTCATCTATTTGTGCCTTGAAGAAATTAAAGGAGTAGTTCACTTTTGCTGATAATTTACTCACCCCCATGTCATCCAAGATGTTCATGTCTTTCTTTCTTTAGTTGAAAAGAAATTAAGGTTTTTGATGAAAACATTCCAGGATATTCCATATAATGGACTTCATGGGAATCAAATGGTTCAAGGTCCAAATGTTCAAGGTTTAGATTCAGTGCAGCTTCAAAGGGCTTTAAACAACACCAGACGATGAATAAGGGTCTTATCTAGGACCCTTCGAGTCATGACTCGAAAAAAGATTTGTTCATTTTGATGAATGAGTTTGAACAGGAGTGTCACGAACGCTTATCACAGAACAGAGGAAGACGAGCATTTGTGCTTATAAAACTTAAACTTTTTATTTATTTTTGAAATGACCGATCGTTTCGCTAGATAAGACCCTTATTCATCGTCTGGTGTCGTTTAAAGCCCTTTGAAGCTGCACTGAAACTCTCATTTGGACCTTGAACTGTTTGGTTCCCACTGAAGTCCATTATGGAGAAAATCCTGGAATGTTTTCATCAAAAACCTTAATTTCTTTTCGACTGAAGAAAGAAAGACATGGACATCTTGGATGACATGTGGGTAAGTAAATTATCAGCAAAAGTTTTTTTAAAAGTGAACTACTCCTTTAAGTTGAAAAAGCATAAATGAAAAAAAAAAAAAAACCTACTCTTGACTGAATCCAAATAAAGATAAACTCCATGATGCAAGCTTAATTATCATCTAGTCATTCCAGACCTGTTTTGATATCCCAAGTATTTTGGAGTAATAAAACGTCTCCCTTTGTGTTCAAGAAAGAAAGTCATAGATTTGGAGAAAAGTTTGTTTTCAAAATGTTTCCTATATTTGTATCTCTGCTTGCCCCTACTGAGTGTGCTCATCAGCGTCTAACGCAAATGAATAGCTCTTTCAAGGCTTTCCAATCAGACCACATCAAACTATTAGTCTTATTCTAGCTAAATGAACATTTATATGTCAGGTTCTTCAGTAGACTACAATTCCTGCGTTGACTGAAAATTTACCCAAATCCTAAAAGACAAATTCAACCATTTTAATACGGTGATGTTTTCTGTGTAGTCTGTCAGTTGAACACGCTCTGCTGTTATCATCTCCAAATAAAAGGCAGAGTAGGCTACACAATATTAAGTTAAAGGCGAATATCATATTATCCTTAAGATAAATGTATAATTTACTATTTCATTCCACATAATTGTTCTCTGAAGGCCTATATCAAACTGATCCCACATCCCAGGGACGTTTCCTTTACGTGGCAACAGACAAAAACCTTAAAAGCAACAGGTAAGTTACATTTTCCAAAAACTTTGAGAAATTAAGCAACGCTTTCCATATCACACAAGCACAATATCATGAAACGCGGCACTTACACAAAAGCGTGGTAGATAAAAGCCCATGATCTGGGTCTCTCCAGCACGTTGTACAGGTAGTTCTGAAACCTCCGGTATCGCGCGTTTCTCCGGCCGCTTTGCGCTCCGTACACCAGAGGCTTCCCGAGCAGACTCAGCCGAGCGCCCTGCTTCCCCCGGTCTCTTTCCGTTACCGACGCACCTGTGCCGGCATGAGATGCGGACAACAGGTCGTGCCCCGGCCGTGAACAATTGTTCTTCATTCTATTACCACATTCCACATTATCCAATCCGTAACTTTCGGCGTGGTGCCCGGGAGAAGTGTTCATCCAGAGGCCGGAGCCGACCTCATCTCCGCTGTGGTTGCGGGGCATGGCATCACCAAAGCGACCCCAAATACGCGTGGCATGCGTATTGTTATATAGCCTATCTGTTGTAGATGCAAAGGGAAAGCCAAGAAACTACCAACGCGAAATATCAAAAAGACTCAAAATATCTTCGGTCGTAACGCGCGAACGCCACTTTATTCGCTTCTATAGACACACTTCAGAAAATGGGAAGTGTATAATGTCACTGCGTGTGGCGCTGACCCACAAGAAGAGCCCGTCAAACTGACTTTATGTCTAGCGTGTGCAGCTCGTGTTACTCCAGCGCTCGCGCTTTAGATGTCGATCTCTTGTAAGCTACTGCGCACAGGAAATCAACTGTGCCCTTCTGCGTGCTCGTGCTAGGGCACATATAACGTGTTACCGTAATAAGCATGTAAATATTCACATTCAGAACCTGCTGTCCTTTCCGACGCGAGCTTGAACGATGGAATTTCAGTGTTTCGCCGGGGGATAATAAAGCTGACGGTTGAATCGTGTGTTTAAATACTCAAATTTTTATTTGCATTACAACTTGTTCTTGAAATCTAAAGTTGAACTGATCCAGCGCCTCAGTGACAGAACACAATAGGCTGATACCTTTCAGGGATCAGTCATCGTGTTAAAAAGAAAAGAAAACAGACGCGGATTATTAAGATGAGCTGTCAAGGCTTTAGCCCCTCAAATGTTGAAGCAAACTGCTGGACGGGGGTCTCTCGGAAAGTTTTTATTCTGCATATTAGGTTAGGCAACATAAGGAAGGTTTCGGCGTTTTCAAACGTTCATTTTTATTTCAAAATACAACAGAAATCCCGTTTGCCCAAATTTTATAGCCTATCTTAAAGGGACTTGGTTTGCATGAGGAGGTAACCATAGCAACACTATATGTCGGCCCTTTCAAAGGACATGCGACTAATGTCGAAAAATGGAGCCAAATGAATTCGTAGTAACGTTATTGCATAATTTAAACTATGAATACATGTATTAGGCTGAATAAATTCTCTCCTTAAGGCTTTGCAAAATATTTAGACTATCACATTTTCCCTTTTATGGAGTCTCCATATAAGCATAGCCTGTCAGACAGCCCAACTGTGACTGAACCCAAAATAAAATCCACACAAACACTGTTTTCTGTGAGGGCATGCTCACCCTCCCCTACTTAAACTCTGATCGACTGCTAAATCAAACTGATCATATGGCTATGCTATCATGCAAAAGAGCATTTTGAGTCTATTTGATTCTCAAATTAGACACTTGAGTTTAACTGTCAAGACGCCGTTGAGGGAGAAACAAAGTTTAATTAACAGCAGACCAACATATTTAACACAAGCGCACGGAAAAGTGTAAATCCTTAAAATGAGATCAAATAGATAACGGCGTTTGAATTAGAGAATCTTCCATCATTTTCATTGGCTTTCAGTTAAAAGATTCCGTTATAAATCCCATGCAGCTGTCACTGATAGGGGAAACTGTGGCTTTCGTCTTCTGCGTGCTTCCTCTCCTCTTTTTTCAGTAAGCGCCTTCTTGCGTCCAGAATTAGCAGATAGGCTATTGGGTGGTACGTAGACTAATTGCAACATCTTGTGCTGCAGGTTGATTTGGTATGTCTGTAAATAAACTCAATTAAGGAGCGTTACGTAAAACCAGTTATTCCCGTGTAGGCTATATTCTCCACCAAAAATAATATTTATTTCAAAAGCATTTAATACCAAGACCTTCGTCAGCATAGAAGATCCCCCCTTTTTTCATGTTGATGAGTTATCATGCATGTGGCTCATCTTGGGCTGCAATCCATTTACTTCTCAACCTTACATCCAATGACTCAGATATAGACATTATGAAAAGATGCGATGGAGTTCCAATCGGCTACAGCCTACATTAGAGACATTACACAGACTCAAGTTCTGGCTCGTCAAGGGCTAAACTAGCCTAGATAAGAAATAGCCTATGCACAGCGTAGCCTATTTTGCGTGCTACAGGACTGATGCGACACGTTATTTTATGTATATTATGAAAATGCTTCAGTAAAGCCCACAATGGAATCATTCTGGCCATGAACCTTGCAACCACCACCATCACTTGCTATCAGTCACGAGTGGAGCACTGGGGTCTTTGGCTGAACACAGAGACATGTGTCAGGCTAATTGCTGTGACGCCAGTTTGCGAGGCGGCTGGGAAGGACATGCAATTATGTTGCACTGCAACAACGTAGAAGGCGATGAACAATATACGTTAAGTGGATTGCGAATTGTTACTTTTTGCTTCAGTTGGAGTTTAACTAACATCCTTTTTTTAATGGTAAGGTTGCCTACATTAATGGCTAGGCTACTACAATCTCTGTCTTTAGCCTGACGTGGTTCTTGGGTTATAGCTCTCGCTGTTAATTAATTCTAAAATCTACGGTCTAAAATTAAGTCCTGTTCTTTATTAACCGCAGGGCTAACCGCAGGGCTAATTTGAGCATTGCAAACAAAACGAGCCCTCAACATGACGCTGAGAGTGCTGAGTTCACGATTATCCACTGCGCGCTGACTCTTGGAAGAATTCTAACAAACGTCTGCCCTCTGCTGGTGAATTTGAGGAGAACTCTCAGCATCGGCAATTAGCCCAATACCTATAAGTATGTAGTACTCTTTTTGTGTAGATATATTATATATAATTATTTAATCTTTTCTAACAATATAAATCTTTACTGTCCCTTTTTTAAATCAATTTGACACATCTCTATAATGAATTTTAAATAAATGACCGACCCCAAACTTTTGACCGGTTTTGTATATTGTTACAAAAGATTTCTCCCTTTCCCCCTTTTTATTCATCTATGAATCCTATGAAAAAAAAAAAAAAATGGCAGAGTCAGTGTTGCATCACACTATATTTTAAAGTATATTCAAATAGAAAACCATTGTTTTCACAATGTTTCTCATGTTTCCAAACTTTTGACCGTTAATAGCCTATGTATAACAGAATCATTAGAAATTATTCATATTTAAAAACGTTTTGCTATTGTTTTACTTCTGAGCCTAAGCCATGTAGATAAACATGATTGGTGGGAAATCCTGCAGGGATAGCCAATTCCATCATGGATCGTACATCGTGTTCCTAAATCAAATCTTAAAATATGTCAGCCAACACTATATAAAATAAATGCACTATTACATGATAAATGTATGGGTCAGAAAAGTCTGAAGTCAAAAGTGATTCAATTTTTTTTTTTTTAAACTCTAATCTAGTGTTTCTCATCTGAGATAAAACACACCAGGCTGAGGTTTGTCTAACCACTGTTGGGTTAAAAAAAGGTTAAATGAAAAAGAGAAGAACATAAACATCGGGTTGAAAATTTCTTCCACACACTTTTTTTATTTGGAAATAATAAAAATTAACTTTTTTCTTTTTCTTTTTAATAAAAAACACACATCATATGAGCCACACCTGTATACAAACAGAAATGTTGCAGTGAATACTTTTTCTTTTTCATCATCTCAGTGAAACACATACTAGAAGATGTAAACAGTCAGCATTGTTTTCCCCTATACTCAATAATACTGATCAAGTAAAAATGAAACCTGTCTCTCATGAATAAAAACAATCTTTTTTTTTCTGATTGCATGTTCATAGCAGAGGTGAAGATTTTGGCTCGAAAGCACAGATAAAACGATAATCTGGCTACAGCTTCAGAGCGGAGTGGTTCGGCCCTCTAAAAGTGACAGTGAGAGCTCTAGATTTGGACCCATATGATAAGAAAGGTGTCCGCTCAGCGGTCCCGTATTGGGAAGGTTGTTCTCAAAAGTAAGCCTTGGCCCCTTTGCAAATATGGCTTAACCACATGGTTATCTCATATTTACAACACATGCGCTAATTACTCTCTGTGCATCTACATTTATATTTAACATGTATACGGTTATGTATGTATGATATATTTTTGACATTTCCTGCTTTAATATCGGTATACTCTTGAATAACTTGATGGGATGTATACACATTTTATAGGTTAATTTCTGTGGTTTTGAGGTAAATTATGATTCAGTTAAAATCTGTAAAACAGGAAGGAGGTTAGCTTTTGTTCAGTGTTACAGTACAGCACATTTCCCCAAAGATATATAAAAGACTAAAAATAAATGTTGCAACATTCAGCACCGAATGAAGGACATGGACTACTTTTTTTTAGCTGATTTGAAAAGTCTGAGTGAAAGCAAATGGCTTCTTTTTCTTGGTTTATCTCTTATATTCAAGTACAAGCAAACTGTACAGTACATGCAACATACAAGCGGGCCTACAGTATGTTGAACTAACACATATCTATTTCTGTTTAACATTTGTGTAGTCTGTTTTACAAAAATGTGCATGCAGCCGGGAACTGATCCGAGTCATGCTGCTCCACTGCACTGGAGGGAGGGGCCAGTGGCCTGATAGATGATTGGTGTTTATGTTTGTGATGGCAAAATCTGATTGGTCACTTCAACATTTACAGAGACACACAAGAGGAATTTGCATTTTTTTTTTCTCATCTCATTTAAAAATCAAGCTTTTGTGCTTGCATTATTAATTAAAAATAAATACAAATGTGCAAGGGCTTGTTGTAGAGTTTGAGTCAATCGTGTGACCTCAGGGTGGTATAAGTTGAAAGTGGCTTTTGCTAAACCATACATATTAAAAAGGAAAATGCACGCTTATGCAATCACTTCCCATTAAACAAATTTAAAAAAGTTACGTTTAGTGCCCAAAAAACTCTATGTATCAAGATTTCCTCAACAGATGAAAACATAATTGTATATATTTATTTTACCAAAGACCCTAATTTAGAAAAGTACACAAATATGCTTACCTTGGTACATAGTGTTTTTTCATGAACTAAATATATACTTTTTAATTGCATTTAATGAAAAGTGTAAATACCCACAAATCTTGAATTCACTGAATAAGATGACGTATGCAATGTACTGTAGGATAATGTCATTGTTTCAGTTAGCAGTAAATAAAAATGTACACTGTGCAAAGAACAGATACGTTGTCTTCCATCGCTTTTTTTAGCATTTCTTGTCATTTTCACAGCACACTGGACAACACAAACCTCTTGATTTTCCTAAAATGTGGCAGAGCTGTTAAAAATGAATAAATAAATAAAACTAAACAAATATAAAAGAACTTCTAGAAGACAGTGGCCTCTGCTAGCTGTCACAAGCATTGACAACAGAGGAACTTTTTGGAGGATATGAACCATGGCTTTGGGTCCTCCAGGTTTAGGCACCAAGAAAGGCCCTGCCCTTCCAGACAACTTCCCCAGGGGACGCCCTCCATCTTTCCAGTGGCTGACCTTTGACTTTCAGTAAAAACAGGGTTTAGACAGGGCCTCGACTGAGGCCCCACAATCCCATGGTCAGAGGTCACCTTTGTTTTTGGGCTGATACATTCTGATGCTCTGTTAAAAACTAGCTAACGTACATTTCTTTAATGAAGACTTGACAGAATATCACCCTGCTTTCTATGTCCACGTGCTAGTGTGCTAGACAGCACTAAATCTCACGCAATAAACAGTGAGAGAAACAAACAAATTCGGCAGAACACGTGCTACCCACAAAGAGGAAAACATAAAAACAAAGTCACAGGAGTGATTGTCAGATTTGAACAAAGCTTTGTGTCGTTTCATCGCATTTTCTGCCTGGCTCTTATCTTGTTGTCTCTCAGCTTGTATTGACTGTGCTTTATATCGTTAGTCCACTACGATCGAACTCCCGCAGGTGCCGGTGAATTGTCCAGGGATGTCTGAGAAGCCCGTCGAGTTATAGAGGCAAGAGTTGGGTCGACAAGGGAAGAAGGCGGGAAAAGTTTGTACCAGCCAATGACATTGCTGGAGAGGTCCAGCTCCTCTAGTAGGATTTGTGCAACTCCCATGAAGGATTTGTGGTCCATCCGCCCATAATCTCCCCAGACAATGACCTAATAGGATGAAATCAACAGTTTGTTTATTGATTCATCAGTGGATGGAACTCTTAGGTCATATAATCAAAGTTAATAATATCTAATCTCAACAATGTGATCTTTTTTTTTTTTTCATGCAGCCCTTGTGAGCTTCAGTGACATTTTCTCACAGAAATTTTGTTCAACTGCCTCATAAACGTAGAAAAAAAAGACACATAAAAGACTCACTTGTAACACTTTACCCTGCGGACTTTCTTCAAACTGCAGTGCTTGCTGGTACAGCGGGTCGAGTGTCTTGCGTGCAATTTTTGTCTTCTTCTTAGCTACATATGCCCCATTGTGTAGAAGATAGACTTTGACATATGGAGCTATGATTGAACATAACGGATCAAATTAGGCACGTGTCAACACAATGTATCCTACTGACATTACTGTACATATCAAGTATGACTAGCTCTGGCAAATTTGTCTGTTTTCTGTATCACCTAGAACTGCTTGATGAGGTATGTGGCTGAGTAACATGATACTATACATATGGAGTTTGAATCACAAGCTGCGAGTTCAGAATACATCAGAAAGGACTCACCAGGGAGTGATTTGGATCCGGGTTTTTGAATGAGACCTCGTGCTCTTATCACTTCCACCTCCAGCTGGCCTTTCTTATTCACCATGCCAATCTGAATGTCACCTGGACATCACAGAACATGCAAAGAAAACCAAAATTGAACGGCACATTTGCTTAATGGATTTATTCAAATGGTTCATGCAAAAACATTATTTCCCAAGGCAGTTACCTTTAGTATTTTGGCAGTAAATTAGGACTGTAAATGTAATTTATTGTATTTAGTACAAATATAGAAAAAAAAAAACATATACAAATTGAATACAACATAACTACGGAGGCGTATTGCATTCACTTGAAGTAAAAAAATCTACTCTGTTTTTCTGAATTAACGAGTTAATTTTTCATGAGAAAAAAAAATTTGCTCTGTTTTTCTGAATTAATGAGTTAATTTTTCATGAGAAAAAAAGTTTTTGCCCTGTTTTTCTGAATTAGCGAGTTAATTTTTCATGGAATTTTTTTTTGCTCTGTTTTTCTGAATTAATGAGTTAATTTTTCATGAGAAAAAAAATATTTTGCTCTGTTTTTCTGAATTAATGAGTTAATTTTTCATGGATTTTTTTTTGCTCTGTTTTTCTGAATTAACGAGTTAATTTTTCATGGAATTTTTTTTTTTTGCTCTGTTTTTCTGAATTAACGAGTTAATTCAGAAAAAACAGAGCAAAAACTTTTTCTCACGAAAAATTAACTCATTAATTCAGAAAAACAGAGCAAAAATTTTTTTTCTCATGAAAAATTAACTCATTAATTCAGAAAAACAGAGAAAAACTTTTTTTCTCATGAAAAGTTAACTCATTAATTCAGAAAAACAGAGCAAAAAAAAATTCTCATGAAAAATTAACTCGTTAATTCAGAAAAACAGAGCAAAAAAATTTTTTCTCATGAAAAATTAACTCATTAATTCAGAAAAACAGAGAAAAAAAAATTTCTCATGAAAAATTAACTCATTAATTCAGAAAAACAGAGAAAAAAAATTCTCATGAAAAATTAACTCGTTAATTCAGAAAAACAGAGCAAAAAAAAAATTTTTCTCATGAAAAATTAACTCATTAATTCAGAAAAACAGAGAAAAAAATTTTTTCTCATGAAAAATTAACTCATTAATTCAGAAAAACAGACTAGATTTTTTTTTCTTCAAGTGAATGCAATACGCCTCCGTACATAACTGTCTTGAAAAGAGATGCTAAAAACATCGTGACATAATACAGTGGTAAAGGATTATATATTAAATGAAATTAAATTTTATAGACCGATGATTAAAAAAATGGCATAGACTGATCACTGAAACGCATCCAATGTAAACAGTCTCTAAATCTATCTTATAAAGAACTTGATTGCTAAATGATTTGCTATGAACTGTTGGCCAGCTTATGTTCAATTATCTGAAAAATAAAGTAAATTCTAAAGCATGTACAGTGTTGTCTTTTCATTTGTCTGCTTCGATAACATAATGGCTGAAATTATATTGGTTCTTTGCTCATTTTTATATATGCAGTTACTTGTGTAGTTGATCAAATGAATCACAATCAGTTGCATATAACTGAATAAAAATAGTAAACAATCGGCAGCAAATGGGATAAGGATAGGAAAAAGGTTAAAAAAAGATTTAAAAAGTCACAAAGAAGAAAAGCTTACCAATTGCTGGTGTGGCTAGGGTTTGTCGACCAACTAGTTGAGCAGGGCCCAGTCCATCTAGGAAGTCACTGAACTGAGTCTCGACTCGAACCGCTGGAAATATTGGACTGACAAAGACAAACATTGTAATGAAAAAAAGTGTTGCAGGTGTTGTTCTAAAAGAAAAAATGTAGTAACGAGATCAATTTCTTTTTAATTGGTCCTTTATAAAATTATCAATGTATGTAGGTAAGTATTCAGGGATGGTATTCCCACAAACATGCTTAATGTTTAATAATGACATAATGACAATGCCTGGCTATCTGTTGTTTGGATAAAAGGAACCGCACTTAATGAGGCTGCTATTTCTAAAAAATAATAATCACGGTTTACGATGGGACATTTCAGAATAAAAAAAAAAAAGGAAAATGTGAAATTACTTTGGATCATTGTAAATACAGGAACAGGAAATTGCTCCAACTGACCCCTGCTTTTGGGACAGATATGTACATACAAGAACTGGCAATTGGTATGAAAAGATAACAAGAGCAAATCTTTCCATGTTGTTTTAGAGAACGCGTAACAGATGTTTGAAGAAGTGCGTGACCAATGCAGTGCCAATCTTGTTATCATGGGTGGAAGTGCTGCATTTAAAAAATTACAAAATATAATCTAATAAAGCAACGAGAAGGAAACTTACCTGCTCTCTGAGTTGTAGCTGTTCATGCTTCCGTTGTTGGATTCTCGGCTGGGTTGACGGCTCATATTCCTCTGCAATTCCACAGCCATTCCTGTCTCCTGACTGCGCTGGATTGTCCCTTGACTGCCCTTCGACTTCTTATTGGATGCCTCTGAAGATGGACAGATTCCACAAACAATAAATGTATTTTAAGACTTTTAAGAGAAGTTTGTATCACTCATTTGCAGAGAAAATCTCTCCTACATGATTGTCTGTGATTTATGTTTTTTTAAGAGTTCAATGAGATCAATGTCTTTTCTAAACAATTCCGGTCAAGCTGCACACTATCTATTTAACATGCTACATCCTTTTACAGAAAAATAATTTGACAGTGCTTGTAGCTCCCACTGGGATGAGAGCGAACCGTACTGCGTTAACAACCCCTTTATCGGTATGGGGTGGGGGGTGGGGGTTGTCTCCTCCTGAGTCACTTTTGTCTTACATAAAACAGAAAGAATAAAATGCAGATCCCCCCGCAGGTCTTACGACTCCTCTAATGTGCTTTCAAGACTTTTTCAAAAGAAACAGGCTCTGTGGCAGTGGCATGAGTCGCCTGATGGAAAGTCTTATTATACCAAACAATGCAGAGTCAGTCCTAAAATCTGAAAGTACTAAAATGGCCACAGGTGCCTCTTTTGAAAAGATGCTATTCAGGTTTGATGAGGACAAACAAACCATAGCTAAAGCATATATTTGAACTCGTAGCAGGATACTGATCAAAGGCTGAAACAGGAAAAGTAGGCTTAATGTTTATGACGCTGCATTTTGTGTGCCCTTTTTCTTTGTCTAGTGAAAACACTTTGACAACCTCTAAGGACAAACACACACTATTTTTAATTAATTATTATTTTTTTAATGTCAGGTAACCTAAAAAAAAACATCTAAACAAACTTTTTTAATTGAAATACATTTTGGGAACTTATAAATTTGTATGTGATCAAAATACAGTAATTTTATGAAATATTCATACAATTTTAAGTATCTGTTTTCTATTGTTATATTCTGTGATGGCAAAGCTGAATTTTTAGCAGCTATTACTCCTTCAGTCTTCAGTGTCACATGATCCTTTAGAAATCATTCTAATATCCAGACTTAGTGCTTAAGAAATATTTCTTATTATTATGTTTTTTATTTATTTTTTCTATACAACAGTGTTGTGCTACATAATATTTGTACAGAAACCATGAAACATTTATTTCTGGATTCTGGATTTTTTGATAAATAAAAGTGTGAAATATTAAAATGTAAATTTGTGTATCATTGTAAATGTCTCAACTGCCACTTTTAATAAATGTAATGCATCCCTGCTGGATAAAAGTACTATTTTCTTTCCAAAACAAAACAAAACAAAACAAAACAAAACAAAACAGTTGTGTGGATTATACCAAATATAACTCATTTTAAAGGGTCAAATGAGCCGTAAGCTGACAATTGCCTGTTATTCATTTTTTAAAGTGTATTTATTGTTTGAGAAAAAATTATAATAACTTTCCAATCATAATAACATATAATGATTGGAATGTTGTTATTAAATGTTATTATGTTGTATTCGCCAATCATTTCTCTCTGATTTTAGGGATAACTTATGGATAGGGTTAGGTTTAGGTGTAGGGATATGGTTAGGATAACATTTTCAGATAGGAATGTTGTTCCAGGATCAACAAAATATGTTGACACAGGAACAAGTCTGACTCAGCAAAATCAGGATGTGTGCTAAAGACACTAACCCGTTTGACTGATCTGTGAGGTGCTTCGGCTGCGGCGGTTTCCCACAATAGCCACGAATCGAGCATTGAGGCTGGAGCGACGCTTTTTAGCTCCAGCCCCGACTGTTCCCAGAGCAGTGTCAGACTGGCTGCCGTCTGTTCGTTCTGATGTATTAATGTCACCGCTAACACTTGTGCTCTTTAGCATATTCCGACCAGATGAGGCTCTGACTTGACGACTGTAAGCAAGAGAAAGAGTAAAAGAGAGATGAATAGTTAAGACAATTCAGTTGATATATCACTGTTATAAACCATATTCAAGATCTTAATGCTTCATTATTTTTCAAGATGTATGTACACTGCTAAAACAGCTTACAAACCACATCACTGAATCTAATCGAAGCACAAAATAATACCTGGTTTTGTACAATCAAATTCTTTTTTTTATTTTTGCACAAGCCAGTATGGAAGAGAGATTGTTTGAATTGTTGTAATCAATATCAGTATTCTGATCTGTTTTTTTTTTTCTGTAAGAGTTTAAAAGTGTAGACCTACTTTAAGTGAATTGTGTTTAGAAGTAGGCTACATTAATTAACACAAAGTCCCTAAAAGCTACAAAGTTTTAATTCACGAAATCCTTAAAACTTGATTTACATCTGATTTAATATAATTGTGTTGATTAAAAAGCAACATCTTCAGATCAGTAGTTCAAACTGTCTGTATTATAACAAAGCAGCACATTTTGACAGTGCAGCCATGTCCTTTGCTGCCCCCTGGGGGCTCGGATGAGCTGCCGTACGTCTGCACCCTCTGACGGTGTCAAGGTACTGCAGGACTGTCCAGTTGCACTCTCCCCATCATGTCTACACCCTAATCCCCTGTCTGTAGAATGTAGGGTGGGGATAGGAAGTAAAGAGGTAGGTCTCTCTTCCACAGGCTGGAGGTCAGTGCCAGTGATAGAGGGGTAGGCAGACAGGGTTCTGGGTTTAGGAGGATCCAGTGCTGGCTCAGTATTCAAGCATGGGAGATATGAGGTGAGGCATGCAATGAGGGATCTAATACACACAATACACAGGACACACATAGAGACACAGAGAGTGGCATGTGAATGAAGCAAAACAAATAACGATACAAATGAAATCAAACACAGCATGCACAATTAACCATGTCTCAAACTATATGTAGTGTACAGGATCATTTTAAAGGGATCCTCCACCCAAAAATGAAAATTCTGTCATCATTTACTCAACCTTAAGTTGTTGCAAACCTGTATGAGTTTCTTTCTTCTGCTAAACAAAAAGGAAGATATTTTGAAGAATGATTGGAACTTTGACACCATTGACTTCCATAGTATTTTTTTTCTACTATGGAAGTCAATGGTGCCGATTGGTTACAATCTTTCTTCAAAATATCTTCCTTTGTGTTTAGCAGAAGAAAGAAACTCATACAGGTTTGCAACAACTTAAGGTTGAGTAAATGATGACAGCATTTTCATTTTTGGGTAGAGGATCCCTTTAAGACAGCAGAAAACATAATTATTCCAATAAAATATGAATAGTTGGTAAAAGTTAAGGTATTAAGGTATACTTGACGCTTGAACATGCACATGCGTTTTTTTTAAACATCAATATTTTAAATTCATATGGATGTACAAGGAATAGTAAATATTTTAGAAATAAAACTGGTCAACATTTCTTTTAAGTTGTATGCGTTTTTTTTAAACATCAATATTTTAAATTCATATGGATGTACAAGGAATAGTAAATATCTTAGAAATAAAACTGGTCAACATTTCTTTTAAGTTTTATACTTTTTTTAACAATTTTTTTGTCTCATTTTAAGGGCTGTGACAAATTAACATATACAAATATTGATCATAGTCAACTTATATGTAATAAAAGTTGAATGCATTATAATTATAAAGAATTAGCTTAAAAATAAAATTCATACACATTCAATCACATCGCACACGTCAATGCCACGCAAAAATATTTCTTGTTAACTATGCTTGTTTGAACTAAGCAGACATTGACACCTAGTGTGTGGCTTCAAACTGATTTCTAAAAAAATAAAATAAATAATGAAGATATATAACTGGTTAGTGAAAACCGCAATAGGTTAGGAAAGAGAAAAGAAAGAAAGTTAATTTTAGGCTTTTAGAAGAAGGAATGATTTTATCCTCTTTTCATTTTTTTCCTTGTCATTGCCTCTTTTCAATGTAAATTAGTCTTCTTCTTGAACAAAGTATATGTTTTAACGTTGCAATATTACCACATATGGCATGCAGGTGGTACTGTAAATGAAATTAGTTTATTTTGTACATTTCTACTGATCATGGCAGCAGTGATTCATCAATTGAAGACTGAAAGCTTGTGAAGAACTCTTCAACTGGGCATATGTCCAGATGTGTGGTGTAGTCGAGCATGCTTTTTGTATTTTTAAGAGCCGACTATGGTGTCTGGATCACTGGGATCATTAATTCCCTGTGAAGTATGACAGATTGCAATAGTCTGCCAGCCTTCTAGTTGAGGAAGATTATACATACATTTTCTGGGTGCTGTACTCCATTTTGCATCAAATAAAATGGTAAAACAACACAAATTGTGCTTAAAAATAAAAAGCACTATCAGCAGAAATAAGATAAGATTGCTCAATTCTAGATGTTGTTCTTGTTTTGGTTTCTGGTATTAGCTAATGATAAAGTTTTATCCAGTGGTGGTTGAGGTGAAGACATGGGCAGGGAGAGCTGGTCCATGTTACCTCATATCTCCAGCCACCGTATGACGCCTGCGTTTAAGCTCCTCAGAGAAACGTCTCTTTCCCAGACTCCTTCTGTTGTCTGTTCCATTCACCCCCCATGAAATCCTTCTCTCCTTCTTTTCTTCTCCTTTACAACTCTCCAACGACTTTGACCTTTGACCCCCAATGCATTATGCATTTATGCAATAGAACGCAAGCCGTAATAGAAAGAAAGGGAAATCATGCAGAAAATAAAAATGTTTCAAAAGTAACAAGCCATGCATAAGACAGACAGCTAAAAACATGCAAGTGTCAAATGACTAATAACAAAAATGAAATATCACTACCTTTTTGTGACCTGAATTGAATAATTACTGCTAGTATAGAATAATTTTGCAATTTTACTAGAGAAAAATATTATGATTTATAGGAGAGGGAATAAATAAGCATTGCAAGTAGACAACAATATAATTTAGTGTGACAGAACACAATATGATTTTTCAGAGTATGGAAAATTAGCAGAGAGCTAAAGAATGTAAAAACTATTTTGTAGCTATTAAAAATATATATTTTGTACTATTTTTTAAGTGGTGTGCATGGTACAAAATCAACTTTTGCTCCAACTTCCAATGAAGAGTTAAAGGGGTTAATCAGGAAATTTACTGGCAACTTTATTTTTAAAGGTCATAACTATATTTTGCATTTATATATGAAGAGTTCAGATGCAAAAGCCTCTAAATGCCATTTGAAATTTTCTTCTAAAATGACCATTTTTATCAAGCTTGTATATTTAAGTTCAGTAATTTCACTTAAATGACAATTAATAGGTAATCTTCATTGCCATTTAAGTGAAATTACTGAACTTAAATATACAAGCTTGATAAAAATGATCATTTTAGAAGAAAATTTCAAATGGCACTTAGAGGCTTTTGCATCTGAACTCTTCATATATATATATATATATATATATGTATATATGTTTTGCTGCAAAAGCATTTTAGGCATGCTATAAAATGCTAGTCATTAAAAGACTCTTACTTTTACAGGGTTTATAAGTCTGATTGTTTAGACTTATAAACCTTGTGTTGCTTAAAACAATGCCGGTCACTAAACCGTGTACAATGACAGTTAAGTGTTAAATGAGGACCCTGCGTGTTTGTTTCTGTGCATGTTTTTAGACTAACCTTATTCTCCCATGCGGCCTCTCAGACTGACTGGACATATAGCTGGTGGCGCTCAGCCGTGAGGCACTGCTGGCATGGGAGATGGCTGAAGCATCACTCATGTCGCTGTCTGATGACCTCGCAGACATGTTATCACAACTCCTCCTCTGGTCTTTATACATCTAAATCATGGAAAACAAATATTTAGAACCATTTTTAAAAACAATGAAACATACAAAAAGGAATGTGGGCGTATAATTAAAGTTTTTGAAGAATTATTTAAACATCAACCAGCACTGCCAGACAAACGAGTTGGAGACCTAAAAGCCAGTTTAAGACTCACATCTCTTCTGTTCTTGAGGTCTGCCTCTGGATCGTGACCAAAGCTCGCAGAGGAGCCCGGCCGATGGGAGGGCACTCTCATCTGTAACTGACGAGCACGTTCCTCCACTGCTAGTGCTACAATGAGACATTTTTGACGAAATTATACTTTTGATGGAAATGCACAATAAATCTTCCCTGCTTGAAAAAAACAGCTTAAAGGAGAGCTCCGGTCAATTTTAACATTGAGCTCATTTATTTGTACATTTGGAGTGCTGTCAGTACAGACAAAAACGACAATGTTAAGAGGCTAAAAGCAGGTTTAGAACTCTTTTTTCAAACCACTGTTTGTAAAAACTAGCAAGTTCACATGCACATTTGTGTCCTTTTGTGCAGATGCAAGTTGTGATGTTAGGTTTATGTAATGCATCTCTAGGATATCTGATTATTAATCTCAATGGATGTGTCATAGAATGGGCTTCAGTTTATACACATACTTTCATGTCATATTTTTATTTGTCAGGATTCATTTTCGAAATAGTCTTCAAATAATTTAATTTTCATGACGGACATGCGCCGCCCCCCGAGTATTTTGAGACCGGTCAATAATCAAAATGAGAAGGTTTTGCCCCAAGTCAACAGGGTGCAAATTTTAAAAAGATGATAACATGGTGTAGGCAACACCGATTTTTGACGTTTTTGCCTGTACTGACAGCAAAAAATTAGCTCAATGTTAAAATTGACCGGAGTTCTCCTTTAAGGCAAGACACTACAGTCAAAACCATTGTTTTTTCATGCACTCAATTTTGAGATTTTGGGATATTTTGGGATATATTGCTTCCCTAACAACATAACGTCGTTTTCTCCTAGTGGAAAGAAAACATCCAAAATATGAAAGTGTTTATTTTATTACACTAAAACTAACACACTATTCTCACTATCTGTGTGTAATATTCTGTGTGTAATATGGCTGGTTGTACTCGTTTTGTTCACTTCAGAGTGAGAAAGTTCCGGTCCCACACGGCTCTTTTCATCCAATGTACCTCGATTGGGAACTTTTCAATTTCGCTCCCTGTGCATTGGGTCCCGCCACTGCCGAGGCAACACGGCGACTTTGAGCGTGGGGGTCACGGGTTGAGCTAGCCGAGTAGCTTGACAGGTCAATCCTTTTATCAAACATCATTCACTACCTCTCCAGCTCTCAGGCCAGATCCGAAAGCCATCTTTGCGGCTTTCTTCAGACCTGGCAGAGAGCATGTTGTTAACATGAGGAACTGTTGAGATGGACATGTTGTGTGACGCTGTCTCCTCCCTCACCCCCACATATGAGAATCTGGTCGATGTAATGACCCGCACCACGGCCAAATTAAAGCTAGAGTGGTCAGTAGAGGGGGAGGAATCCGCACCAGGTAGATTGGGTGAGCGATTTCTCGCAGGTCATAACAAGCGCAACTGTGAGCCTTCTCTTCCTTCCCATTTTCTATAATGAGGTGGTGAGATTGTGGAACAAACCGTTCTCTGACTATTTCCACATAGTCAGAGAATGTTCACTATGTTATGTGAACATGGTTATACGAGGATGCCCTGGGTTGAAAATTTGCTCAAGAGCTATCTTGTCCCTGGTGCAGCGTATCCATGCCCAATATCAAGGCTTATGTGGTGGCGCGCCAGGAATGTGGAGATTTGCACACCATGTCGGTCCTGCAAGCTTACCAAGCTGACCTACTAAAGAATCTCAACCTAGGTGAGGGAGAATCTCAGAAGACACATGCACCACATCCCCAGCCACAGTCGAGGTTCTACATCCCTCTCTTCTGACCCTGTTGCTGACCCTAGCTGGAGACAAGGTCAGGAGGAGAGTGTCACTGGAGGCTCGAGGCGGCAACCTCACAAGAAGCCAATAGAGGATCTAAAGGAAGTCATCTCAGCCAAAAGTGCAAAGAAAGCTGATTCCTTAGGGTCCTCTTTGGCTTTTCAGGGATTGGTCCTCATATGACCTATATCAAACAGGATTCCTGGAGAAGTAGAAGCGTAAGCTTTCACCAGCATTGAGAAAGGATATAGAGAAATAATATATGTCATAACTGTTCACTTCTTGGATGACATTTAGATAATTTCAGTAGTATTGGCTCAGGTAACATCCTTCCCAGAGCATAGGAAGCACAGTTACCTTTATATGAAATAAATGGCTGCACATTTGCTCCACTTTTTAGTCAATTGCCTTTTGTTTACAGCGATAAATATTGTGCTTCCATTGTAATCACACTCTTTAGCAAAGTTGGCATGTTCACATTTGTGATCCACTTAAAGAGCTTCAACCAGACATGGTAGCAACTTTTTACTGTTAGCACCCTGACCATTTGTCTGCTGGGACCTTAAACACAATGGGTATTGCTGCATCATTATTTCTCTTTAGCAGTAAAGCTAGACTGGTGTAGAGGAGGACTGCTGTGATTGTTATAATCACTCTCTTATTTGTCTCTCCATTAGCTTGCGCTGTGGAAATGATATGAACATGCTTCCCATGTCTATTGGGTGTTGCAGGTGTAGAGTTTGGGCTCCAATGCTGTCACGTCCCACTCTTCTACCTGCTGCACATACTAGTCCAGGATGGGTGATGCTGTAGTGAAGTGAATGCACATCACATCATCAAATTGCACATCACTTTTTCATCTGTTCCAATACTAGGAGTATGGAGATTATATTGGTGTGCCTCCTAGGTGGCACATAAAAAGAGGACTTATTTAAAGAGATTGGGCATTTCACACTACTGTGTCCCACTCTGTTATCTGGTACCCTCCAGTGAACTGGATATAGAGACAGTTTCAGTATCCTTCATATTTTATATGGACAGAAAAGAAAAATGGGCAATTCCGCTGCTCGAGTCCAGCGCCTTTATATGTCTGTTATTCCTGGAGATGGGAGTTTAGAGGTGTTATCAATATGCACCAATAACAGTTGGGCTGTCATAAAAAAAAAGATCCCTCTGTGATCACTTGTCAAATAGGCTAGACAGGACAGGTAGAGTGGGGAAGACTGCAGAGCGCCCCACTTCCTATCCCGTTGCCCTTCTAAGGCATGGGGCTTGGAGAAGTACCAATACACTTCTTGTTTAATCACATTCATATTGGAAATAGCATTTTAGCACTTCCCTTCTAGTTTCCTTATATGGATAGGCAGTACAGCAAGGAGAATAAGACTTCAGATTTTGTGTCTCACTCCTTAATTTGTTGCCCCTCCAATCTATACCTGGAGATGATAGTGTGGTAGAAATGGTTCCTGAGGAGTATCAGGACATAGCATACTCTCTGTTGTTTGCTAGAACTGAAGAAATGGGAAATCATCAGCCAAACTATTTGACTCTGCTATATCAGCAAAATGAAGCACAACCAGAGTTGGGTCCTCCAAAACAACTGGATTAGAGACTATTGGCCTATGGTCCTCCAAGACCACCAGACTTGGTTGGGACCATCAGAGTCAGGTCATCCAGGATCACTGGGGTTGGGGGAGCAACAGGAACACTCCTTCTCCTGAGCTTGCGAGGACAAGGAAACATAGAAGGCCGCCAGCGGAGAAGCTGCAAAGCACTTTGCATCCTCTCGGGTGCCTCAGGGGAAGCTGCAGCATCTACGGGTGCATCTGGGGAAGCTGCAGTGTCTGCAGCAGTCTCTAGGAAGAGCTACTGCATCTATGGCCACCTCTGGAGGAGCTTCAGCATGGCTAGAGGTGGATTTGTTTCGCCTCCTCCTTCAGCAGAAGGTGGTTAGAGAAGTGGAGGTTTTACTGTCAGAAGTAGGAAGGGTGTGCACCATATGAGAACTACCCCGTGGGAGAAAACATGACCAGCTGAACAAGGTAAGATACGGACAAGAAATGGCAGGAAACAAAGGGCAGAAAACAACAGGAAGCCAGTAAACATGGACCACATTAGATGATGATCTACCACAGGACTGCAAACACAAGGAGAATGAATAGGGAAAACAAAGCAGGTAACGAGGGAGGACAGGTGGTGCAAATTAAAAAAAATACTCAGATAACAAGAAGGGTGGGGGTTTGAAAATAGACAGCAGAGTACATGGCACAAAGAAACAATCATGACCATGCTCATACCAAAAAATGTAAACATCAAGAGCACATGGCCTGTGAAGTGTGAACACAATCACAACTTCACAAGCCATGTGCTCAAACAAAACATGACAAAAACATGCAGCTAATGAGAGCTCTCACCGACTGTGTCCACACGAAAACATGAAAGCACGCAGTCAATTAAACAGACAAGCCTAGGGTGACCATATTTTGATTAACAAAAACCAGGACACTCGGCCCAGCAAACACATGGGCCAACTCAAATGATACTCAGAAGTTTACTCAAAGATACCTTATTAATTTCAATACATTTAAAGTAGGTTATGCCTCCTCTGTATGGATAGAAAATTGTTATATTGTTATATGAAAACAGGACATGTCCTGGGAAAACAGGACAGTTGGTCACCCGTCACAAGCCATGTGCTACACAGCTCAAGACAAAACATGACAACATGAAAGCACATGGCCAAACTAGGTATGGTTACGAGTACTCATACATGACAGCGATGATTGATCATTAAAACGCAGCATTTGAGGAGGTTCCTGAGACCTGATTTTTTCCAGACCAGCAAAATAAAGTGAAATGTGATGCCTGGAATCACTTTGATTATGTAATGCAGTTATCTGCAAGATGTGCAGCGCCAATCTACTATGTACATAATGAGAACACCTTTTAACTGCTAATTTTTTCACCGATAAAACAACAACCATCAGCAGTCAGTTCTCAGCTCCTCACACACAGGAACTCAGATCAACCATATCCACAGCCAGAAATCTTCTCTTGTCCTTTTCTAAACTCACCGAGACAGAAGTATCTAAACTTCTCCACTCCAGTCATTCTACCACCAGCCGTCTAGATACCAACCATCCCCAACCACACCTTTTAGAAGCAATGTCTCCTACATTTTTACCAGCACTCACACACATTGGCCGCACTGCCATTTTCCCTACTGCACTCAAATGCAATGTCCGACACCAATGACTATTATTGGGTTATTTGAGACGTTCATATTGCTTTTAGATGGGCTATTTCTTTTTTCAAAATCATTGATAATAATGCAGCAGTTTTATTTAGTTCTCATTTTTTAACAGTAAAAATATGTTTTAGCTGATTTAAAATTATCCCTCATTATGACTTCGAAAATGTGCAGCGATGACTGTAATCACTTTCTTTCATGAAAAATAAAGTGCAAGATGTGTAGTACCAATATACATGATATATACAGCACCATAAAGAGAAGATGATTGTAATGGAATGTTCTAAATTCTTTGTGCTTTAGTTGCCTGTGTATCAGTATGCTTTTAAGGAAAGCACACATCCAGAGTTTCCCTTTTAAACCACTGTTTGTAAAAACTAGCAAGTTCACATGCACATTTGTGTCCTTTTGTGCAGATGCAAGTTGTGATGTTAGGTTTATGTAATGCATCTCTAGGATATCTGATTATTAATCTCAATGGATGTGTCATAGAACGGGCTTCAGTTTATACACATACTTTCATGTCATATTTTTATTTGTCAGGATTCATTTTCGAAATAGTCTTCAAATAATTTAATTTTCATGACGGACATGCGCCGCCCCCCGAGTATTTTGAGACCGGTCAATAATCAAAATGAGAAATTGACAAAATGCCTATCCCTAATATAAACATGAACCACATGCTACACAGAACGTCTCGGTTACATATATAACCCTTGTTGAATGACGTCAAAATGGAGTACCCGTCTAACCACGCACCTCTCTGCTTTCTGACAGTGCCCTGTGTAAGTGTGAGCTCCCTGTCATGAGACTAGCATGGACGAAGGTAAAGATATCTCAGTAGAGATAAGCAACCATGCCCTCCCGAAGGGAGGTATACACGTATGACCCGATACACGTGGGGGTCACCCAGCAGGGGAACCATGCACACAGAGACACCTAGCCAAATATGAAAGCTGACGGGGGCATAACCTTGGCGTTGAGGTCAACAGTGTGGGAGGAACTCAGAGCTTCCAGCAGGTCCCCCGTCTTGCTGGAGGCTAATGCAACCAGGAGCGCTGCTTCATCGACAGGAACTTAAGCTCCACTGATTGCAAGGACTCGAAGGGAGAACTACGCAGTGCAGTTAAAACCGATAAGAGCCAATAGCCGCGTTTCCACTGCCGGGCCAGGGCCGGGCCGTGCTAGTGCGTGCCAGGGCCAGTCGCGTTTCCACTGTCACTTCCGGGGCTTGATCGGGGCTTCCTCAGGGCCAGCGGCCAGGATTTCTGGCCCGTCGAATACCTTGGGCCAGAGCAGGCCAGCTCATGCTAGAGGCGTGCTCAAGGTAAAAGGCGGAGTTTATCGGTGTTACGTTATGATCTGAAGCAAGATGCACATTTCACTTTTTATTAGGGGTGTCCATGTTTAAAATTGCATAACCGAGTGAAACCTTTTTGCTCGGTTAAGTGGCGTCAATAAATATTTGCTCAAAACTTTTGCGTTTTTTTCTGAATGTCAATAAAAAAATATTGTGAAATGACAGCGTTTCCGTTAACGATGTTATGCGACTAAAACATCTTTTTTTTCTTTCGCGATAAGTCATTCCAAAAATAATGGCAACGGACGTTGGTAGTCTATCAGCCACCGCACTAGACATTATTATTAGCCTATTTATGGACGTGCGTGTTATCCAAGCATTAATGGCAGGGAAAGAGACTCCCTCATTTCTGCTCCGAGGTCTTGATTGTGGCATTTCTTTGAGGTTTTGTCTAGTAGGCTATTCCACATCTTTTATGAATTTTAAAAAAGAACTCTGCCTTATGTCCAAACGGTCTACTTTTTGTGTTCATTCGTTTCCCCTTAGGCTATTTAATCCGTTGGCCTAATTGCAAAATGAAAAATTAACGGTTGTTGTCTTTTGTAAAACGCAAAGTTGAACACCAAAATGTTCATTTGAACTGTATAGGTCTATGCCAAATGCTGCGCAAAAATATATAGGCTATATATAGGCTATATCGACGAATTTTCAGATATTTGTTAGATTTTTTTGCCCCTTTAAACATTTAAGCATTGATTTATAGGCTATAATAGGCTAAATGTGCCTAATAATAAAATAATATAAAATAACGAGGCATTAATTGTTTATTAATAAACTATTGTTTTCTAAATCATTTTCGGCTAAAAACATATCTCCGGATGCACATTTTGAGAGAAATGAATTAGCTACATAATTACATAGTCAGAAGATATTGGCTTTCGATTAGAATTTGTTCGTTTTAAATTGGACATTTAAAGCTTTAGCTACAAAGGCTGCAGACTAAAGCTTTAATGTCCAATTTAAAACGAACAAATTCGAAGGCGGTCGGTGGCTGTTTCAGTTCTCGCGCTTCAGTTCACGGAGATCATGAAGCCTGATTGTTAAAGCACGTTTTCTTGTTATTGTGGGTTTACGCAAATAAATGTATTTGCGAATATGTATTATTATTTTCTGTATGACCAGAAATGAAAGAGTATTTTAAGTTGTTTCCACTGAAAGAACTGCAGTGAAACATATGCGTCAAAAATAGGCTATTGTGTTTATTTGTGCTTTGTTATTGGATAAAGGCGTCTTATATGCAGACTAATAAAATGTTACAATAATGATTATTATTATTATTATTAGTATTATTAGAGGACAGAGTTTTTGCGAAATGGACGTGTTTCCAATGTGCTTATTTTCAATTGCCAATTTCAGTTTGAAGGGTGATGGAAATGTGGCTTTAACTGCTCCGTACTTACTGCGTTTTATTTCTATAATTAATTTCGTTTCAAATAGGATCCAAAGTTATTAAAGGTGTTAAAAATTAAAAGGGCCTCGGTTAACGGTTAATGAAAAACTCGAAAACGTGCAGCCCTACTTTTTATATTGCGCAAAAAAAAAAAAAAAAAAAATCGCCTGTACTGGTCTGTAGAGGATACCAAAGCTCTTCTGAGCATTTGGGCAGAAGAAAGAGTAACGTTACGACGTCAATTTGACGCCGTGTGAAGAAACAGTCCCTCACCCGTCCCCCGCCTTATTATTAGTGGCGACTCGCGAGACAATCGGGACACTATTGCAGCCACTGCAGGTGAGTTAATATACATGCTATCTTCCTAATTTAAAAAAATAAATTAATTCATAATACCCGCTGAAATGGGTTGGGTTGTATGACGTTTGACCCAGAAAGGCGTGTTAGGGGCGGGGTTTAAGGCAACGCTGTGGGGCTACTGGCCCGGCAGTGGAAACGCAAGCCCGGTGCTTGAGGCCCGAGGCCACTAGCTCGGCTCGGCTCGCTGTTAGCTCTGGCCCAGCCCTAGCCCGGCAGTGGAAACGCGGCTAATGAGTCCATGCCGAGCGCGCCCTCGGTCAGGGAGTGAAACAAGAAACAAGAACTGAGGTTCGACCACAGGGAAAAGGTTTGACGGCAGGACGGAATAAGTGGTACTCGGAGCATGCCCTGTTGCCATGCTGATACTGTAGTAGACAGTTGCATAGTTATAATTTTGTCCCTGATATTATCAATCTTAGTAAAGAAATTCATAAAGTCATTACTGCTGTGTTGCTTGGACACTTCTGGGCTTGAAGCTTTCTTTTTCATTACTTTAGAGACTGTTTCAAATAGATACCTAGGATTATGTTTATTTTCTTCCAATAGGGTTGAAAAATAAGCAGACCTAGCAGTTTTTAAGGCATCTCTGTATGCGATCGAGCCGTCCTTCCATGAAATCCAAAATACCTCTAGTTTAGTTTTTTTCCAGCTACGCTTCATTTTTCTGACTGCTCTCTTAAGGGCCTGAGTGTGCTCGTTGTACCACGGCGTTAGACTATTTTCTTTAATCTTCTTTAAGCGCAATGGAGCAACTGCTTCTAAAGTGCTGGAAAAGAGAGAGTTAAAGTTTCTGTCACAATATCAAGTTCTTCTAAGCTATCTGGGATGCTGAGATGATGAAACTGATTAGGAAGATTATTGACAAAGCCATTTTTACTGGCAGAAGTTATAGGTCTAACATATTTATAACACAGAGTTGACTTTTCTGCTTTGGCTAAGTGAAGTTTACATGAGACTAGATAATGATCTGAGATGTCATCGCTCTGCTGCAGAATTTCAATGGTATCAACATCTATTCCATGTGATAATATTAGATCTAGAGTTTGATTACGACAATGACAATGAAGGCGGTAGGCTTCTAAACAAAACCCCTATTTCGTCGCCATTCAACGTAAATCGAAGTGACTAATCAGGGAATACCATAACACTTGCAGACAGAAGAGACTACGGCCTGCCTGGGATAACTTGAAACCAGAATCTAACACGAGAACAGAGCTCACAATTTCATCCCGTGCGCTTACGACAATGGACAAACACATGGCACATGAATGTCTGAATTCTGACACAGAACCGAAACCAAACAAGACCAAAGTGCTGAGATCCAAAAACCACACTCCACAAACAAAACAACTCATATGGACAGGAGGGCGAAAACAATAAAGAGACAGTAGGAGTGTGACAGAACCCTGACAGATATCTATTAGTTATTTTTATGTAACCCTATTCACCTGGTCGTCTTGCTTTGAAGTGGTATCTGCATTTTGGAACAGTGGTTTCTAACTGGTACAAGCAGGTCATGATTTGAAGCTAGTAAATCATCTTGACCAAGAACAAACCAGCTAAGTTGGTGAGTCTGTTTTTGGAACAAAGGAATTTGGAAGAGCTACAATGGAATTTGGAAGAGCTACAATGTTCGAAATATTGTGGGGTTTGAACGAGAAATACTGTATAGAGTGGAGTAAAAATTAATATTGTTCAGTTCTTCAAGGCAAGCAAGTTATCAATATTAGGGCAAAATGGAGAGAATGGAATGAGATACCTGAGTTAGGTTTCTCCTCAGGTTTACTGTTGACATGTTCTTCATGAAGATGGGGTTGAAGGCATGAGAAATGGCATGAGAAGAGACAGAAAGGAGTGTGATCTTTTGGAACACATGAAAAAGGCTATGGACAGAGGAGTCATGAAATTATCTGGCATTTATAAAAGCACTGGGGACAGATTCATGCGTTTGGGCTGTGAGTTTGAATGGCAATAACATTTCAGATTACTGCTGTCTGATTTTGTGAATATCTAGAGGGAGAAGAGAGTGAATTGCTTACCTTGCTCTATACTGCTGCTCTTTGCAGGCAGTTGTGGCAGTTGTCTGCCTCTGCGCCCTAATGATGGTGTCCCTGCTGGGGAATAATGTCCTCCTCGTGGAAGTTCTCTGGAAAGAGAGATTTTTTGTCAAAAATCGAGGAGAAATTTTCATTTTAATACACTATGTAGTTAGGGAGAAACAAGAAAACATTTGAAGGAAAATGTGTTAGTGTTAAAGGTACCTTTAGTGTTAAAGGTGCACTTATAACTTTTTGCATCAAATTGTTTTGCTTTAAAGGCTGGAATACATTACAAAACTTTTAAAATCTGAACAGGTTAAAAAAAATCATCATCATATACTTTGTTGACTTTGAGAATGTCTTCGGTACACTATGACTGAAGATCACACACTACCAGACTTTCAAATCGTTCCAAACTCAACAAACTCACACAGAAAAACGTGACTCGTTGCTAAGAGGTGCATAAAAAAATAATAACAATATGTGTTCTAAATTCGTCTTAAAATATCAAACATGTTTCATAACTAGATGGAATCAGGGTTTGAAGTAAAAAAAAAGAGAAAATTGTGCATATCATACACTGCATGTTTTTTTTTTTTTTTTTTTTGAGAAATCTGTCATCTCTGACTGCCCAGTATCTGCAAACTGGTTATGACTTTCAGCAACTACTGTAGCATCAACTCTGCATTCCTACAGAGCCAATAAAATTGACATGGTGATGTAAAAAAAAAAAAAAAAAATGAGATGGAATGAAAAAATGTATTTTGCATTTGCAAAGTTTCTCATGAAGTTTTCTTCATGTCCCTTCAGGGCCTCCATATATTCCAGCCTTAACTTAAAATAATGTTCACTTGCATGAAATGACTCTTTTTTTTTAATAAAAAAAGTTTTATTCAAAGAGTGGGAATGTGGTCGTCACGCTAAGAATACATGACCAGTGCACACATTTTCTCCATAACCCCTCTCATTATTAAACACTTTTATTGTGTTAAATTTTAATTGGTGTTACAAATACATCTGCGCATAGGGTATTTATACATTGACAGACTATTTTTGCTGGTACTGTAGGTGTTCAAATCAAGTTCAAGTACACTGTTGTATCGGCCAACAAAACAAAATAACAAATAATCACCTAGTGAAATTTTGAGATTTAATGTTATCAGTTTAAAAAAAATAAAAAATCTATGGTGATAACATTTTTACAGACACAAACTAAAGCAGATAAATCGAGTTCTGAGAGGATCCCAGCATGCACCTGTCAGCTCGCGGAGAGTTAGGGCAGGAACCCCCTAAGCTGGTCTGGCCAAAGGGCATGAGGGGAGGCTCTCTCCTCCTCCTGCTGCCCCTCAGGATAGAGGTGGGCTGGAGTCTAAACACAGCCACCGCAAAGAAGGTCAAGGGCAAAAAAAAATATGTAATGAGATAATCAGACATGCAAAATAAATGAATAAATAAATAAATAAAAAAAACGTAAAAAAATTAAAGGGTAAACCAACTACAAAAAAAGGTCAAATTAGTGAAAAAGCTGAAATACATTCACACACACACAAAAATATAAGTGATAAAGATATGTTCAGAGGTTTATTATGAGATCTTACCTGTCACCATCAATGCTTTTCTTGTTAGCTATCTGAGAGCTTGGCCTATCCAAATTGCCAGAATGCCTTTGAGATGGAAAATGACTGATCCATACAACAAACAGAGTGGAAAAACAAAAAACAAAAGGAGGAATGTAATAGCTAAATGGAAAGGTATCATGGAGTTCAAGGTCTGGATGATGGATCTCTGATTTAACCAAAACTGGCTGGTTAAAGGCTGAGATTGCAGAACAGACTCCTTAAGAGCACTACTGTTTAAAAGTTTGGTGTCAGTAAAATGTTTTAATCATTAGTCTGTTATCCTCACCAAATTGGATTTATTTAATAAAAAATAAATAGTAATATTGTAAAATATTATTACAATTTCAATTAACTTTAATTTAATATATTTAAAAATGTTATGGTAATGCTGTGATTGTTCAGGTGAATTTTTAGCAAACATTACTCCAGTCTTCATTGTGACAAAATCCATAAAAAATCTTTCTAAAATGCTGATCTGGTTCAGCAAAAATTACTCATATTATTATTATTGAATTATTCTGTATCTGTCACACTACTAGAAGGATGAGGGCACACTGCATACAGTTAACAGACTTTATTTTATACACTTGATGCAATATCCGATCCAAAGACACATGAACTGAGAGCAGCCTCGAATAAACTTCCAACTTGAATGCAGAGAGGAGATACAAGGTCCGTAGATGCATCGAAGAACTCTGAGAATCAGACTGGAGAATCCTGAAGCACCGCCACACACAATGGCTGCTTGAAAATACCCACAGGAGAGTATTTAGTGATAAACCTGAGTATACTTGCTGCGAGCACATGGGAATCCTGGGACCAGAGAAGCTTGAGAAACCATAGACGAGACCAGACAGAGAGCAATGGAGAGACTGATGCTGCATTCCAGGCAGGTTTTTGAGCACGTATATCACGACTTCAAACCACAACTCACAACTATGTAGCGTCCAAGGCCAGTAACGCTAAACTACCTGAGCACAATATACTTATTGTTTCAGACACATAACATTGTAATACATAATTGTGTCTGTATTATTATCATCATTATTATTATTAATTTGACTGCAACATTATATTGTCCTACAGTGCATTCTCACCATGTACCGCCTGCAGAAACATTGCATCCTTAAGGGCTGCCATTGTTTTGTATGGTTTCACAGCCTATGTGATGTCAGAGCTCGTAATTGGGAGTACATCGATCTAGTACGAGTTCACGCTTCACGGGTGGGAAGACATGGGTTTGACTGCCGTTCCAGTGCACTTTCACGATTATAAGGTTGGAAAAACACGGATTACAGGTTGCCTGGAATGCGGCATTATATCCTGTGTGCTGCGTGGTTAGTTATATCAGTATTCAGGGGATGATGAGCGTGACCAGGTGTGCTGAGTTGATGCTGGCTGGGGTGTGTCGCTAGGTGTATTCAGTCCAGGAAGATGCTTGATGGTAAATGAAGTCCGTAATCACCCAGGGAGTGTATTAATGTATTAATAACAGTATTAATGTAAAAGCCTTCATTGTCACTTTCGATTTGTGTTCTAGCTGAATAAAAGTATTAAAGGGTTAGTTCACCCAAAAATGAAAATTCTGTCAGTATTTACTCACCCTCATGTTGTTCCAACCCCGTAAGACCTTCGTTCATCTTCGGAACACAAATTAAGATATTTAAGATATTAAGATCGCTCCTGCATACAGTCCATAGGCTTCTTGAGGGACTGGCTCTTGCTGTCCCCGAAAAGTCATTAAAGACATCGTTAAAATAGTCCAAGTGACTACAGGGGCTCAATCTTAAGTTTATCAAACGACGAGAACACTTTTGTGCGCAAAAAAACAACAAAAATAACGACTTTATTTCAACTATTCACTTCCTTCTCCATGGGCCTGTAGTCAGTTAACGTAGTGCGATTGCGTAGAGCTACGTCACACGTAGGCTCACTATTGGCCGACGCTGGTCATGTGTGTGTGATGCGTGTGACGTACAATAACAGAAGCTTACGCTATTAAACTAGTAACCTGACTCGCGCAGAGGGAGAAATAAACGAATAGTTGAAATAAAGTCGTTATTTTTGTTGTTTTTTTGCGCACAAAAGTGTTCTCGTCGTTTGATAAACTTAAGATTGAGCCCCTTGTAGTCACTTGGACTATTTTAACGATGTCTTTAATGACTTTTCGGGGACAGCAAGAGCCAGTCCCTCAAGAAGCCTATGGACTGTATGCAGGAGCGATCTTAATATCTTAAATATCTTAATTTGTGTTCCGAAGATGAATGAAGGTCTTACGGGGTTGGAACAACATGAGGGTGAGTAAATACTGACAGAATTTTCATTTTTGGGTGAACTAACCCTTTAATAAAACAATAATAATAATAAAATCTTACTGACCCCAAGCTTTTAAAACATTACACAGACACTATGTGCTGACACAGTTTGGTTCCCCTTTGTTTTCACATACCTTTCTCTTTCAAGTGAGTGGAAGTTTGACTCCGGTCTTAAACAAGTCGTGCTGGCACTTCTTACTCTGTCTAATGAAGGCTGAAGATCACTGTAAAGAAAAGAAAAGAAAAGAAAAGAAAGAAAGAAAGAAAGAAAGAAAGAAAGAAAGAAAGAAAGAAAGAAAGAAAGAAAGAAAGAAAGAAAGAAAGAAAGAAAGAAAGAAAGAAAGAAAGAAAGAAAGAAAGAAAGAAAGAAAGAAAGAATAATTAGAATCATACACAAAAGCCATATGACTAGCTGCTTGCCATTATTTCTCAGGCATAAATGCTGAAATATTTTCCTGTACCACACACACACAAACAAATGTCTCATTACTACTCCTCACTACCTATTGATAGTACAGTTATCTTGTTTGGATTTAGTCAGCTTAGCACTATTCCCTTACCCAGAGCTGACCTCATCTGTGAACCTGAGAACACGCTGTGGAATGGCACTAAGAGGGATAACTCCATCCCTCTCTGTTCGCCGTGGCGGTTTGTTCTTTAAGCATGCAGGGAGGGTAGAGCTTAGCATGGGAAGAAATAAAGAAATAAACAAAAGCATGCATAATAGCCACAAAAAGAAAAAGAAGAGAGGGGCTTGGTGGCTTTTTGATTGTGAACATCACAAGAAGGGAAATTACTGGTGCGTTTAATATACACTATATGGACAGAATTATTGGAACACACCTCTTAATTATCAGACCCAGTACCAGAAGTGTATAAAATCAATCACCTAGACATATAGTCAACGTTTACAAACTTTTGTGGAAAAAAAAAGTTCGTTTTGAATAGTTCAAGCATTGTTCACCTATCATACGATGTTTGCAGTCAGTTTGTGAAATTATCTCTGCTAGATATTTCACAGTTAACTGAAAGTGGTAGGCTATTATTTGAAAGTGGAAGCTATAGGAACTCCAGCCACAATGTGGAAAACCAAATAAAGTCACAGAGCGTTGTTACCCAGCGCTGAGCCGGATGGTGTGTAAAAGTCGCCAACGCTCTGCTGATTCCATAGCCGAAGTGTTCCAATATCATTAATATCAGCACGAAAAAAATCATATCAGTAATATCTGGCATTAATATCAGCACAAAAAAGTAGGAGCTACGTGGAATAGGCAATATGCACGCATAAAGCGGAGGAAAACAGGATTATGGCAGAGTCTTCAAAACGTATTGTCCTCCCGTCTTTGAAACGAATCTTTAAAACGTTTACATGTAATTTTATATTTAGTTATGTTTATTTAATATAATAAACAACCGACTGACTGACTTGTGACTAACGTTTCTTTAGTATAGCCATAGAGTATAAAAACCAATATAAATTCTCAGTATAGCATTGGACCTTACGATCGGCGGAAGTAATCCAGCATCCTTAGACCTTCACCGGAAATACCGCCATGCATAGAGCCCATTGGTTTTCATGGCCGAGCAGCTAAATGCTCAAAAGCCTCAAATCAACAAGTATAATGCCAAGTGTTGGATGGAGTGGTGCAGGAGTATGCTACTTGCCTGACTGCCAACTGTTAGTGGAGGAGGGAAAATGGTAGAGGGCTGTTGTTCAGGGGGTGGTCCCTTTCTTCTACTGAAGGGAAATCTTAATTTTTCCAGAACATGTTGGCATTTTCCAATTTTGTGGAAACAGTTTGAGGAAAGCCCTTTTCTATTCCGGCATGACTGTACCCTAGTGCACATCGCAAGGTCCATGGTTGGGTGATTTTGTTGAGGAAGAACTTAATTGGCCCACACAGAGCCTTGACCTCAATCCCACCTTTGGGATGAACTGGAATGAATATTGTGAGCCCAGGATTCTTGTCCAACACCTGACCTCACAAATGCTCTACCGGATGAATGGGTAAAAATTCCCACAAGAACACTCCGAAATCATGTGGAATGTCTTTCCAGAAGACTGGAAGCAATTACAGCTCCATATTAATGTTTGTATTTAGAAAGGGATGTCATTACAGCCCCTGTTGGTGTAATGGTCAGGTGTCCCATTGCTTTTGTCCATATAGTGTATGACTTATCGGTGAGATGGAGTTGTCAACTTCAGTGTAAAATACTATATTTATATTTGGGTCATGAAATGAAAATATTGTAATTTGTAAAATATTGTAATTTTTTGTCTTTAGTCAATTTAAAATTGTGATTTATTGCGTCTTCTCATTAATCTTCACTGGCCTTTGGACTACCTAAAAATATATCGATAACTCATCCTGATTTTGAATTCAGGTTGAAAAGTAAGAAACTTATTATGCGTTTGCAAACCAAAAGATTGCCCTGAATGGTAGTTAATCTGCCTTTTCATATTAAACTCTTTCAACAAAGACAATTAATAATATACATACAGTTACTTCTAAAGGAAAACATTGTTAACTACAGTACAGAGGTGAAAAGTTGTATGAGACACCCTTGAGAGTACAGGACAATGAAAGGGATGAATAACAATGTATGTAAGGACTAAAACAGCACACAAATTACACTAAGCAGAGGTACATTTTGCAATATCACAAGGGTCTGGAAAGCTTCAATAACAGAATTGGAATATGATCAAGCACAACATTGATACTCGGTTAGTTTCAACCAGCTTACCTGTAAATATCTTTATGTATACCATTCACTAACAATGGCATCTTTGGGGGAAGTGTGTTACAGTGCCTAGCTAATTTCCTAATTTAATTAGCACAAATAAGCAGGCATCAAAAAGAGCAAAAAATAATGAGAATTATTACTCAAGCAAACACACAACAATTATTATTTTTTAAATGGCAAGCATAGAAAACAACATTCTTAAAAGGAAAAGGAACTTGAATTAGGCATAAAAAAATAAGCATTGCAGCAAATCCTCATTTGGTTGATTATATGTTTTTTTCAAATGATTTGTATGCTCTAAAAATTGTCAAGAAATAAGTAACAAAAGGAACATAGAAAGGCAACAGATTCTAAGATACAGATAACTCAGGGAGGCAGCTTACAGTGAGGGTTTGATTCACAGCTCTGGATTTTTACCTGTTTGTATGCAGGCACTCAGCACTCCCACCTCGGATTGATCTGTGCACCTCCAGGACCTCGCTGAAGTTGCCATGGTGATGGTGAAACATTGAAAATTTGACAACCAAACATAAAAGAAAAGTAAGAGGATGGTGAGGAAAAAAGAAAAGAAAAAAAGAAAATGTGTAGAAAATAATAGACATGTATTTAGCAATATTTTAACTAGTATTAATGGGAATGACTAAAAACTATGGCTGTTAGTCATTTTAGTAGTATTAGTATTTAGTAAAGTAATAGCATAAAACATTGTGTTGACAATATGAAAATCAAGTCAAACTCCGTTTCTAAAACATCAAATGTTCTTGACTTATCATTAATAGTAAAAAGTTCCAGGTGTGAATACAATTATGCAGTTAAATATAGCTTTAAAGCATTAAAATAATAAAACGGCACAAATCAATGTAGAGAGCTGAGTTACAATGTTTTCCACAAACACACGCATTTTTAAATATGTATTTGGAGCATTAAGCACTAAAATAGCGATACCTGTCCTCTGAATATTCATAGTCCGAATCTCCGGAGCGATGTTCCTGGTGGGAGTCATGGTAACGAGAGGGAGAGCAGGAATGATGATGGTTTTTGTGGATCTCATCCAGACTCCTGATGATAGGAGGAAGGACATAGCACACATAAATCATCCTCTATAGGGCAAGACACTTTACACAGCTATATCACCTCCAGCATAAAATTCCTACAATATAACATTAAAGGTACAATATGCAGGATTTTTGCAGTAAAATATCCAAAAATCACTAGGTCAATGTTATATATTTTGTTTAGTTGATTACTTACAACATCCCAAATCTTTCCAACTATTTGTAAATCGTGAGAAAATTGCGATTTTTAACCAAGGAAACAGGGCGTGTGAGCAGGGGTGAGGAGTCGCCAGTCAATGACGTCATCTAGATTACGACTGTAAACTCTTATTCTCTGAGAACAGGGAACGAGATAATGCGCCGATTGAGGCTTTGGGGAAAGCCTCAGGTGTGACAGTCATAACCTAGACATTCCCTTTCGAAAGGGAAATCGCACTGCGTCGATTGACGCTTTGGGAAACGATCTACCAACGCCACCAAAGGGGATTGCATACCATTTGGCAGTGACAACTGTCAGAACCAGCAAGTTCAATTGAAATGCAAGAACCACTCACTCTCAGGTTACATTGGGCTTTCAGTGACAGCATTCTCTATGGTCATAGACCAAGCTATATGCTTCACAGTAAAACCTCCATACACTACGTTTGATGAGAGGTCTACCTGGGTCTGCTCAAGGGCCTACGACCACAGCTTGAAATTGGTGGGTCAATAGAAGGGACCCAAACAGAATGGGTCCCTTCTAGGGAATGTGGCTAGGGAACCCAAAGGAAACCCAGCCAGTCACTGTATTCAGGGGAATGTACCACCCGAAATGCCACCAGGACGGTCCTTACATTGGACACTTCAGTCTGGCCACTTCCTGTCTGTCCGAAGGCAGAGCCTCTGGTCACTTGCCTTTAGGTATGGCATCAAAGCTGCGAAGCATTGTGGTTACAACCCTTGCTAGTGAGGGGAGTTTCTCTGCTCAATCCACGGATCTAACCAGCTCTTATAATTCAAACATAAGAGAAGGCCGAAGGACTGATCTAAGTGGGAGGCTTCACAAGATACCTATGACCGTCTGACCAGACTAAGGATGCTGAGAACTCAAAGTGACCCTCAGTGAGGGGAGCACATGGCCTGCCTGGTAGGCTAGATAGAGGTTACAGGAGGGAACCAGAAGCAGAAAGGTAACACTTTAGTTGTGTTAGAGCGCAAGCTTGGTCAATAAACAATAAAACGGCACTTATCACTGATACTATTCTCCATAAAAATTGACATTCTTTGTCTCAGTTAAACATTGCACAAAGACAATGACTTACAATGACAATGATCTTGATTTGAATAAGTGTGCTCCGTCTGGATATAAATACAACAACGTACCACAACGTACTTGGCTGAAATATCTGGACCTATTGTATCAGTTAAAGGCGCAATATGTAGTTTTTTTCGCCACAAGAGGGCGCGGATTCCAACAATAACAAAGGCGTTGATTTATGATGCAGTAATGAGCTGAATGATGGGACTTGATGTCAAGCTGATGGATCTAATGATGTTTATGGATGAGTGCAAACATTCATGTTTTTTTTAACATTACAGTGGTTATAAAGCAGGTCGCGATTGCTAAATAGAGAGATATCACACGGTAGTCCTGTGGATATTAAGGAATAAGGACATTTAATTCTACTGAACTACCCGCAAGTGCTGGATTACTCACACAGTCAGTTTATTAGACAAATGCACTTGGTTTAACGTTACACTATCACACTAAACGGCATTTAAATGTGTGTTAAAAGTTATAATGTTATACTACATGTTAGTTTGTTTGCTATACGAAACTAGCTGTAAGCTAGATCAACATTAGAATAACATACTGACCATATTCTACATTTTCATAATGTTTAGCTAAAGTTATATAACATTGATTTATTTTATGTACATTTGCTCACCTGTCTAATAAAGCTGTCAGGTCCTGACTAATGAAGCTTTCAAATTTAAAGTCGCAGTCGGCAAGTCTGGCAAATTGAGTGGACTTAGGCAAAATTTTGAATGTTTACAACTCTCATGCCTCTCCCCCACTATCAACGGATACACTCCCACAGAGTTCGTGCTAGTCAGTGCGTGCACCAGGCTATCTGTGAACGCGCCCGTCTCATCAGAATCCATCAACACCACAGAGTACTTGGAGGTATGCTGCCCTGGCCGATACCGATAGATTGCAATTGCTAACGTCATTTATACTCTAAATGAGCTTACTTGATTTGTTAGTGATTTGAAAGCGTGATACATCCACCATAACAACCCCCCCCCCCCCCCCCACGCTGATTGGACCCGATGATCCGGGAGCTGTGGATTTTTGCAAAACAAATAACACGCTCCAGATGGAGATAGAAGCACAGTTTTTTTTTCTAAAACCACTTTATTTATGTTGTTCTGTCGGATTATAGTGTCGATTTCACTGAATATGATAAAAAAAATGTTGCCAACAGCAGCTTTAAGTTATTCGCGGAAGTGGAGCTCTCGGCATCTCAAAATCGCCACTCTGATAATGATACTCATTTTAGTTCTCCTTGTTTGAACCAAAGTCTGCTTGCCATAGTCTATGTTTGAAAGAAACAAGAACGGCTTGCCACTAAATGTTACGCACTACGTAGTTGTCCACATCTGTTGCCAAGGTTACGTCATGGCTATGGCAGTATGAATGGAAACCAAGGATAGCGTGGATATTGCGTCACTGACAGGCAACTTTTTTTTTTTTTCTGGGACTGTCACTTATTTAAAATTGTAATTTCTCTGAAATAAAAAATCTTTAGAGACTTTTGGGATATTGAAAGTACAAAACTTCAAGAAATATATCACACTGTGCAAGTGATTATTGGATATTTTATAACAATATTTTTATATATTGTACTTTATTATTGTACTTATAATTATATATTGTACTTTTATATTGTACTTTAATGTTTTTGATGCTTCTAGAGTTTCATCATTTGAATGTCTGGATTTTAAAATCAAATCCTGTATTTTACAGAGTTTACAGAGTTGTTGACACTTTTCAGTCTACTCTATCCTGCTATAGTGTTGACTGGTGATATAAATTTTCATATAATTGTGTTAATACTGTTAACTTTTAGATGGTTTTGATTTTACACAGCATGCTGAATTTCCGACCCATAGATTGGGCCATATATTGGATGTGGTTTGCTCTGCTGGAGTTGGCATTCAATCTCTGGGTGGTATTGACAAGAGTATAAGTGCTTATAGACTTATTACTTTTGACATGAATGTTATGTTTCAAGATCCATTTCTAAACGCATTATTAAATTTCGAAATGTCAAGCACATGGACTTCACTCTCTTTTTGACTTCTCTCTCTCTGGGTTTCCAATTACTAACTCTGTTGAGAACTATAACTCCATGTTATCTGCACTTCTGGACGAGTTTGCACCTGTGCAAGAACGGGTTGTTACATTTATGAAACTCTGTCTATGGTATACGCTGGAGTTACTTCTAATGGAAGCTGCTGGAAGGCAATAAAAACGGCAGTACAAAAACCTGACCTGATGGTACATAGACTTTTATTCACTCAACAACAGTTTGCTTACCATTCTGCCCTGAATACTGCACATAATAACTATTATTCAAGCATTATTGGAAATGCTGCAACAAATTCTAAATCTTTATTTAAGACTGTTGACAATCTTCTCAGACCAATTAAGGCCATTGTTAATTGTTCACTGTTGACCAGTGTAATAAGTGGCTTCACGATTTCACTGGAAAGATTGAGGAATTATAAAGTTCTTTAATCTCTATCACCCCAGTTGAGCTAATTGATATTCATCCTTTAAGTCCTCCGACCACTACCTTTTCAAACTTTGATATGTTTTTCAGTCGCATTTTTATAAGTACAGTTAAGTCCATGAATTCAACTACCAGTATTGTAGATCCGATTCCCTGCTCGGTTATTATGAACTGCCTTGCATCAACCTGCCCTCATATGAATTTGATTGAGAATCTTTCATTGAGTTCAGCTCCCATTACACTAAGAAGCCTGGTTGTGTTGTTTACGATTTGTCCAATTACAGGCCTAATTCTAACATTCCATTCTTGGCTAAAGTTCTGGAGCGTGTTGTGGCTATTCATATAAATCATCACCTATCACTGAACAGTTTTTTTTGAATCTTTTTAATTTGCGTTCAGAAAAGGCCATAGTCCTGAGAAAGCTCTAGTGAGGGTTGTAAATGGTTTACTTACTGCGGCAATTTCAGGTGCATGCAGTATGCACTGCGGTGCATGCAGTGCATGCAATTTCAGGTGCATGCAGATGCACTGCGGTCTTATTAGACCGCAGTGCTGCTTTTGATACTATATGTCACTCTCTTCTATTAAAATTGGCTGGGTGTTTCTGGAGCAGTATTCAGATGGTTTCAGTCTTATTTAACGAATCGTGCCCAGTTTGTAAGCTTGGGTAATTAAAAATCTGACGCCATGCCAGTTCGACAGGGAGTTCCTCAGGTTTCAGTGTTGGGTCTAATTTTATTTAACATTTACATGCTTTCACTTGGGCAGATAATCAGGAAACATGGTCTTGAGTTTTACTGATACGCGGATGATACGCACATTTACATCACCACTAGTCCTTATGTTCATTGCTCATTAACAGCTTTGTGTAGTTGTCTAGCAGAGATCAATTTATGGATGCAGAATAAATGGATGCATTTATGGATGCATCTCTAAAACTGTTTTTTTTTACCATCTGAGAAACGTTGCTCGCTTAGACCTTTTCTCTCTTTTGCAGACACAAAAAGGCTTATACATGCCTTTATTTCAACTATAGGTTAGATTATTGTAATGCCTTGTTCTCTGGCCTTCCAGCTACATCTCTGAGCAGGCAACAGTACTGCCGCCCGTGTGCTCACTTATACTTCTCCTCATGAACACATTACATTGGTGCTTTCACAGTTACACTGGCTTACCATAAATGCGAGAATTGATTTTAAAATTCTTATATTAACATACATACCACTACATGCGACTGCGCCAGAGTATCTTTGTGATCTCATTAGCCCTTATACTCCTATATCATGTTCTCTGTGTTCTTCTAATTCTTTTTTACTACATCAGCCTTCATGTAAGCTTAAGACCATTGGGGAAAGAGCCTTTTCATACAAAGCCCCCCAAGCTATGGAATGTGCTTCCTCAGAAATGCACTAACACTGGGAGACTTTAAAAAGCTGATTAAGACATTTATTTAAGGCTGTTTTTCTTTAATTGTTGTATTGCCCAGACAAGGCCAACTGTCTGACAGTGGTCAATCCTATCTGGCTGGGTAAGCCCTATCCTATACAGACCTGGTTGGGCCAACTAGCTGATAGCCAGTCTAATTTGCTACAAGCATATACTGTTTGGAACCATTCTACTACCAGCACAAATATTGAGGCCACCCACGGGAGGCCTATATAAGGCTAGCTAACTGGTCGCCCCACAACATTCCCTTCCGAGGAGGCCTGTTTAAGGCCTTCTATCCAACCATTAGGCCAGCCACATGAGTTAAGCTGGCTGCTGAGGCCTACTACTTAACTGTGCAGCCTTGGTTGACAGATAAGCTGTTTACACAAGAGCCTACAGTATCCTGGTGCCAAAACACATTGCACATGGCAGTGTACTCAGAAAGAGTGCAACACTCTTTAAGCAAGGGGAGTACAACATACACCACTCTGCCTCAGTGGAGGCTTAAGATTGAGGGGCCTACCATCTATATGCATGGGCATCAGCTTATTGGCAATGCCCTAGCTTCAAGGGAACGTAATTCAAAAACCAGAACAAAATTGTAACTCTACGCTCGACCTGAGACATTGTGGTGTGAGGTAGATTGATACAGAGCTGAGAATTGAGTATTCAGAACTACCCTGTATCAATTGGGGAGTAACAACCACCTGGCCCTGAGACTTTCATGTGGGGAGTGGGGCTCGCTTGCAGTCAGCCACCTTCAACCCATCGCTTGAGCAGTAGCTCAGGGAGCTGAGTGGAACCCAAATCCACAGACTAGCTCTGTACGGTGGAGTCTGGCAAACAAAACAATCACTTCACAGAGCGAAAGATGGCCATGCTAGAAAAGACCCATTGTGCTGGGGAGGCCTTACTGGAGGCGTATCCCTAGATCGTTCACAATCATGCCTCTACTACCAACCAGCATTACTCTTAGCACCTCCGAATGCAGCGAAGAGGGTGGGCCTTGTCTGAATGACTCCCTATTATGGGAGGAGGCTGTCATCTAGGGATGCTAAAAAAGCCTACGCTCACATACTGAATGGTCAGAGGCAGAAATGTTTCAGCAGGACGCCTCCACTATCCATAGTATAGCCAAGGCCAGCTTTTGAGGTGGCCCTGGTGAGGGCCAGCCTATAAGCATAGATTTACCTTAGGCTCGGAGTAGCAGCAGGAAAATGTCAGACAGCCACGTTGGCCGGGCATACAATCTGTCTGAAGCTCCAGCATCAGTCTCTAGAGAGAAATCGTATATACTCTCAAATAAAAGTATTATTACTAAGAGAGAAGACAAACTACCCTACCCTGAGGTGGCTAATAACCCGAGGGCTAAAACAGATGTGATTAGAGAATAAACCAAGCGGCAGCATTCAACGTTATCATTTTATTAAAATGCTGCTCTGCTGCTAAGTGCTGTGCTAACATTCCAGAAGGAATGAGCGACAGCCTCAAAAATGCTCTCATAATGAGAGGAAGCTTTCGCTGTTAACATAGTTCATAGTTCAACATAGAATGAGGGCCCTTTTTTACCTTACCTTATGTACATTAGACATTGACATGACCCCATAATTGTATACAGGGAAAGAAGTCTGTAAAGACATACATTTTAGTGTTAGTTGCACAAAAAATACTCTTTAAAAAGACCAACTCATCTCACCTGCGGCGTGCAAAGTGAAGACTCACCACACAGTTATTTATGACCATGAAGTCTACCACCAATACACGCCTGAGAGAGACACTCTCACTAACCAAGCCAAGGCGGGCCATCAGAATATCATATTCCACTGGAAAATTGGCATGGGCCCAACCTCAGGCCTGATGTAAGAAGCGCTTGGGGAGTCGTGGAAGAGAAGAGGGCTAATAAATAATTGTAATGGATAATAATAATTCTTGTATTGTATCTGTATCTGAGGGCGAAACCGGTGGATCAAGGAGAAAGCCCTTCTCTTTCTCCCCGATATAAGCCAAGTTTACCCACAGATGTCTCTAAGTGGCCGTTATCGCCACCATCGACCAGGCGATTGCAGCTGCGGTTTGTTTAGTGGCCCAGAGAGCAAGATCTGTGGTGCAATGGAACTCAGCAAGCCTGCCTCGACATCCCTGCCCCCGGGTCGAAATCCCCCAGCAGATCGGCCTGATACGCCTTCAACACAGCCATAGTGTGCAGGGCAGAACCGGCCTGACCTGCTGCCGTGTATGCTCTGCCATTCAAATTGGATGTTGCTTTTAAAGGTTTAGATGGCAGAGTTGGAGTTCTCAGTGTTGATGCCCATCCAGACACGAGATAGTTCGCAAACGTCTTGCATCAACACATATCCATGTTCCCCTATCCCCTCAACATCACCGAATCTAACCCACTGATGTTGATGGATACGGGCAGAATATGGGTTCTTCCATGCCTTCCCGATCTCGGTATGATCTGGAAGGAATGAAAGGCCTACCCGAGCTGGTGGTCTATGGCCGAGGAGAAAATGATCGTCAAGCCTTCTGCGAGCGATCTCTCCCCTATCGCGCAGCCATGGCAACTGCAGCCTGACCACAGCATGATCCATAACATCCACTATGTCAGCATACACCGAGCAGAGTGGCAGAGAGGGTTCAGAATGATTATCATCATTCACCGTCGTCAGCCATTACCTGCTTATCCAACAGAGCATTCACAGCTGGGCTAAGAAGAGGAGAGAAATCCTTCACCTGTAGCTCACCCTTGTCAGCCGTCGGACCGTCTAAGAGGGATATCCCCCTCTCAAAATGATCAGCGAGCTCCATCTGGTAACCCCAAGATGCGAGTCGCCGCTCTGCCTCAACACGAGTGGGGCAGATGTTAAACCCTCTTTACTCGAGAAGAGGGCTAGATGAGAGCGGAGTGTTTTCAAAGGAAAATTCTCACAGTTTGCACAGGCATCTCCCTCAAAAACTGCCAGTGCGTGCTCTTCACTGAAACAAAAAACGCACAGCTCATGTGTCACCCGGCATCAAGTATCTTGGGCATGGGTCCGCACACTTCTGGAAGCATTGTTTTGCTTTCTCTGTGCATTTCATTTTTCTCACCGTAACTGAAGCATTTTTAGACAGAACAGAACAATATGATTGCTGTGATTTGATAGTGATTTCAGACACCTGTCATGCCTGAGGCAAGTTGAGTTCTCATCCCACAGCAGTAATACTGTTGAAAATTAAGTGACCCCAGTTAGTGGTCAGTCAGGTTGAATTTGTTAAACATGTAAATATGTGGTATCCAATTGATGTGGCTCACCTCTGCATAGGGACATGTGCAGGTCGTGACCGGACTCTACATTGGTCTTCTCTGTGTGGGGATACTGACCGAGAGCGATGCTGTATGGCCGCCTGCCTCTCAGGTACGGTCAGTGTGCTTGACCTCTCTCTGTCTCTGGAGTTCCTCTCTGCTGCTTTAATACATATACATTTTGTGTTACAAACTTGTTCCAGTTAAAACAATAAACCTTTTTGGAGGGACATCAGAGAGTGACAATAACACACCCACATTCACATTTCTAAAACTACAACAACAATTCATGCCAAAGGATTGTGCTGAGGTACCAGCACAACTGCTACTGCTCTACACATGCTAGAAAGAAAACAAGCACAAAAAAGGCACTGTAAGAGTGTACTTTTACAAATGTTTATTTGATTCTGTCACCTTAAATGTGTGTATTTTCAAAATCAATTGGTTTCATGTATCCAATGCAAAGTTAACTAAACGTGGTACATTTTGTGATTTAAAAAATATATCGTGATGATAAAAATATGATATGGGAGGGAAAAAAAATATTTAAATGCTTTTCATTCCCTCACATAACTTTTGCGTCCTCACAAATATTTTTACCATCACCATGTCTCTTTAGTGGCTCCATAAACATTTTCCTCTCTCTTTGTTTTTATGTATTTCTTGACATAGCATTCAAAAACCGACAAAAAACTAATTAGAGATGCATTAAGGCTTGGTGCCCAAAGGTACTCAAGTCAAGCAAATAAAGTCTCGGTTACGGAGACATTCCGTCGGATGGCGACGAATGGGGTTTCGCTTAGAAAGCCTATCTACAAAACAAGCCAATGGCAAAGAAATGCCATAGGTCTGCGGAATTTGCATAACGTATCTCCGCCTTACCTCATGGGTATAAATGAGGACGCCGGCAACATGAAGATATGTTCCTTCGCTCAGGAGCCGAGACTGAACTCAGGTGATCCCCGCAGGAAGGGCAGGAAGACAGAAAATAACCGAGATGTTCCCTTTCGTTGTCACTCCGAGTACCGTCGGATGACAATGAATGGGGATACGAGTCTAATCACACCACCTTCTTGGCTATCTTCCAGTGCCCTGTGTAAATCTGAGATCCCTATCGTGAGACTGGCATGGACGAAGGACTCCTATTTAGCACAGGAATTCCAAGGTACACTTGGGAGCATATGCCATAGCTTAGAGGAAATATGCAGTTTTGCGGGGGTTGGCAGTAATTGTGTATACATATACACATATGACCCACAGGAAGCATATGGAGAACACTAGGGTGTCCAGCTGCAGGTGGAATATTTCAACCCCAGGGGTGGCAAGGTGGCTTGCCAAGGGAAAGACACATGCTCAAAGAGGCCTACAGTGGAAATACACATGTGGGGGTTGCTCAGAGGAGGGAACATGCACACAGGAGGCACCTAGCCGACACACAGGCAATAGACACTGGCACCGACGTCAGGAGTGCTAGAGGAGGGAAAAAAAGCTCACCTCAGAAAAATGTTGTACATATCCAGTCCGTAGAGTGGAATGGCGAGTAAGTGAAGACACCTGAGCAGGTCCGGTACTAGCTGGTTGAAACGAGTACACGAGAGGACACTGGCTCCACTCGGAGATTGTAGAATCTGGAAATGTGTTGGGTGACGCCCAGCGTGCAGCTCTGCAGATGTCTGTTAGCAAGGCACCATGCGCTAGAGGCAGAGAGGATGCCACACTCTGGGTGGAGTAGGCAGTCACACCAAGGGGAAATGGTCAACCTTGGTGCTGTCAAAGCAATGGTGTCCACTAGTTAGACATCCTTTGCTTGGAGAGAGCCTTTCCCATCAGCTTCCCACCATAACAGACAAAGAGCTGGTCTGAGGTCCTGAAACACTGTGTTCTGTCTACATAGGCACAGAGAGCATGTACTGGACAGAGCAGTGCCAAGGCTGGGTCTGCCTCCTTAAGGGGCAGCGCTTGCAGGTTCACCACCTGGTCCCAGAAGGGAGTGGTAGGAACCTTGGGCACATATCCAAGCCGTGAACGGGTGAGGTGGGCGCTGCAAGGGGGCACCTTCGGCGGTGGGCAGACTGAGGGATCTGAGCCGATGGCGGGCCGTCTGGGCAGAATAAGCCTCAGTCTGCTCGTGGCCAGTTGAGAACTGTTGGGAAAAGACCTCAACTGCACTGCCGAAGAGGCCGACCTGGGATATGGGGGTGTCAATCACAACAGAGCCCTGGGTCAGTCCCGCTCTCATGCATGTCCATGAGTATCTGGGTCTGGAAGACCAGCAGAATGACCATGGCATGCAGTGAGGCGGCTGCCTGTCCTGTAGCGGCTTCGGACGGTTGCTTAGGATTACGCCGAGAAGAAGCACTCTGAGGAAACAGTAGCATCGTGACAAAGAGTTCAACCGGGAGGACCCCAGTGTACCCATGGGCAGCGGCCCCATCGAAGGAAGGAAGGGCACAGAAGATCAACGAGGGATCACTGGAAGACATGGGGGTGTTCGAGGATATCGAAATTTTCTGATGCACATCGGGAAAAAAGGTGACAGCGGCCACACCCAAAAATCAATCGTCCAGCAGCACGTGCTCAAGACAGGGTGAAAGGTTCCACTCTAGTCCGATGGTTGTAGCGGCCCAGGAAGGCATGGCCGTCATCTCAGGATCTGACTCGACAAATGCCATATGCACACCCGGAAGTGGCAGCATTGTCTTAAGACCAGCAAAATGACCATGGCATGCAGTGAGGCGGCTGCCTGTCCTGTAGCGCTATAGAATTTCACCACAAGTGTAGATGAAAAACTACAGGCTTCGGACAGGTGTTTAGGATTGCGTCGAAAAGAAGCACTCTGAGGACACAGTAGCATAGTGACAAAGAGTTCAACCTGGAGGACCCCAGTGTACCCATGGGCAGCGGCCCCATCGAAGGAAGGAAGGGCACAGGAGATCAACGAGGGATCACTGGAAGACATGGGGGTCTTCGAGGATATCGAGATCTTCTGATGCACATTGGGAAAAAAGGTGAGAGGAGTCAGCGGCCACACCCAAAAACCAATCGTCCAGCAGCAAGTGCTCAGGACAGGGTGAAAGGTTCCACTCTAGGCCGATGCTCGCAGCGGCCCAGGAAAGCATGGCCGTCATCTTAGGATCTGATTCAACAAATGCAATATCACACCCGAAAGTGGCAGCACTGTCTTCACTTTATCTTCACTTCCTGAAGATTCTAGTCCGCCCTGTGATGCCGCAATGGACAACAAATCTGAATCTGGAGCGTCAAAGGAAACCATAAGGGCATCCAAAAATAACCCCAGGGGAATCCCCTGAACACTCGTCACTGAAGAGTGGGGGCGTGGTCCACGGACAAACATTCTGGGGTTTGTTCCACACTCACACCCTCAGGTCACCCTGGCCACCAGCCGAAGTAGCACCTCACTTGGAGAGTGTTAGATCGGGGTGTGGAGGAGGAGACTCTCTCACTAACGAGATCATTGAGTCTCCACTGTAATGACGGAATGGTTGTGTTGCCGCGGGTAGAAGTGAGTCATCCACAAACGCTGCTGTGCCCATCAAAATGTGCCCGTCAGAAAATCAGTTGACCGCAACCAGAAATGCACAGGCGAGCCGTCTTTAAAAAGACGTGTCGCGTGCAAGCTCTTTTGTGAGAGAAGAAAAAAACTCTGTGATGTTGAAGCGAACAGGGAGAAACACACTCACTGGAAGATCACTGCACAGATCAGCAGGCAATGTGAACTCGCTGCAGATCTCGTAGAGAGTCAGAAATGGCTGTGGAGTGAAGAGATACTTTTGGCTCCGAAGCGAAAACATATCTGCATGTTGCCGGCGTCCTTCTTTATACCCCTGAGGTAAGGCGGAGATAAGCTATGCAAATTCCACATACCCATGGCATTTCTTTGTCATTGGCTTGTTTTGTATACTCAATGTCGATAGGCTTTATAAGCGAAACCCCATTCGTCGTCATCCGACCGAACTCAGAGTGACAACGAAAGGGAAAACTGTTTCAATGTTATAAATTAATTTCCCAGAATACAACTGTAAACAACTAAAGATCATACTAAAGTACAACAGATGACGGATTTGCTGGTTAAAAATGCAGAGATTAGAGCTTTAATTAGGCCAATTATCCATCAAATCATGATGTGAAACAAAGTATTAACAAGACGTAAAAAAGTGTATGTATCATTTCTGTATAATTTTCACTGAAACATACAGATTCCACAACTACAGTTCACTTATGAAAATTGAGCACAATTTAACATGTAGAACTGGAGAAACAGATTGAGTTGTGGTCAGGATTTGATGATCTTTGTAAGAGAAATCTTTTTTTAGAAACTTTTACATTTATAACTTGCAGTTACATTGAAATGTAGATTTGGGAAGGAAATTAATTTTCTCCCAATCAAAGTTGAAAGAAAATTAGAATAATGCTAAATTAAGCATTGAGCGCTAGAATTCATGACTCATGCATCTGATAAACTTTGATTGCTCATCAAAGCACTGAACAAGTATATATATATATATATATATATATATATATATTAAATTAATAAACAGAATTTAAATAGAAAGCACTCAAATATCTGCACTGTAGACATAAGCATGTAAATAAACATTGCACTAAATATTACTGCATATATAATTGACATAAATGTCAAAAAAGGTCTCATTATCAACTCATTATTGATTTTTTTTTTTAAGTTATACTGGTGAAACTCTATAGCATAAAACAATATACAGTGTTTACTGCAGGTCAACTTGCAGTACTCATTTGTTAAATATATGCATGGAACATAGTATAAAACATAACATTTTAAAATATCAGCCATAGCATATTGTTCTATTATGCACTAAATTCTATAGCAAGCTTTTCTAGAGACATGCAACAGAGATAACATCCATTGTCATAAGACCCATATTAATCCTGTTACATACTGTAATACGATCTTATAATCACTTTTATCCTTTTGCTATTCCAGCTTGACAACAAAATTAAGCAGGTCTTATGAAGGTAATAAAAGTGTGTTTTTATAGAGAGTGATTGACTTACAGAGTCATTTTCTCCACAGTGTCCATGCACAATTAATGTGAGGTGCTTCTGTGGTTCAAATTAACACTACAGTTCAGCCCAGCATAGGAGGAGAGAGACTGTATTCTGTACTTCAAAAACTCAACCTTTTCTTATAATCCATTATTCTAATATAAAACAGCAATTGTCAACAAACTTTTTCATCCTAATCTTTCATCTGTGCCAATTAAGAATCATATTTATTTGTATATCAACTAATGGGCTTCTATACAAATAAAAGACTTAGAGGAAAATTAAAAACAGCTGTATTTTCTACAGTACACATCTGCAGTAATAATACGTGGCATTAGCTTTCTCTCTCACCCTGTGTTGGGTTTCTACTCTCCGAACAGAGTAAGCATTGCCCCCACCCACCTGAGGACACTACTGTTATACCATCATCATAATCTGTTTCAATGATGCGATGAGATCCTGAGACACACACACACACACACACAAATACACAGCATACAATTCAACTGTTGAAAATAAAAACAACAACATGTACCATAATTGCATTATAACCTGCAATCAAAGCTAATAAATTTTACCTTATTTTCTTTTATAGTGTAAAACAATAGATTTAAGGGTTTTTTGTTGTTGTTGCAATTTGGCAGTTTTAATGTGCCCCTATTAGCCTATGCTATTTTAAAAGTTAATCATTTTTGTTTTGAAGGTCTCCTAGAATAGTTTTTCATGAAAGGTCCAAAACATTTTCTCATAAATTTCTCACAAATGTTTTACAGTGCTGAAATGCTGAGGATTTCTTTCCTTTCAGAGAGCCTACTCAACTCTGATTGGTCTGATGGCTCAGTCTGTTGTGATTGGTCCTATACTTACAGTGTGTCAAAACTTCCATTACCATATCTGAATATCAGCATACACAATAAAACATTAAGATTGTGTCGGTTTTACTGTATCATTTTGAGCAAAGTGGATTTGCTTTCACAGCTCAGAAAACAGCAAATTATCGATATGTCGACAACACAAACTATTCTCTTCCAGATCTCAGATAGATTATTTGAGGGTGGGCATTGTTCGTAGGCAGCCAATGATAACCATAGGCTGGCATTATGCAAACTATGTTACAAACCTATATGAACGTGCATGATTTAAGACTAGACTTACCACTTGTAAGTTGTAACATGCAGTTCAGAATCGTTTTTTTTTTCTTTTGAGGTACAATAGCTCCGTTTATCGTGTACTTTAACTCTCCAAACTTTGCAGACCTTTTACATTCACAAACAGCTATATAAACAAATATTTGACAGCTAATATCTCATAATAGGGTCACTTTTATAACTGTTTTGTTTGTTTGTTTTTTCTTTATAAATGGCTTTGTACTGTAGCTCAGGGCCCTATTTTAACGATCTGAAACGCAAGTGTCAAAGCGCAAAGCGCAAGTAACTTTGTGGGTGGGTCCCGGCGCTGTTGCTATTTTCCTGGCGGGATAAATGCCTCTTGCGCCTGTCGCAAATCTAAAAGAGGTTGGTCTGAAGTAGCTTCATTATTCATAGGTGTGGTTTGGGCGTAACGTGAAATAAACCAATCAGAGCGCCATCCAACATACCCTTTAAGAACAGGTGCGCATGTTGCATGACGGATTGTTATTATAACGGCGGGTTTACCAGGCGCGCGCCAGGAGCGTTCACAGCCGATGAGACCGACGTTTTTGTCAGGGCAGTAAAAGAGAGAAGTGACGTTGAATGGGGATGGGAGAAACCCTCACACATTAGCGTCGGTTAAACATTATATACGTATGTTTCTTGCCAATATTGGGCAAACAGGTCTGATCCTTTAGTACTTCAATTAGCCTTAAAAAAGGGGTAATAAGTTTTTTTTCATCTTCATGTAAAGCACAATGATTTCCTTCATGTTTTAATATTTTTCCTTGTTATAATGTGTGATTTGCAAAAATAAAAACTGCTGCATCTGTGTTGATGAGAGAATCAAAGTGTATGCACGCTGTGCACCCGCTACATTATGGCCAAGAATGCGCACTTAAAATAGCATTATGAACAATGCGCAACGCTTCAAATTAAAAGACAAAACAAAAAAGTTTAGGAAAACAAGCACTTTTTTCTCTCATAGAAAACATTAAATGAAGCACACAATAATGACCATTTTAAAACCACGTAAATAAAGGAAATCATTTGCAGAAAGTTTTTGCTACTTAAAAAATCTAAAACGGGGGTTACGTATGCAACCCAGTTCCCTGTGAAGGGAACAAGATGCTGTGTCATGGCGTTGACACTATGTACAGCAGATTGAGAAAGCTGCTCTGCCGAATCACCCATCTGCTTGTCTACCTCCAACCCCTCAGTGTCAGATGCAGAATACTATAAAATAACAATTTCTGCCTCATTCTGTGATAAGAAACCACGTCAGTTCGCAGAAGGCAATTATTTCAATCACTCGACTGACGCTATAACATGATTTTGGAATAAAATATGCTGTTATTCTCATAAATTGTATTTTGATGCTGTACTAAGCTAAAAACGATTAGCATTTTAGTCCCTTCTAAATGAAATCACATAAAATGGTTTAATTTTTTTTAAATGAATCCAAGAATTGTATCATTTATATAATTAATTCTGATGATATGACAACAAGCTGCCTACAAGATCTCTAAAGATATCTCGATACATCATTACTGTGAATTCTTTTGACCAAAAAATAATATCGTGACAGCCCTTGTAAATCAGAAAATCTGATATCATGACAACCCTAGTACACACAAGGACTGACCTAGCATGCTCTTAATCAATACAGAAAATGCATGTCATGTGAGTTCAGTTATGACATTATTCCCTTTCGAGGGAACTTGAACTGCGTCGATATGACACTTTGGGGAACTGCCCTTTTACTGTAAAGTGTCTGAAGTATGAATGAAACTAGTCCAATCCTATTCTGCCCTACAAAGCAAAAAGGCAGTAACTACGCAGAGTGCAGAACTGAGAAAAATTACTTTTGCTAGGGCTTTTTGCAGTTACTGTACAAACGACCACCATTTTTCTCTAAAATGACACGCATTTAGGATAAAATGTTTTGTCACATAACAAAGGATGTCTTGAATGTCATGAAAATTGTAATAGTTAATGCTTTACCAAAACTGCAGTTACTGCCTTTTTGCTTTGTAGGACAGTATTGGTGTTGCATGAGGACGTAGAGTACAACAGCTTTCGCTCTTCAGCAAGCACTCTCTGTGTGAAACCTCTATTTGGTGTTGTTTGTCCTATATATTATATCAAAAACAAAAAAGATTGGCAAGTGAACAGTTTCATCAGTGTTTGTACCCCTGCCCTCATTACATGGGTATTATGGGTGGGGACACACACAAGATGTGTGTTTATTGTTTGGGAGCGCAACACGCCAAGGGTGTGCAGCCACTGTGAAGCACTACCCATCAGAGTGATGCGCTCCCGCCTGGCTATATTTGATGAAGCCGGCCAGGCTTGTGATAGGGCATTCCTTCTTGACGCCCGTTTCTACGACTGGCTTGTTCGGCGCATGGTTAATACATCGTCGACAGGTTCCAGGAAGCAAAGGAACAGAGCGCAGCTTTCAGACAATATATCCCTCACCGCTCGAGGTCTAGTAAGGCTGCCACCGGTAGGTAGCCTCAGCCGTCATTAAGCTCCTCATATAGGCAGGGCCAAAAGGAGAATGTCGTCTCTAGACCTCCCTCACAAAGAGCTTGGGACTCTAGACGGCACTCCCACCCACAGCCTCCTGAGAAGGGGGCTTTGAGAACCGTTCTTCAGACCAGGAAGGCAAAGGGAATGAAGTTACATAGATAATTGCTATGGGACCTCTGAAGTCCGCCCCCGACGTGAGAGCGCGATCGAGGTCCCCTCTCTCGTCGGGCCCTCAAGAAACTATTGTCAGTATCCTGCTGCCAATGGAGCTTCAGGACACATCAGTTTCCAAGGAAACACTCGATACCAGCCCTGGGGGCTGGTTCCCTTGGTAAATTTTGCTGAGGCATGGCAAAGCCTCTCCAATATATTGTCATGTGTCCTGTGCACTGAAGAGAAAAGGTACAGACTGCATTTCCATGTTCGCCCAACGAAGTTCACCAGGGTGTTTTGGACTGCAGTGCACCCAGAGCAGGGTTGAGTGTTAGAACAGGTAGTTCACTCACTGCTGGCAAAGGAGTCCATAGAGTATGTTCATCCAGAAAGGTCCTGAGGTTCGCTTTTAGAGGTGTACGAGTGTTGGGTTCTTCCATTCACTTGGCACTCTTCCCTCGCACATTCACCAAGTGCATGGATGCAGCTCTGGTCCCGCTGAGGCTCCAGGGCATCCGTGTGCTAAACTACATCGACGACTGGCTCATTCTGGCCAAGTCTCGAGATCTGGCAGTTCGCATTGTGATATCATCCATGGCCATATTCAGAACTTGGGTTTGAACCACGTTCTTGGGAGTGGTGTGGGACTCGGTGATGATGTGAGCACAGTTGTCTCCTGCACAGGTTGAGTCCATCCTGGCAACAGTGACCAGGAAAAAGCTAGGCCAAGCCATTACTGTGAAACATTTTCAGAGAGTGTTAAGGCTCATGACAGCAGCGTTCAGCGTGATACCCTCCAGCCTGCTGCACATGAGGGCCCTACAGTGGTGGTTGAAAACCAAGGGGTTTTTACCGAGGGTAAATCCACTCTACATAATACATGTTATGTGCAGATGCCTTCATTCCCAATTAATGTGGAAGATACTTGTTTTCTATCACAAGGGCCTGTGTTGGGAGTGTCATGTTGCCAGATAGCTGTTTCGACAGACGCATCCCTTTGCTGTCACGGACGGCCGCTTTACAAGAGGTACTCCTCCTGGCACATAAACTGGCTAGAGATGTTGTCGGTCTTCAGCGCTCTGAGGAGCTTCCTCCCAGACCTCAAAAGTCACGACAATTCTTGTGAGAACAACATGTCCGTGGTGTCTTATTTAAACCATCAATGGGGGTCTGAGATCACGCCCTCTATGGAGACTGGCGTCCCATGGGACTAGAACCTAAAAGCATCCTGCTGAGGCAGGGGCTGAGGCCCGGGGAATGGTGACTTCACCCCAACATGGTGGAGTTGATATGAGAGGTTCGACCCAGTGGAAGTGGATCTGTTTGCGTCTCGAGAGACAACACACTGTCCACTATGGTTCTCCCTCACACATCCAGCCTCGCTGGAGTTCCCATCAGAAGGGACCTGCTGACACAGGCAAGGGGCTCAATATTCCACCTTCGCCTAGAGCTCTGGAAGATTTGGGTCTGGCCCCTGAGGGGGCACAGTACCTAGAGGCTTGTCAGCTGGAGTAGTAGAGACCATACTCTGCTCAAGAGCTTCCTCCATGAGGAAATTGTACGGCCTAAAATGGAATGTTTTCACCGTTTGGTGTAGAGAGCGTGAGATAGACCCAATTAACTGCCAGATGGCTTCAGTGCTGGAGTTCCTCCAAGATCGCTTCTCTGCTGTTCTTACTCCATTCACACTCATGGTGTATGTGTCTGCTATTGCGGCTTTCCACACCCTGAATGATGGGCCTCAGTGAAGACATCAGCTGGTCGTACGTTTTCTCCGTGGGGCTTGGAGGATGAGACCTGCAACTCGGACCAGCGTTCCCACATGGGACTTGGCAGTGATTCTCGAAGTTTAAGGCCCCCTTCGAACCACTGGAGTTGGCTGAGGCTAAGAACCTATCGCTTAAGGTAGTCTTTCTCCTTGCCATTACTTCTCTATCCAGGTGCTCTCCATATCTCCTCAGTGCCTGGAGTTTGCTCCAAGGAGAGTTAAGGCCATCTTACACCCTAGACCAGGCTAGGTCCCGAAGGCGAGGTTGATGGTTCTACAGGCATTTGACATATATGTTCAGAGGTCTTCTCAGTGGAGAAAGGCGGACCAGTTGCTGGTGTGTCTCTAGAGCCCTCCTTTCATGGGTACCAATACATGAGATATGTGATGCGGCTGGCTGGGCCACTCCACACACATTCACAAAATTGTATAGTCTGGACCTCCCTTTGACACCTGGTGCACGAGTGCTCTTGCCCTAGTTGTGCCTGAGACAGTTGTGCCCTAGTTACAGCTACTAGAATAGGAAGGTATTATTGTGGCATAGTGGGTACTCATTCCCCAATGTGTCATAATGACAACTGTACAACTGTAACCCTTGTTCCATGAGAAAGGGAATGAGAACTGTATCTCTCCGCCACTCCTCCTGCTGCCTGAGAGTTAATTGCTTCATTGCGAAGCTAACGCTGTTGTGTGACGGCTTCCCTTTGTAGCTTCCGGCTGTGCTGTCACACGCTATGTTTCCATGCAAGAAAAATAGAATTGGACTAGTTTCATTCATACTCCAGATGCATTACACTAAGAAGTGATCATATCACTAAGAAGTGTCATATCAATGTAGTTCTCGTTCCCTTTCTCAGGGAACAAGGGTTAAAGTCATAACCCGAGGCGTTTTTTTTAACTCCTGTCTAAAGACTTTAAATACACATTAAATACAGGACCAGACCCAGCTAAACAAACATGCGGCTTCTGAAGACAAATAAGCTGACCGTATGCATTTTTGGCATCTTCTTCAGACACCGGCTCACGCCGGAGCATTCTCTTATAGTTAACGCCATGACACAGCATCAGAGTTCAACTTTGAAAGGTAACATACTTTATCTAGACATGTAATCATGTCTTCTAGACCCAAATTGTAAGACACTGTAAGGTCAATAAATATATTTTTGGTGGTAATATAAAATGTAGTGCTGGGTAACGATTAATCACATCCAAAATAAAAGTTTGTGTTTACATAATATATGTGTGTATACTGTGTATAATTATTTTGACTACATAAATACACATATATGCATGTATATATTTAAGAAAAACATTCATATTTATTCTGTGTATAATATAAATTATGTAAAATAAAATATATATATATACAGTATAATATTTTTTAATACATACATGGATATGTGTGTATTTATATGGACAAACTAATTTTACACAGTACACACACACATATATTATGTATATACAGGGTGTTGTTTTGAAACATATTTATTCATAAAAATAAATCATCAGAACATGAACTTGCATTTGCAGGAATTGTAAAATATTTTTTCTTATTAACTCATGAAGCCCAACACAATATTTTTACTCTAATAGCTTATCTTTCCCCACAAATATGAACTGTGATCATGCACAATGAAAAAACATGCTACTAATAAATGAAGGAAGTATATCAACCTCTGCTGAACACTGATTGATCGCAAAGTTAAACCATCAGTAGAATTTTCTGTGGTAGTCAATTCGCCTCATTCACGGATCTACCACGCTAAAAGCCTCAATTGCGCCGCAGGACATCTAGATGCGCGTAAACGCGTCTTTACATTGACTTAACATTGAAATCACTCGTGCCAGATGCTCAATAGTCAGCGAGTAATCAAAAAACCTTTGCTTTAGCCTCAATTGAGTGTCACACCATATGTGTAACTTCGGCCATTCTCAGTGTTTTGACTGGGACACTAACTCTGCTTGTCATCATAGAAACAGATAATCAGATTGTGAGGTTGATTCCGCTTCAGTATTATGCTGCATATGCTGCCGTCCTTTTGACACACAGCTATACTCGTGAGGTGTAGCACCGTGGATGGGACATTGAGTTGAATGGTTATTACAGAGAGGCTGCGGCAGCTATAGTAGAGCCAGCCAAAGTAGCACATTTTAAAACAAAATTTACATTAATGAAACCACGGACCCATGATAAGTTTTGTGATCCGTCTCGCCGCTAGTGTAGTAGCACTGATCACTGATCACTAAGCACCCCCCGCCCAGGCAAATCGCACCCTGTGTATATATCACATATATAAAATAATCAGGATTAATCGTTGCCCAGCACTATGCAAATAATGTAAATAAATTAAAAATACAGTGACACACACATCACTAGCACACATACAGTAGCTGATACTTACTTTGCAGTTTTTTACTAGGACTGTCTCCATGAACATGTCTGCGGGGGAGGCAGGGGGATGGCTGAGGCAATGGGAGGGATGACACATCATGGGATTGCAATTTGTACCAGTGTGGCTGGTCATCCAATAGAGCTGTTTCCAGTTCAATCAAAATCTGGACAAAGAGAAAGACAGGAATAGGAATTTGAACCATGTTAGAATAGCTACATGGAGGCCAAAAGGTCCTGTGGAGTCCAGGGAATTAAACACATTACTTCACAAATGCACTTTTCATTGAATTCACTTCTGAAATGAATCTATACAAATCTATTATATGTTGTTCCGAACCTACATATAGATACATAGATATCTTACTGTCAAGAAAAAATTATTGAAGCACACACACACCTCTCCCATGAATTCACTCTCTTCTTCCTGGACTCTGGGCTGGTCCCAAACAGTGATCTCTAACATGCGCTCTCTGAAGTCTCTCCGGTGGATGTGAGAATATAGGAACGTCTGGTTCCATTTTGGCTCTGCACTCTTCTTCACTGTTTTCGTCCTTCTCTTACTCTTGTCACTAGAGGAATGTAGTGTGTTTAAAAGAGTGTGTACACTGCAAAACTTTGCTAATTTCTCCCAAAAATCAGCAAAGAAATAGCAGATTCCATTTCAACCTGCTTATTATTCAATCTATTAACATGGAATGAACTGTTGGGCATTACCCCAAATGAAAAATGCAAGTGACGTCTACCAGTACAAAGCTGATATATCATGTAAGAAAGAAAAGAAAAAACAAAACCATTCCGAATAGCTAAACATTTAAAATAATAAAATATTTCTGAGACCACCTACAGTATCTACAATATCGTTCAAAATTTACAGATGGTAAGATTTCTTTGGTGATTTTGAAAGAAGTCTCTTATGCTCATAATGACCTTCATCTTTGATAAAATCTTTTGATCAAAAATAGAGTGAACTGTATGTGAAATATAATTACAATATAAAATGATGCGTATTTTCCTGTGATTCAGCAAAGTAGAATTTTCAACAGCAATTGCTCCAGTCTTCAGAATGCTGATGTGGTACTGTACTTAGGAAACATTTCTAATTATCATTGTTGAAAATAGATGTGCTGCTTAGTAATGTTGTGGATTATTTGATGAATAGACAGTTAAAAAGAATAGCACTTAAATATGTATTGTTTAAATACATATAAATATGTATTTTTTAAAATTTAAAGCGTTTTTGCTGAATAAAAGTATAATAAAAGTATAATTTATATAAAAAATGAACAAAGAAACAAACAAATGGTACTGACCTGAAAAAAAACCCCTTAAAAAACACTGTAAATTTGAATATATTTGACAATTTTTACCTTCTATCAGGAAGAAAATACATTTTGACATAGGGATTTCTGGGTCGTCCATCAGGTCGAGGGGGCAGTTCTCGTGCTTGCAGGACATTCACAATAAGCTGATGGCCCACTTTATCATACCATAATTTCACCTTTGTAAAAAAAAACATCACTTCATCAAAGTAAGGGTATACATTGTTTAAATATGAGCTAGCAGATAATGTCATCACCAAACTACCTTCATTTTCAGTTGAGAAAACAGGGCTAAATATATTCTCTGCAAAGTGGTTTTACACTTACTGACAGCTGGCCTGGCAGTACTAGAGGGAGGTCTCTCAACATCCCGGGACTAGTCGGTGACATTACAGAGATGGATGGATGGTCCGTCTTTTGTGATTCATCTATAGAACTCGAACCAGCTGTAAGTTTAAATAGCAAACATGTTTAATGTGCAGCTGTAAAGATGTATTGAAAGCTTATTGGAGAAATGTTTTAATAACAAGGACAAAATAGGAAAGTGATAATTCATACAAATACTGTATGTAAAAATTTCTTATCATTTACACACCCTAATGGAGTTTAGATTTAGACACACCAAGAATTTTAAATAGATTTCTTAGTTGTAGTTTTTGTCATGTCATTCAGATTATTATTTTTTAAACTATTAAGTCCGTTTTACTCTTACTAAAATTATATCTAAATTCTTTCTATAATAAATAACATTTTAGCTTACAAAAGTGTGAAATTAAATAAAATATCCCCAAAAAATGATAGATTATTGATTTAAACATGAATGAACATGTAATCGTAAATTCTGAAAAAATAAACATAACAAGAAGTACACTTATGAATGAAAATATTGCAAATTCTTTACGGTTTATTATTCATTGTTAGTATATTAACAATTTTTTTTTTTAAAGTGATGACCAAAAAAAATTGTTAATGACTATTTTAACAAGTAATTTGTGATTCTCTTGGTAGGTCACTCTCAACGTACGTCATGACCGACTGATGGGAATCTCGCTAGAGAGGTATCTGATACCAGCCGATCGCCTTCCAGGACTACTTACCTTGAGGCGTAAACGACCGGATGACCATGCTCGACGCGGGATCCGCGTCTTTAGCTAGTGCTGTAAAAGGCGCATGCGAAGCAGGCCTAAACAAAGCACCGCTGAGGCTGAAGCCATGAGGCCTAGAATCCTCTGAAATCTTTTGAGAGGAGACATCGCCTGCTTTGAATGACATCGCCAAGAGCTGAATACACAGAGCACGCTGTGACATCAGCCGTGCTTTCATTGACACAGAGTCCAGATCCATTCCCAGAAAAGAAGCTTTCTGAATGGGAGCGAGCGAAATCTTGGTCCAATTGATTTTAAGGCTCAGAGCCTCCAAATGGCTTAATAATAAAGCCCTGGGTGTCATAAGTTCCACCTCCGACTGGGCCATTATCAGCCAGTTGTCCAAATAGTTCAGTATTCGCATACCTTGTTGTTTCAGGGGGGCGAGCGCTGTGTCCATGCACCTCGTAAAGTACAACCATGGGTTGTTCGAGCAAACTGCAGTGAGTAGCCTTATTTTATAATCTTCAGCACCCAATCTGACACACCCGTGATAGCTTCCCATGCTTTTGCACGTATAGCTAGATCATGGAACACATTGCTGACGCTGAGAAGCTGGCAGTGGAGGAGGCTGTTTTCCGTGCAGGCTGCTGTTTCCTAGAGCGTCCTGACGTGGAACTCGAGCGTCGAGGGATTAAGTGTTAGGGTTAGGGTTAGACCCTGCGACATTGGCAAAGGGGCGGGGTCCCTGTGCCTCTGCGTTGATCCAACCCTACCTAGAGGGTTTTTTTGCGCAGTGACACGGGAGACCTGAGGGTCATGGTGAGCGCGCTTGCTTTGTGGAACCAACCCTCTAGGAACCCCCATACCTCTCATTCTCTACAGCCAGTTGAGTCACCAAAAGAACGTGCTGCGAAGGTCACCACGCAGTCAGTAGGTCATGCGGGTCTATCGCCTGCAGGCAGCAGTGTGCGGTTCCTGCACCTCCTGCCCCGTGGAACCAGGTAAGTGTTGCACAGCACACTCACACTCACACTCCACTGCGGGCTGCCTCCCAGAAAGAGCTTCCCGAGCTGAGTCTCTGTGTTCCACCTCATGAACCCACTCCGGGTATGCCTACGGTCCCTTCGGTCCCGATTGTATGGTCTCTGGACCATCAGACTCAGCTATATGATTCAGTTCGCCTGGTGTTCCCCCAGGTTTCGGGCCATCCACTCCACTACAGTGAGAGCAGCTGATGCCCATGTCTTGCACGCGGAGATCGCACTCCTACAGGCGAAGGACGCGATAGAGCCAGTCCCTCCAGGCAATGTGAGGTCAGGGCACTACAGTCCGTACCTCATTGTAAATAATAAAGGTGGTGAATTACGACCAATCTTGGATTTGTGAGTTTTGAATCAGAGCCTCCACAAGCTAATGTTCAAAATGCTTACGCAGAGACACAATCTCGGTCCCACTGAAATTACGGCAGCAGCGGCAGCAGCGGTAACCCCATTCGGGTTGCTTCTTATGAGACCCGAGATGGGTGTGGCATTATGGCACTCACCGGGTGGCAATCATGTCGCCATGCCACCAGACTCTCAGCCCGTGGTCAGATCCCTCGTTCCTGCAGGCAGGTGTCCCCTTGGAACAGGTGAGAGATCTGGAGAGATCTGGAGAGAGTTCGGGGAGGCTCAGGTAGATCTGTTTGCATCCTCAGAAAACATTCTCTCTGCAAATATGCGTTTTCCAAGTCAAGCTACTTGCACAGACCTTGAGGACGAGGAGCAGGTCCTTCTGGTGGCTCCCTATTGGCCCACCCGCATTTGGTTCCCAGAATTCATGCTCCTTGTGACAGTCCCTCCCGGGCCCATTCCTCTGAGGATGGATCTTCTGACTCAGAGACCTCCTGAAAACTCCATGTCTGGTCCCTTGACGGGATCTGGAGGTTCTAGGTGACTTACCCCCAGAGGTACTTAACACCATCACTTCAGCAGAGGCTGAGACATGTACGCCTTGAAGTGGAACCTGTTCGTCGAGTGGTGATCTTCTCACCAAGAGGACCCCCTAAGATATTTAATAGAATCTGTGCTTTCCTTCTCATAGCAAGGGTTGGAGCGAAGGCTGTCTCCCTCCACCCACAAAGTACATGCTGCCACTATTTGAGCTTATCACGACTGCATAGATGGCAACAGTTGGAAAACACGACCTGGTCGTCAGGTTCCTTTGGGGGTCGAGATGATTAAATCCTCGTCGACCTCCCTCCATACCCTCTTACGAACTTTCCCTGGTGCCTCGAACACTTCAGGATGAAGGTTGTGTAAGCACTCTCCTATCAACCTTCCAGACAAGAAGGTGTAGAGGCTTGGATGGGGTGCAGCAGCTGTGGCACTCTGGTAGGGATTCCTATCAGTTGGTCACAACGTACGTCGAGAGTGACCGACCGATAAGGGAACGTCTCGGATACATTTGGTAATCTTCGTTCCCTGAGGGAGGGAACGGAGACATACATCTGCTGCTGCCTATCGGGTGCAGTCACACCAGCTGCTCATTAAATACCCACACTGCAAGGCTGTACGGCTGATGCAAATGATTGCATGCCAATGTGCATTGGCTTGTTTAGTTTCACTCAAAGTAGATTGGCCTCTCTAGCGAGATTCCTATCAGTCAATCATGACGTGCGTCTCCGTTCCTTCCCTCAGGGAATTAGGGTTACCATATGTAACCGAGATGTTAATGTGATTAACACTACTTTCATGGATAAAAAAATTCCAGTCCACTTTCACCACATGAAAAAAAGCCACGGGTTCCATCTAAGATGGGTTTCAAATGGCATAAATGAGTAAATGATGACAGAATTTTCCCAAAACCTACTTGATTCTAGAGGAGGATGTGATGTCCCTGGAAGTCTTGGTGTATCTCTGTAGGAAAATTGAAACACAGGAAGAAAAAAATGTCAGATGACAGATCATTAGCTTCTCTCTCTGTCAGTTTTTCCACACACATAAACACCGACTGTCACTTGACAGCATTTTCCCTTTTGAGACATCATGGAAACACTGTCCAGTCCCAGGAAAGAATAGGGAACCAAAAGGGTCGCTGATGCAATGACTGAACAGTTTTAACTATGAGAGGAGGGTCTGGAGCATGTAGGATGACAATGGGGACACTGGGAGGAATAACACTCTCAGATACTTTACTTACTGATATGCTCTATAGACCTTTTTCAAGAAGTTTTTGGACACAATACGTTGAATACATCTTTAAAATGCAACGGGAAGAAAAATCATTGGAGTCACTCATATATCCAGAAGTTTTTTTTTTCTTTTATATCATTTCCAACCATGGTTGATTTTTGTGCTTTTTTTAGCTTACCCAATTGGTCTGGACACAACTATTTCCACTTGTGGTGCTGACTGGGACTCTAGAATAATATTGTACACTTCCTTTTTTGTTGCTCCAGGCAAAGCCTTTCCATTCCACTGCAACACCTCATCGCCTGAAATAAAAAAAAAAGAAACTATTTAGCACTTGGCGGTGTTCTGCGTGTTCAGACAGACTGACTGAATAATGAGCTGTGAAAAAATGTAGACATGCAACCAAAAATATCAACATAGATCTAAAAGACATTAATTAAGCTATGGTCGAAATTATATTTTAAAATACTGCAATTTTCTTACATAGATAGCCTAATTTAAATAATCATTATACCTGCTCGTAAATGCCCAACAATGTCAGCCAAACTTCCTTTCTTTACTTTAGTGATAAAGGCACCCAGTCTCCCTGACTCCGTCATTTTCCCACCAACCACCTGGACAGGACAGATGACAGAGTCAACCATGTTTACTCACAATCTGCAAAAAACAACCTGTTCTTAAGCTTCTTTACAAATTTCTTCGGTAAAGTATGGCACTATCCACACTAATGTTATAGGTTTGACTCCTAGAGAACACACAAACTGATAAACTGCTTTACTTGAATACACTGTAATGGCTGTTTCACATTGGAAACATAAGCTGGGCAGAAGAAGTGCCGAAACTGTGTATATACAGAGTGGAAGCAGCACGCACCCATTATGCTTTCACACTGCAGTTTAAAGAGCATTTTGCAAGTAAAAAAAACAAAAAAACAAAATTCATAGATAACCTTGTATGAAAATACCATATGAAAAGTTAATGCAGGTTTTAAAATGTTTTAAAACAACATAAGGGCACTAATTTAGAAGATAAAGTGAGCGTTTCCTGGACTGCTCGTAAAAGCGGCTTTTTTTTCAACATCGCGTCATTTTATGTCACGCTAGGGAGCCTCAGCCTTGGCTCAGTGCAGAGTAGGCGGGTATTCAGTGAGACCGGTCGTCAGTCAGTTTGCTTTCGGTAGTTTTTGTATTCTAATTTATCATTGTCATAGTAAATTATTGTGTTTGTGGAGATTGCAAAAACTCCGGCCTGTCAGAACGTCAAGATCAAGTCCACAAGTTTCCATTACAAGAAAAGGGATGGTGATATAGCCTATCTTTCATTCCTGGTGCGGTTTGTGCAGGTGAAGAGACGGGATTTCTCTTCCACATCGGCTTCTGAAAACGTGGTCGTGTGTAGCGTTCACTTCAGATTAAATGATTATCATCCTGGCGATATGATGGAGTTCAACATAGGATGCTGAAGCAAGAATATTGATCGTCGTATACTATACCAATGGCATCAAATAGTGTGATATAGCTAGTCATGCCCTAAATAGAGGCAACTTGTAATTGAAAAACAAAATCGGTTGTTTAAATACTCAAATCTATAATTTTCTGTTTATGTTATAACCCAGGTGAAAAATATTAAAAATGTACCTGTATGCTTTTAGTACAATAGAAATATACTCAAGTATAGTTTTTATACATTTAATAGTATAAATCTACCCTAAACTAATGTCTGCTGGCCTGTTATAGGATCATAATAATCTGTACAATATTGGGAGCATAGTGTATCGTTAGCGAACGTGTAGATCTAGAAGTACGTCTCTCACCAAAAGACACCTGTCCTGTTCTCCACTGGTTCTCCTCACACCACAACTCAGTTTCTCTCAGACCGTTCGGTCTAACATTATCCTGGGCTGCGTTTCCCAAAAGCATCTTAAGCCTAAATTGATCGTAAAAACGATCGTACGAATGATCTTAATATTATGTTCTGTTTCCCAAAAGCATCGTAACTTAAGTATCACTTGAAAATCTTTGTAGAACTACGAGTGCTCTGAAGTAATCGGACATCAGTTATGAGGTCACCTGCAGGACAACCGGCAGATTACTGGCCTGTCCCTGCTCTTGGCAGCATAGCAGGTTCATAACTTTATGGCTTGGTCCGTCATACGAGTATTTCCTCAGCGTCCGAAATGTCATTGCGATCCATTGTTTTCCTGTTGTTTGAATCGACCGATCTCCCGCTCGTTGCGTCAAGCCCGCCACGCCCATTTTCAGACACGGAAGTAAAATTTTCTCACAAAAACGACTCCAGAAGCTTCTGTAGCGTATTTATAAGTATATTTTAAAATCTAGTTCCTACATTATTTTTCTATGTATTGACTTGTTTTGTCCTCTAACCTGCAATATGCCCTTTAACAATGGCTTCTGTACTGCAAATACAGACAAGTATCGTCCATTGTGCCACCTTTTGTCATTGTGTCATTTTAGAAGTATGTTAGTAAATGTAAAATAAGGAAATAAAAAATATCAGGAGTATACAGACTTTTTAGTACCAGAACAAGAACAGTAAAAAAGCATACTTATGAATAAGATTGTAGAGATGAATTGCAAATGTTTCAATTGTTTCCATGTTCAATGAATTAAATATAACCTACATTTTTTATATTAAGACCACTATAAATTGTTAAAATAAAGAAATCTTTCAAACCCTGAGTTTGACTGCTTAAACACCACAGATCTTTTTTTTAAAGTACAAATGGAGGAAAAGCTTGAAGGTCTTCAAGGAAAGATTTGGGAAAGTGTAGGGGAAGTAAAAAAAAAAAATGCAGGGATCTTGTAGGGTTCTGATTTGAATGCAACATACATAAATACATATGTATGTAAAAATCGGCAAAGCTGGAAATTATATTGCATCTGAATTTTTTTAATTCGTTTTAAATTTAAAAGAACATCATATTGTAACCACATCAATAATAGAACTACAATCATTTCATTTACTTCGTTATCATTATTCCTGTATTATTCATCATAATCTGCCACATCCTGCGCGATTTTGACCACGTGACCACATCTTTAGTGTAGCATAAACCTAAACTGCAATACAGAGACAATGCTATTAGCTGGTGTAAACTGTCATTGACAAGCTCACCTTCAGACCTAGTAGGGAACCGGCTTCTCGTGGCATGGTGGAGCGCTTACTTAGAGTGATGCGGCCAATCAAATGATCTCCTTCTTTGGATGGCTGCCAGCTCACTGGATGCTGTGAGGAACAGAACAATGCTTTTTTTTCAGTCCCATTACTGTTGAAAATACATGTACTGACACACATTTCAGAGAGTTCAGCTACAGAAAAACTGTAAGTTGTAATCAAACAACGTGTCTGCTATTATGCCCATTAGCACTGATGAATGTTTACAATATGATTAAAATCAAATTGAAATACTTACATGCCACACAGTGGGATCCAGAGGATGACAGTCCCAGTCACCTACTAAATATAAATTGACATTGTAATTATGGTTGGGAATCGAATTACAATTCCAATTCTGCAATCAAAATACTTAAGGTCAGAAATCAGACACTTGTTATACAATTTAAATTTCGATTCCTCTTATCGATTCTTTTGTGTGCATTTTAAAATGACTTCAAACCATTCACACCCTAGACCCGTGCGTTGTTTTCACACCCATCCACAGAAAAAGTGATTTAATGTATAACATTTTTAAACCATGGACTCATGTGCTGTTTTCTGTGCTGCGCACACATCCAAATTGACGTGAGAAAGCTGCCTCTCATACTAAATCATTTTTGTAACTATATTTGTAATGTACATTTTATTCATAAAGTGCAGTGTTATTTTACTTTTGATTACAGTTTCCTGACAGGATGATTATCGCGGGAAATTGCACACATGCGTCATATTTGCTAACATATATTATAATTACGTACATGTTTCATCAGAACCATAAATAGAGAAGTGTTACTTGGGATACTTTGACATGTGTATGTTGTGGGAGTGGCATAGTTTAGTTGACAGCGAACACGCTAAATCTCAAATCTCCGGTTATAATCCGTTTAACAAATGGCAAATTGAGGAGAGTCTCCTGACAAAAAGAGAGCATGACAGAGCAATAAAATGAGAATAAACATTGGCTTGGCTTTTTGGGGATGGCTAGAACTGAGTGATTTGAAATGTCTATTAATGGGTAAAGTTAAAGTAATGTCTTTAGCTATTTAGCTTGAGATCCTTTCCATCTAAACTGGTTATATCTCTTAAGCCTAGGAGTGAATGTTTTATGAGCAGTAGGATAATCTCTTGTCTCTTTTTTTTAGTTAAAAAAGAACCATATTTATCCGTATAGTCACACAGAGCCGAAGCACAACCAAAATGTTAACGTTAACCTGTTTTGTGAGAAATTATCCTCTTGAATTCTGAGATATATGTGTCTTTGCAAGTTCAAAGGTACAGATCCAGATAAGTTTGATCTTGACTCCTCCTTCAGGCTGCACACAAAGAAAATAATACACAGCAATACTAAGACTGTCAAACTAAATTGGATCATATTTATGTGTGTGTATTATAAAAGTCTAATTAATTTCACTCTGCCTGTCAAATTTTTGCTGATGTCAAATTGAATAAATGTCTTTTCAGCTTAAGAAAAAATAACTGTGTTCAACAATTAAATGAATGCGTAATTTTGACAGCCCTAATCAATACATGTCGTGGTTTAAAAAGGCAAAGCATTTGACATTTACCATACAGGAATAGGGAATTCTTCCACTTAAGAAACAGTATGATAGTCTTATAAAGATTAGCTAGGTTTACACTAATGCTATAAATTAATAGAGTTCATTTAGCTTAGCTTAGTTGCACATAACATCCGCCTTCAACAACAAAGGTGAGAGATGTTTAAAGTGCTAAAGCCCAAACAAGATAATATACGGCCTAGTATAACATTTTACAGTTTCATTTGATCATCTTGAATGCATTCCTAAAACTGTCATACAACTTTAATGTCAGTGTTGGGAGTAACGCATTACAAAAGTAATACATTACTGTAACATATTAGTTTTTGCTGTAACGCAGTAGTGTAAGGCATTACTAATCAATTTTCAGTAATATTTTACTCGTTACATGTTCAGTGAGGCTTGTATTACAGTTGTATTACAGTGTATTGTCTGCTTTTACTTCTTAAAGGCAACAGACTATGTGAAAGTTTTAAAGCAGTCTTTTAGTGCCAATTCAGAGCGGTCGCGTCTGTAACATTGTTTTTTCCTCATAAATGCGAACACGAAAACTAAAATAAAATGAATATTTTAAGTTCTATGGAGACTGGAGAGCCAACCCTTCCTCATCCGATTTGCGCAGTGTAATTAACAGAATTACAAAAAATATATTTTGCCTCCTATTTTTTTTCACGCATGAATGTGTGTCTTTTCCCTAATATTAAAAATAAAACATAGACTGATATTTGTCTAATGTCTGGAGTCCTTTAAGGAAGTAGCCTATATACGTTTCAATACATGTATTTTCTGAGAATTTTTATTTCAAGTTTTGACTGCAAATGTCATGTCCATAATGCTGGACTTCCCCAATTTTCAATAATTTATCCTCAACTAGTTTGGTGGTTAACTTGAAATGTTAACTTCAAATAATACTAAAGCCTAATTTAAAGATAAGGCAGCATTGGATCTGGACGGTAAGGAGAAAAACGCTGGGAGTTAAGAGCTGTGTCGCGATTCTGTAGGTTCGTGGATCTGAGTCGTGTGGCGTATCGCGATTTCGGTTTCATATTGCTTATCGTTACAGCCCAAAAGTTACGTTCTACTTAGTTATTTTGGTGAAAGTAACTCAAAAGTAATACATGAGTAATGTAACGCATTACAATTCTGAGACAGTAATATTGTAACGTAATGAATTACTTTTAAATAACAGTAACAAGTAATACCTAATGTATTACAGTTTGGAAGTAACTTGCACAACACTGTTTAATGTATAGTAGCCTACTATGCAGCACCCAAGAACACTCTCTGCACATACTAAATAAAATGTGCTATTCCCTTGGCAATCACTGAAATTATAAGCTTCCATCCAGTATTTACTTGTACTAGTTATCAAGAATTAAGTCACATTACATCTGCCATAACAAACTTAATGCCAAAGAAAATATATATTCATACTGCCCTACAAAGGCATTAGGCACACTCTTATTGGGTTTCTGTCCTGTGTTCTCAGCTATGCTATCTAGTGTTGGCATAGTTACTGTATTTGCCTTTTTTAGGACAGCATAGGAGGAGGTGACATGAGGTGATAAAAAGAAGATGGGAAAATGGGATTGGAAAATTAACCATGTCCGATTGATGTTGGAGCATGTTTGACATGTTCCCTTTCGAAGGGAACTCAACAATACGTCGAATGACGCTATGGGGAACGCCTCAGGCGTGACAGGTGTCTGAAATCAAATATCAACTCACAGTAATCAGGTTGACCGGCGACAGCCCGTGCATCATCAGCTTGAATGATGAGCGCGTCAATCTGGATGTATAAGAAGGGCGCCTTGAAACCGTGACAACATCTTTTCGTCTTCAGGGACTGTTTGTCTGTGTGATAGTATCAACGATTAAACGCGCAGAGACGTGGAGAAACACTTTGCGCGAGTGTGCCGACTTGTGTCCAGATATTTGACACCGGAGGATTCACACGATCTGTGCGTGTTCTGCCTGAGAGAAGAGCATTCGCGGGAAGCTCTCGAGGGAGTTTTTTGCGCGAACTGAGAGTTTTTCCTTTCAGAACTCTCTGCTCTCGTCTGACCCACTTCTCGAGGGAAGTGGGCGCGGCATCTGAACCCCGCGGTTCCGGTTCCCGCTCGGGCTGAGGCTCAGTGGCGGTTGAGCTCGTGGAGCTTTCAGATGGAGCTGGCAGATTATCGGGAGAGGGGCGTTAACCTCGCGGATGATCTACCAGCTGACGAGGGTGAGTTACAGATTAATGTTGAACATCTAAGAAGAGAGAAAATGAGCGCTCTCTCTCTTTGGTGAATCTGTAACTGTTCTCTTTGGGCAGGGCAGGAGTTGGCTGTAATATATATATATATATATATACATAGAAAAGGATGTCAGTTTGGTTGAGACCGAATCATTTCAGCCCTCCTGCCCAGTGTACGCTGAGCTGGTTGACATTATGGGGCGCGCCTCAGACAGATTGCTGTTGCAGTGGAGGCGCGTCTGGGAGGAACCCGCTCATGGTATTTTGGATGGCTGGTTCCTCCCCACCCATAAGCCACTAGCCCGGATGAGCCTTCCATTCGTTTCCGATCTCCACGCTGGGATCGAGAGGGTATGGAAGAATCCGTTCTCCTCACGTCTCTATCTGCATCAGCGGGCTAGTTTCGCTGCTGTGGAGGGAGCCGTGGAGAACGGATAAGTGTCGAGGCCGCCAGTGGACGAGACGTTGGCTAACTATCTCGTCTCTGGTTGGTCCTCTTCACTAAGAGCTCTGACACTGTCATCCAAGCTGCTCAAGACATCTTCATGCTTGAATGACAGAGCGTACATGGCAGCAGGTCAGGCAGGTGCGGTTCTGCACGCCCTTGTGGTCCTCAGGCCTACCAGACCGATCTGTTGCGGGACTCCGGGCCACCAAGCAAGCTGCTGTTCTGTCGGTGCTATGGTGGCCACGGAGAGACATCTGTGGGAGCTCCCACATACTGTGGTTGCCAGGTTACAGGCCTCACCAGGCCTTCCTGGTTATGAGCTCCCACTGATTGTGGTCACCGGGTTACAGGCCTCACCAGGCCTTCCTGGTTATGAGCTCCCACATGCTGTGGTCGCTGGGTTACAGGCTTCACCAGGCCTTCCTGGTTATGAGCTCCCACATACTGTGGTTGCCAGGTTAAAGGCCTCACCAGGCCTTCCTGGTTATGAGCTCCCACACATTGTGGTCGCCAGGTTACAGGCCTCACCAGGCCTTCCTGGTTATGAGCTCCCACATACTGTGGTCGCCAGGTTACAGGCCTCACCAGGCCTTCCTGGTTATGAGCTCCCACATACTGTGGTCGCCAGGTTACAGGCCTCACCAGGCCTTCCTGGTTATGAGCTCCCACATACTGTGGTCACCAGGATACGAGCTCTCACGTACTGTGGTCGCCAGGTTAAAGGCCTCACCAGGCCTTCCTGGTTATGAGCTCCCACACATTGTGGTCGCCAGGTTACAGGCCTCACCAGGCCTTCCTGGTTATGAGCTCCCACACATTGTGGTTGCTAGGTTACAGGCCTCAAAGGGGCCTTCCTGGTTATGAGTTCCCACTTTCTGTGGTGGTCAGGTTATAGGCCTCACCAGGCCTTCCTGGTGATGAGCTCCCACACATTGTGGTTGCTAGGTTACAGGCCTCAAAGGGGCCTTCCTGGTTATGAGTTCCCATATACTGTGGTAGTCAGTTTACAGGCCTCACCCAGCCTTCCTGAATGTGGGCTCCCACATGATGCGGTAGCCAGACTACAGCCTCACCACCTTCCCTGAGCACTTTGCTCCCACTCTGTGGTCACCAGGCTTCAGGCTTCATTGGCCTTCCTGGTTGTGAGTTGTCACATGTCAGGTTGCAGGCTTCACCAGGCCTTCCTGAATGTGAAACCCCCACTTTTCGTGGTCGCTAAGTTGTAGTGGTGAGTCTTCACATGTCAGGCTGCAGGCCTCAGCGGCCTTCCTGAATGTGAGCTCCCCATGCATTGGGACTATCGGGTGTTAGGCCTTGTCAGGCCTTCCTGATTATGGGTTCCCACTTGTTGTGGCTGCCAGGTTACAGGCCTCAAGTTCGGCCTTTCTGAATTCAGAGTGAAGTACACTAACCCCTACTTCACCTATTATTGTGGTAAATCACATGACGGGATGTCTTGTGTACTTTCTAAAATCCATTTTGTATGGGAAGGGTCACGCGTGGTATGCTTCGGTCCCTTCTTATGTGGCTCAGACCCCGGTCTTCCCTTGGGTCCCACTTTAAGTGGCGTCCTGTCACTGGCTACAGGGACGCCCTTCTCTGGCTAACTTCTGGAAGAAGTAGCTTCCACTTGGTGGAGTAAGCTCCCACAGGTTGTGGTCACCAGGCTGGGTCTCACTGACCTTCCTGAGTACGAGCTCCCACCCAATGTGGTCGCCAGGTTACAGGCCTTACCAGGCCTTCCTGGTCATGAGCTCCCACACACTGTGGTCGCCAGGTTACAGGCCTCAACAGGCCTTCCTGGTTATGAGCTCCCACATATTGTGGTTGCTGGGTTACAGGCCTCACCAGGCCTTCCTGAATTCAGAGTGAAGTACACAAACCCATACTTCACCTATTATTGTGGTAAGTCACCCGACGAGATGTCCTGTGCACTTTTTAAAATCCATTTCTTATGGTGAGGGTCACGCGCAGTATGCTTCGGTCCCTTCTTATGTGGCTCAGACCCCGGTCTTTCCTCGGGTCCCACTTTAAGAGTTCTTAAGAGCTAACTTCTGGAAGTAGCTCCCACTTGGTGTGGTTTTTCAGGTACACCAGGCTGGGTCTCACTGACCTTCCTGAGTACGAGCTCCCACCGGATGTGGTCGCCAGGTTACAGGCCTCACTAGGCCTTCCTGGTTATGAGCTCCCACATACTGTGGTCGCCAGGTTACGAGCTCCCGCATACTGTGGTCGCCAGGTTACAGGCCTTACCAGGCCTTCCTGGCCATGAGCTCCCACACACTGTGGACGCCAGGTTACAGGCCTCAACAGGCCTTCCTGAATTCAGAGTGAAGTACACAAACCCATACTTCACCTATTATTGTGGTAAGTCACCTGACGAGATGTCTTGTGCAGTTTTTAAAATCCATTTCATATGGTGAGGGTCACGCGCGGTATGCTTCGGTCCCTTCTTATGTGGTTCAGACTCCGGTTCTTCACTTTGGGTCCCACTGTAGATGTGTCTTTGTCGCAATACATTACGACAGGCACTTCCCTTGTTCAAGCTATCTCCCACAACTGTGGTTTTAGGTCTGATTAGACCTTTTTCGAGGTAGCCCAACATTGTGGGTCTGTCAGGTTTCTAGCCTCTGGCTTTCCTGAAGGATGAGCTTCCACATGCTGTGGTCGTTGGGTTTCAGGCCGCACAACGTACGGCCTTCCTGACATGAGCCCTCATGTATCGGAGCTCCCCACACATGGGGTCATCAGGTCTTAGGTCTCTTTGACCTTCCTGATTTTTGATCCCTCTCTTACTTCCTCAGTGCTCAAAAGCGAGCACTGGGTGGAAACTCGTGGATTGAGTGTACGATTCCCATTGGTTCGAGGTTGAGTCACACTCTCCGGAGGATCCCGTCTCTGTGATCCGAAACTCGATGGTTTCCGCCAGCTTCGCGGGCCTTCAGTTTTTGGATGCCTTTTCTAGGCAATTTCCAGAGGCTCTGTCTTGGACGGACAGGCTATGGCCAGACTGTGTGTCTTAGTACAGATCACCAGGCCAGCCTGGGGGCATTTCAGGAGGAGTGTTCTCCTGAATAGTGACTGGCTGGGGGTCTCTTTGGCCCCCTAGCCACACTCCCTAGAAGGGACCCCTTCTATTTTGAAGTTGTGGTCCTAAAGCCTTTGAGCTGGCCCTGATTTACTCACGTTATTACGTTCTGGTTTTTCTTGGTTCATTAGCTTGGGCTATGACCGGTAGGGAGTGCTGTCACTGACAGCCCGATGTAACATAGGGTGAGTGGTTTCAGTGTTTCTTGGAATTACTGGTTCTGACAGTTGTCACTGCCTTTCGGCATGCACTCCCCTCAGCATGGCGGAGTGGGTATTTCGTTCCCCATAGCGTCATTCGACGTATTGTTGAGTTCCCTTCGAAAGGGAACGTCTCAGGTTACAACTGTAACCTATGTTCCCTGAGAACAGGGAACGAGACAATACGTCTCGTTGCCATGCCTCGGGGCCTGCCTGCAACAGTCCCTTCAGACGATAGGATGTTGTCACGGTTTCAAGGCGCCCTTCTTATACATCCAGATTGACGCGCTCATCATTCAAGCTGATGATGCACGGGCTGTCGCCGGTCAACCTGATTACTGTGAGTTGATATTTGATTTCAGACACCTGTCACGCCTGAGGCGTTCCCCATAGCGTCATTCGACGTATTGTCTCGTTCCCTGTTCTCAGGGAACATAGGTTACAGTTGTAACCTGAGACGTTTGCACAAGGTAGCTTCAGAGTGGTTTTCAACTTCAGCTTAAAATAAACTCTCTTCAAACATATAATCTTTTGCACCACAATATAATTTCTACAGTGATTAATAGGATTTGTCAATGAAAATGACAGTGGATCCTGAATAAAATGGAAAACTAATTTGTCTTGCTAAGGCAGATTTCACACCTAGCTTTTTTTGTATCATAAATGCACACAATGGAATCATATGTTCACCTTGTTTTGTACAAAACTGTTATTTAACAAAATTACAGCTTGATTTATCACAAACGTACCATGCCGGGGACTTTCAAAAACATGCACCCTTGCAGCTGAGAAAAATGCATATCGCATTTAAAGGTACAACATATAAGAAATGTGTAATAAAACATAAAATAAAATAAAAATCACTTGCACAGTGTGATATATTTCCTGCAGTTGTGTACTTACAATATCCCAAAAGACTCCAAAGATTTTTTATTTCAGAGAAATTCCAATTTTAAATAAGTGGCCGTCCCGGGAAAAAAAATAAAAAAAATTCGCCTGTCAATGACGTAATATCCACGCTATCCTCGGTTTCCATTCATATTGCCATACGCTGATTTCACACAGCCGCCATTTTGAAATGGCTCCGGTGGGAAGAAAACCTGAAGTGTCGCCTTTAATCATAGGAGAGTCGCGAATGCGATGGCATATTGTTGTGTTTACTGTAGAAATTAGTTAGTCCAAAAAAAATAAAAATAAAATTGTAAAATTAGTCCAAAAATGTATATATAATGTTTTATATACAATTCAGAACGTAAAAAAGAAGCAGGAACTAACTATATACATATCCTATATTGGGTATTAACATCCAATAGTGTAAATTGTGGCAGCAGCTTCAGGTTGGTAGTCCAAGGCATTGTTGTCTATCTGTACTTCTGGGGCTCTTCCCACCGGAGCCTCGCTTTCGATTCCAAAATGGCGGCTGCGTGAAATCAGCTTACAGCCATGACATAACCATGGTGACAGACGTGGACAACTGCAAAGTGCGTAACGTTTAGCGGTACCTCAGAAGTTTAATTCGTCGAATAAACTGACCTGTGTGACTAATCCAGCACTTGCGGGTAGTTCGGTAGAATTAAATGTCCTTATTCCTTTATATCCGTGGGACTCATACCACTCATACTTCATACCATAGTAATGTTAAAAAACATGAATGTTTGCACTCATCCATAAACATTATTATATCCATCAGCTTGAGAGCAAGTCCCATCATTCAGCACATCACTGCGTCATCAATCAAGGCCTTTGTTATTTTTGGAAACTGCACCCTTTTGTGGTGAAAAATCTTACATATTGTGCCTTTAAAAGCTGGAATGTGTTACCCAAGGATGAATATGAAAAAGTCCTCAAATGAAACATGCTGCATCCCAGAACTGACGCAGGTCAGTCAGTCACTCAGTGGTTTTATGTGAGAGAGCTGCTGACCTAATTCCCAAATCTGGTTCCCTTAAAATTTTCCAAATAAACAAATACAGCTTCACTGGGGGTAGCGGGGGTTTCACATACCTAAGGCTCAGGACTGATCATTATGGCTGTTCAACAGCTACAATGACATATGTACTGTAGAATTATGCTCTATATGGCCTTGATGTGAAAATGTATGCACAAGTAATACTTATAAACCATTTATTTAAAAAATAAATAAATGAGATTTTGTAGTGTAGTGTACTTTTTAGAGAATTTGAGACTACAGTTTGAAAATAAATTTAGCAATATATGAAGAGTTCAGATGCAAAAGCCTCTAAGTGCCATTTGAAATTTTCTTCTTTAATGATGATTTTTATCAAACTTGTATATTTAAGTTCAGTAATTTCACTTTAATAATAATTAATAGGTAATTATCATTGCCATTTAAGTGAAATCACTGAACTTAAATGTACAAGCTTGATAAAAATGATCATTCTAGAAGAAAATTTCAAATGGCACTTAGAGGCTTTTGCATCTGAACTCTTCATATACAAAGGTCACGCACCTACCTTTTTCACTAACACTTTCGATCTCCACATCCTCACAGCTGGTGTATTCAGGAGTGGAGCCACCCTCTTCTTCAGAACTACTGATGGACATCTGCCTTTTGTTGAGGCCTCGTTTGGGTCTATAGGCTCGTGGTGGAGGTGGCCGCAGCGTCTCCGATTGGTCCGAGCTAAGAGAAGAATCTTTACGCATGATTTCTGCAGCCTTTTCTCGCTTAGCCCTGTGCAGAAAAGCTGCGGACCCAGGTTCCAGATGCCCCTTTGGGCCCCAGTCCTGTCCGTCCCTGAGGTCTGGGGGCCCGGAAGGGCCCATGTGAGGGATACCGTGGCCCTGTTTAGTGCCGGATCCTTGTACAACAACACCACCCCCCACGGTCCTATCCATAGAATAAGCTCGATGGTTCTCTAAAAGGGTCTTGCGGTCGTCGTTAGCTACTCGATGCCTGCTAATTCTATTTCCAGCAGCCTCGACCCCATCTTGGATCAATCCCACTTCGTTGATGGCTAGATCGCTGTGATGACGCTCCTGACGCATTTTGGACACTTTGGCATGCATACGCATTTCCTGTTCCTCCTTCTGCGGTTTAACAGGGTAGCGGGCTAGGTTCGGGTCACTGCGGTAACGGGTCTGGTACTCTTCTTCTCGTCTTTGTCGCTCTCGCTCTTCCTCCTCTTGCCTCCTTCGCCGCTCAGGATGGATGGGATCATCCTCTGGATATTCTTGTGAGTGCCCTTTCTCCAATCGTCTGCTGTCTCGCTTCTCACCTGGTGCTCGATCTTCAGAGCCCTGCGATGACAACCTGGCTGGTCCACGTCTTCTCTCTCCACGTCCAATCACCTTTCCATTCTGCTCGTGTAGGGACACGGGTCTCTTCCTATTATTGATTGGACAGAAGTAGGTAAGACTTTGAGATTTAGCATTTGGAATTTCCAAGTACCAAAGCCAATTTGCATTTACAACTGCTACAATAGTAGTTATTTGAATAATACATAGCTCAACACCTGTTTGGGAATTCAAATGCATAAATGATTTAGCTCAAAATGACATGACATCAAATGACATCAAAAATGAAAATTTGTTTTAAAGACATAATAAGGCAGGAGCTGCAGTCCACATAGTGCCAGTTGAAAAGATTATTATTTTTGGAAGTATGACCAACATAATAACTTTCACCATAAAATGTCATCTGTACAAGTAAGCAACCACTTTTGTTCTGGTTCTGGCATTGCAGTAAATCATGCTGATTAAATCTAAAATTCGTTTATCACTCAAAACTGTGCAAATTATACTTTGTTCTCAAATTGTTGTCATTATTGTGAATGTCAACATCAGCATTGCGTGACTAGATGTAATGTCTTTCCGATATCTATCCTTGTTTTCGCATGGGTTCGTTTGAGGTCTATTTTTTATCTGTAGCCACTCCTAAGTCCGAACAAAGTCTTTTGCATTTTACAACAGGTGAATCTGTTGTCACTGGTGATTGTCGTTTAAACCTTTCTGGATTTGCCATCAAATTGATGTTTAATTGTTTCAAGTGCTGTAAATCTCCACCTCCAGTATCCTCACACTCATAGCCTACTAGCCGAGATTCCTTCTTTATGTGTATGTGACGTAATGACGTAAAGACATGCTCAAATCTCCTGCGGAATGCTTATGTATTTTCTCAAATATGTATTTTGGATCATTTTTAACCCCAAAAAAGCTACAGACTGCAGCTTTAAGTTAACAAAATTACATTTTCTATATTATAGCTGTATATTACGTTGATGCACTTTGATAACACAATACTTCCTAAAATGTAACACTGAAAAAAGTATTTTCTGTAAAACTGGTTTGAAACTATATTTATTGTGTAAAGCGCTATACAACTCAATTTGAATTGAATACTATTGTTTAGTGTTTCCAAATCTGCAAAGCTCATACAACACAGGGGTGGCCAAACCTGCTCAAGGAGTGCTAACATTCTGCAGAGTTTAGGTCCAAATTGCCCCAATACACTTGCCTGGATGTTTCAAGTCAGTCTGAAGAGCTTGAATCCAGGTCCAGATGTGTTTACCTAAAGTTGGAGCTAAAACTCTGCAGGACAGTGGCCCTCCAGGTATATGTTTGGACACCCCTGCAGTAGCACAAGATGCTTAAAGGCACACTAGGGGTGGAGCTGAACCTGAGTACGGTATTCAGAAAGCCACAAATAATGTGTTTTTTACAAATACTTATTTCGAACAAATACTTCAAAAAATATTTGTATTCGGGAACATCAAAAAGCTGTGCATGCCCGCATGAGTGAGTTAGAGTGAGTGAGTGACGTTCAGGAAGAGGTGACTGACACAGGCTGTTCCACACCTTAACAAAGAGGGCTCGGCTGAGCGAAAAAACTGTATAAAAAATAGCATCACTATTTTTGTTGAATAGATTTTTGTACCTTAACTGGGTTCCGGAGGTAGTTTATAACTTCCCGGGAAGTGGAGTTTGATCAGGAGATTATTCCATTCGCTGCATTATTGACTTCTGCAGTCGGGTGCTCTCATGTTTGCTCTGTTAGCTCTGTAATTGTTTTTATTACATGGCTTGGTTGAATTCTAATGTAGAATGCGGTCCGTTATTTCCATGGTTATTTCTTAATAAGAGCTAACACACCGCTGCCATGAAAAACCGAGCATTGCCATGGATTCTAAATGTAGAGACATAACGGGCGGTAACACTTTACTTGAAGGGGTGTGCATAAAACTAACATGACACCTTCATAATCATGACATGACTCATGTTATGAATATGAAGGAAGATTTATGCATGTTTATGACAACTGTCAAGACTGTCATTGGCTCAATTATTATATTTTTAATGCAAATATGACATTGTTTGAGATGTCTTTGTTATCACACCTTGACATAAACCAATAGCAGATTAATTATCAAACTTAAGAAAGCACCTAGCTGTCAGGTGGTTGGTTTTGACATTGGCTGTCATGAAGCCATTATAACAAATTAATGACAAATTCAATTTGTACCACTGTAGTTGAGGACACGAAAAAAATTCATGACACAGTTATAATGCTCTCATAACAGCCAATGTCAAAGCCAATCACATGCAGTTTAACTTAATTTAATGTCAAGTTGTCATGACAAAGACACTGACAAGTTGATTTTATGATTTTATGCTTTATGTCAAGATGTCATAACAAAGACATCATAAACAATGTCACATTTGCATTCCAAATGTCATTATTGAGCGAAAGACACTTAATGACAGTTGTCATAAACATGGATAAACCCTACTTCATATTCATGACATATGTCATGCCATGGTTATGAAGGTGTCATGCCAGTCTTATGCACACCCCATCAAGTAAAGTGTTACCTTTGAGTCCTCGCTGAAGTTTGATTAAAATTGATTCTCTCAACATGTGATTTGGAATATGTAACTCATGCTTTAATCTTCTAAATTTTATAGATTACTGCAATTCCATTTACCTTGGGACTTGTCATTCGCTTATCACACGTCTCCAGTTAGTTCAAAATCCTGCTGTAAGATTGCTTATGAATTCTCCTCTGTTATCCTCATTGGGCTGGTTACAGTACAATATAGGATTCATTACAAGACTTTACAATATGTTTTTAAAGCTGTTTATGATATGGCTCCAGAATACTTGGTGGAGCTTATTAAGCTTTATAAGGCAAATATATCACTAAGTTCCTAAAATAAGCTCCTGTTACCTATCCCACGAGTACGTCTTCCAAGGGTGATCGTGCTTTCGCAGTTACTGGTCTGAGATTATGGAACGACCTACCCCTTTTTGTTAGATCTTCCCCAACAAATACATTTTTGTAGGTTTCATCTAAAGTATCACTTATCTCTTGCATTTTAAGTCACTCTTTTAATGGGTGTTGTACTTTTTATTGTTTATCTTGTTTTTTTGATTTCGATCATTTGTTATGTAGAGCTGTTTTGATTTAGATAATTTGTAATGTACAACACTTTGGAGCTACTGTATAGCCTGTAAGGTGCTTTATAAATGAATAAACACAAATACAAATACCAATAAATATGTACTATTGCACATCATACTTCATTTTGATCAGTAGGGCCACTGAGATATATATCTTAGGACTGGCATGTGTGTAAACATTTTTGGCCTACTTGTCTCGTGGTGGTTCACTGCGGGAGCGTGAGGCGGGCATTGTATCTGCTCCCTTGGTGGGGTCACCAGGACCAGCGTTGGGTGGCAGAGTGCTGTTAGTGGCCAGAGCCTGGGATCTGGAGCGCAACCTCCTGTCCTTCTCCAACTCGGGGACACTGAGAGGAGCACCCACACTAAGAGGCCTAGCCCCAGGGCCTGATGAAAACCATTCTCCTGATTTAGTTAGAATTTCCTGCTGTTTCCTGCACAGGTTACATACCCACATCACCTGCATAGATAAATAGTAGTGTTATTATGGGAGGCAGCGATTGATGATCATTGTAAATTATCAAGATGTACAGTACAGCTAATACTTGAATTAAATTATGTTATTCTTTTACAGTTTTAAAGGCATTAAAACGAAGAGACAGACATATATATATATAGATAATCACATAACATACAGTACATACACACATTCACACTTTAAAAAAACATCAAACACTGGACTTTCATTATATATTTAGCCAGCACAAATTAAATCTAGTAATTTCAAGGAAGGAATAGAAACTGACAATGTTGAGCAGGTGTAAATATGAGCTGCGAAATTATTCAAGCGATTCAAGTCAACTAGACTAAACAATCAAACTCTATCAGCTATAAAACACTTATTTTAAATTTCATCGTCTCATACACTTGCTGGACTGCACTAATTGGTGGCTATATTTTGAAAAGTGATTCAAAGATTGCAGATCTAGTAGGGCTGCCCTCTAATAGTCTGCCAAATCATGTTAGTCAATGAAAAGAGGCTTAGTCGACCAAATTTTTATTAGACAGTTAGTAAAAAAAAAAAAAAAAAAAAAAAACTCCACACGGCCTTGTTTACACTGTCAGTGAAATGTGACCCAATTCCGTTTTTTTTTTTTGCTCATGTGTGACACAGATCGAATGTGTTCGTCAGTGTAAGCAGGAAAAATACCCATGCATTCAGATATTTCGAAATCGTTTTCATGCCTCGTTATGTGAAAATAAATCAGAAATGTGTCAATGCAACTGTCTTGTAAACAGGCATATCGGATTTTCTGACGCATTATGCTACGTATCCATGTTTTGATGCAACCCCAACACGCATCTGCGAAGGGACGGAATGGCCCGCAAAACGTTGTGGAGACACGTTGACACAGCAAAGGTTAGCTTGCTCATCCTAGAATTCCAAGAATCCCCAGTACAAGCCTTCAAAGTAGCCTACCTAAAGACCTCATTGAAAACAATTCAAAGTTCTGAATTTATGTGTGTTTTTTTTTTTAAAAGATCCAAATAATGAAAGAAATCAACATCAGGAGTAAGCTAATCAATCAGTCACCTTGAACCACCCTTATAGGGCATAACCTGCCAACACTCCAGTTTTTCCCAGGTTTCTCACATTTTTTAGCCCTATCTCCCAGACCCCTACCAGTTTGTTATTTCTCCCGAGAAACTCCCGTAATTTGCATGGCTAATTACCAATATGTACCAAAGATTAATATAATACAAAGACCAATTTAATACAATACTTTTGTTAAATGCATTATATTTACAAACTCAACACACCATATACACTTTCAACCCGTTTGTCATCTCAACCTGGCAACCTTTAACAGAGTTGCACAGTTGCGGAAAGCTTAACCCGGAAGCGAGCACCATTATGACATTTTGATTGTGCGGACTTTCAATGGATGGACAAAAAGGATATGAGAATATTTAAAAAAAAAATCTTCATTTCTGTTCCAAATATGATGACATAATTTTTGGTTGAACTAACCCTTTAAGTGTTTAAAATAAAGTATGATTTGGATCATACAAATCTTTAAAGGGTAACTAAACCACTGGTCAGAGCCTGACCCATTGGCAATATTTGAAAAATTCTGGAAGAGTGGGCACAGCCCAGCAGAGTGGGGGCGTGCACCTGAGATGGGTCTCTCTGTAGTTAAGCTCTGTTTTGTTCAGTTCTTTTGTCCCACAAAACCTCTTACAATACAACTTTACTATAGAAGGATGTCCTTTTCCTTTATCCACTACAGTAAAAGACCTGGGTGTTAAACTAGACGCAACTTGTCTTTCGAACATCATATTTCATATGTTACAAGAACAGCCTTTTTCCACCTTAGAAACATTGCTAAGCTATGAAACATGCTGTCGGTTTCTGATGCAGAAAAGTTAGTTCATGCATTCATAACCTCAAGACTAGATTACTGTAATGCTTTATTAGCCGGTTGTCCTGCATCCTCAATAAACAAGCTACAGTTGCAAAATGCAGCTGCTGGAGTTCTTATTAGGTCAAGAAAGACCTAGACCTATATATGATCATATAACACCGATTTTATCACCTCAACACTGGTTACCTATTAAGTTCCAGATTAATTACAGTTTACAATTACAAGTGCTACTACTGACCTATAAAGTCCTAAATGGTTTAGCTCCCGTGTATTTAATGGACCTTCTATCGCCCTACAATCCATCGCGTTCTTCAAGATCACTAAATTCGAGGCTTCTGGTCATTCCTAGGATATCTAAGTCCACTAAAGGAGCGAGGGCGTTCTCGGATTTAGCTCCTAAACTCTGCAATAGCCTTCCTGATATTGTCCGAGGCTCAGATTCGCTGTCCCAGTTTAAAACTAGATTAAAGACGCATCTCTTTAGCCAAGCATTCACATAATGCTTACCTATTATTCCTTGTTGAATCAGATAGAATTTAATATTATAAAACTTAAAGAGTCTGTAGGTTATTTGTAGAGGTTGCATAGTATTTACAGTCATTACTGTACGTTCCTGTGGATATTGTGCGAATGATGGGTGGTGATATGGCGATATGTTTTGCCCTAAAGTATTACATGATTAACTAAATGTGTTTTTTTCCCATGCACATTTCTGAAATGCACTTTCTGTAAAGCTGCTTTGAAAAAATATGTATTGTGAAATGCGCTATAGAAATAAATTTGAATTGAATTGAAGTACAGACCTCTAATGGATTTAGCGGCAGTCAGAATCCTCCTTCTCTTGCATGGGAACCAGTCTCTGAAGGCACACATACAGTATTGGGCTTACAACAACTGGTCCATTAAGATGATGCCGGCCTGCATATGTTTTTGAATTTTGAATAAGGACATGCCTGCCCAGAGACAAGCCTCCAGAGAGCTTTATAGATTACATGGAATGGCTCATTCTCCCCAACGGTTCACCATTTACAATCTACAAGAGCAAGGAGGAAATCAGCACGCTATCCCCAGCCACCAGCCCAGCCCTGGATTGTCCCAGCGTGAGTCCAGGTGTGTTAGCTGGCTACATCACTCATGCACATGAATATACTGGTGGAGTTTGAGGGGATGTCATAGAGCTCCAATCCCTCATCCATGGCAGGAGAATTACTGATTGACATGGAAAGTAAGCGCATCTTGTCTCTTGTCTCTGTTCCCTGCATTGAGCCAGTCACTGCTAACAGCATCAATTTTCCTGAGTTTGTGTTCCTGCCCAGCCTCCCTATCCCACCTCCTCTGGTTTCATGTCTGCCTGTTCTGTGTTGGCCAAGAGAGCTGTCCATAAGTTTTCTGCCTGTTCCACATTGGCCAAGAAGGCCGGTCCTGAATGTTTGTGTCCTCTTCTCTTACCAGTCTGTTCACCCCCACCTGTATAGTCCAGTCCTCCAGCCCTGGCTGCACTACCTTTCCTCTACCCTTCAGCTCCCTTTCTGGTAATCATTGGGTCACCTTGGTCAGAGCATTTGGCAGCTCAGCCCATGACGATTGACCCAGTAGCTCAACCTAGGACCTACGTGACAGCCACTCCTCCCGTTTTGCTCCACCATGGCTCCTCCCTCCTTCGTCTCCATCTGATTCCGTCCTCCTCTTGGCACCACCTTGGTCAGTCATTGCACTGCCTGCGCCACAGACTTCCAGTCCTTTATCATCCCTCATCCCTCCAACCCATGGCTCTGTCGGCCCTTGCCTTCCCTCTGGCATCGCCTTGATCCTTGGTCACACCGCCTTCGCCTCAGTCGTCCAACACCCCGACTCCACCTCGGACATCTCATCATTCCAGCTCTGCTTTGCCCAGTGATTGACCAAGTAGCTCCACCTAGGACCTACGTTCTCGTCACTCCTCATATTCGGCTCCACAATGGCTCCTCCATCCCTCGTCCCCACGTGGACCCGTCGTCCTATTGGCTCCACCTTGGTCAGCCGTTGCACTGCCTGCACCACAGATGTCCAGGTTCGCCTCAGTCCTCCAACACTACTACAACTCCACCTCAGACACCTCATCACATCATCCTTCAGGACCAGCATCGTTGCTTGGTCCCTGGAGTCCTGTGGCTCCACCTGGGTTTCCACTGACAGCTGAATCTCGAGTAATGTCAGGGTTCTGTTATGTTTTATCTGTGTGAATTTTGTAGATTTTTTGGTAGATTTTTGTATTGCAAATGCAACAGTTATTATATCATCAGCCTCATATTTTATATATATCTATTCTCTTTCCTTTTTCCCAGTTCATTCATGAGATGGATTGCTGAGGCTGCCTAAAATAACTCAACCGACACCTTATTTCTTCACTTCCTCTACCCATATTTTTTCCACCCTCTCTCTTCCACTCTCTCTCGCTTTTTTTTCCCAGCCAGCTAGACAGGCCTGATCTGATATGGTTAGCAGGAATGCTAAATCAAATGAACAGCTCTTGCATTGACAACAAGTTCATGGCCTTAAAAGCACAGAGGTCCAATCTATTGATCAAACATTACACTCTTAAAGCACCCTCAGAATTGCAGTAAATCAAAGCTCATTGCAGTACATGACAGCTGCTGTGGCTCTTGTTCTCCAAAAAAAAAACATTTGGATGAGAAGAACCGCCCTTGTTTTTTGTTTTGTTTTTATTACTGATCTCAGTGATTCTACAAGTTTAGCCAGAGGTCTGTAAAATACAAAACTGTGTAAATCACATGGACACCCTGCAACCGACAAGGCATTTTTTTTTTGATAAATGGTGTGAAAACTGGAAAGCAGATATCACCCAAATAGACTGTAATGTTGTAGTAATCTTTAGCGCTCGATGATCGCAAACTGGTTATGAAAGCAAGAGCTTAGCTATATGATGCACAAAAACAGGATGTTTCGCAACAGACACAAATGACACTTAATTTAAGCAATAACAATCAGTTTTATGATGTTAAGACAGAGTTTTGATAATTCATAAAAGTTTGATTGAGAATAGTTTGACTACACATTTACTCACATGTCAGCATCCTGCTAATAGATCCCCTCTCATAGGGTCAACCTTCAACTCCATGAAAATCCAATACAAATTCTTTGAAGAATCGCCAATACAAGATACCTTGCCCACAAATGCGTTGCATTTCGGTGTTGACCTGATCTTAAAGAGGAGGTAGGCTGTTCTAGGACAGGATGGATATGAGGGAGAGTGAGAGAGAGAGAGAGGGAAAGAGAAAGCATCATGGCCTGATTGGATCCAGTTGGCACGACTCCAACATAATCTGAGGTAAATCAGATGTGCAGAGGCCCACAGCTGTCAACCAGCCAGAGAAACACTCTCGGGAAGGATTAGCAGTCCCTGCTAATCCCACCATGCTATTACTAGCCCTTCACCATTATTCAATCCATTGATGAGACAATGCTGCTGCGCTCTTCCCCTTAATGCCATGGGGAAACTACCATTGATCAACATTTATCTTGAAAAGAGGGATCACAGATCTCAATTAAAAACTAGCATGTGCTCTTATTGCTAAACCGAAAGTAATTCACTCATATTGGTGAGAACTGGTTTGGCAGATCATGATCAGAAGAGTTTGTGTAGAACCAAAAAAAATCAACACTATAAAGACACCTAAGAAATGTCAATGTGCTTCATATAAGAATAGATGTGTAGATGGCTGGATTACTCATCACTAGTTTTATGCAGTCGAGGATGGGTAAAATAATCCAAGGCTTTAATCCTTGAATTAGATCGAATTCAAGCTACACGCACAATGGAGGATTCACTTTCTCTTCATTTATTTATTTATTTTTTTGTACAGTTCACAACAATATCAAGGGCAAGCTTCTCATCTTGCGAATTGCGAAGGAACAAGAGCCCCTCTCCCAACTAGAGAACCGAGGAGAATGTAGGCCACTAAGACCTGGCCATTGTTGAGAGAGAGAGAGAGAGAGAGAGAGAGAGAGAGAGAGAGAGAGAGAGAGAGAGAGAGAGAGAGAGAGAGAGAGAGAGAGAGAGAGAGAGAGAGAGAGAGAGAGAGAGAGAGAGAGAGAGAGAGAGAGAGAGAGAGAGAGAGAGAGAGAGAGAGAGAGAGATTAAATCAGAGAGAGGTCAAGAGCAGTAGTTTCACTCTATTCCTGAATGAATATTATTTTCTTGTGCAGGGATATCACGACTATAAACTAAGTATCAGAATACCAGATAAAAAATCAGACAGACAACAAGCACAATTGAATTTAAACGTACAGTATGTAATGTTTGGCCTCCAGGGGTCACTAATCTCTTACAAAAACAAAGGCGTGTATTGATGCAAAGCATCAAGCGGAATTATGGATCTTGTCGTCAAGCTGATGGATCTGAATACAGAGATGTTTTTAACTGAACTACATGCAAGTACTGAATTAATAAGTAACTCACATGCCAGTTTATTAGACGAATTAAACTTGAGGCAATGCAGCGCTATTTCACTTGCTCTAACAGTTACGCCATCACACTAAATGGCATTTAAGTGGGTTAAATGTTGTTAGTTAGGTTGTTTGTAGGTTGTATGAGACAAGCAGTAGCCTAAACTAGATCAACAGAATAGCATACAGATTATATTCTAACATTTCATCATGTTGAACTAAATAACATAGATTTAGTTGTATGTACATTTGCTCACCAGTCTAATAAAGTACATGGAACACTCACGTCTCTGTCAAGTCTAAGTTAGTCGCGGACATGGAGCTCTCGGAATGTCGAAAGATTTTGATCTTTGTTCTAGTCCTCTTTTTGTCTCAAAGTCTGCTTGCCATGGTCCATAATTTTTTAACAAAAAAACAGTGTGAGCATAACCCAGTTATCTACGTCTGTCGCCATGGCATTACGAGCGGAAACCGAGGGTAACACGGATATGACACCATTGACTGGCGACTCCTCACCCCTGATAACACGTCCCGTTTCCTTGGTTAAAATCACAATTTTCTCATGAAGTAATCAACTAATATATATATATATATATATATATATATATATATATATATATATATAACATTGGCCTAGTCGTTTTTGGCTATTTTACTGCAAAAATCCTATATATTGTACCTTTAACTGCAGACCTGAGGTCAGCACATACTTTATGGAAAGAGAGATAGAGAGGGATGAGAGAGAGCATTGTGTCAATGTAACTTTACAGTATAGAGATATGAATAATCATGAATATCACAATTACTTGTGTGGAATATATTAAAAATAATTAAAAAAAAATAATAAATTCTAATTATTTTTAATATATTCCACATAGAAACTTTAGTGAACTCCACAGAGATAGAGAGAGTATATGTAACTTCCAATATGTAACTTTTGGAGCATTAATAGGTAAAGGCATCTTTCCTGACCTCTGGTGGTTCTAGTGTGAATCACATCTTCCAAACTGGCATATGATAATTTGAGCCAGACCGATATATCGGCAGGCCGATATTATCGGCCGATATTAGGCATTTTCCAAACTATCGGTATCAGCAGTTATAATGGCCAATAAATGAATATTTCAAAAATAAAATAAGAACGGACTAAACACGCTTGAACCATGTCATGAGTGTTGGAGTTGTATAGTTTTTCCACCAAAGGGCACTCTACACTGTTCCTGTTGGCAACACTCGTTGAGTTGGTCACAAGACATTGCTTGAATAACAATTAAAAGAACATCCTCATCAGTTCTCTTAACTCAAATAAGCATGACAAAATTTGTGACTATCATGTCCAGTTTTGCTGCTGTTAAATAAGCCGAGAGTGAAGCGGAAATAATAGTTACGTTACGTTGTTACAGTGTAGTTGACTGACTGTCCTTTTAACTTTTGACAATGTGACTGAAGTATTTCCTTAATAGCGCGTGACAGTTATAGCAATGAGACATATCATTTCTCCTTGGCCTGTTATATTGAAAATGTATGTTTTACAATTTGCAGTATGCTGTAATCCGTTGCTAAATTATGGCTCATCATAGACTAGCTAACCACAAAGCTAGCTAATGCCACTATCATCAGTCTGTTCTGTTGTGACAATAAAAGAAACGAGTTTCTTTTTAAAACGCATTATCATATTATTTTAGGTAAAACTCATAAATAACTACAAATAACGTCTCGGTTATGGATGTAACCCTCGTTCCCTGAGTAGGGAACGGAGACGTTACGCCGGAATGATGGAGAATGGGGCTTTCGCATACTCTTCGAGTATTTAAAAACTAGCCAATGGCATGAAAATGCCTTGGGTCTGAGGAATTTGCATAGCGTATCTCCGCCCCACCTCGTGGGTAAAAAAGGAGGAAGTGAACGCAACCGCAGTATGTCTTCGCTGAGGAGCCGAGACTGAACTCAGGCGTCTACCCAGCGGTACAGCGGAAGTGGCAGGGAGACGTAACGTCTCCGTTCCCTACTCAGGGACGAGGGTTACATCCGTAACTGAGACGTTCCCTTTCGTAGTCACTCTGAGTTACGTCGGAATGACGGAGAATGGGGGTCCGTGCCATCACGCCACCTTCACAGCTGTCTTCCAGTGCCCTGCGAAAGTCTGGACTCCTAACAACTTAGCTTATAACCAGGAGTCCTACTTTAACACAGGAATACCAAGGTACACTGGGGAGCATATCCCGGGAGGAATATGCCGCAGTATGCCTACCATAGGGAGGACTTAAGAATGCACATATGGTCCAAGGGGACTTCATATGGAAAACCACTGGAGTACCAACCTAAGGGTGGCTAGAAGCTTAACCCCAGGAATGGCAGATGGCTTGCAGAGGGAAGACACATGCTCAGAGAGGCTTACAGTGGAGAATACACATGTGACAGTTACCAGAGGGAACTGTACACACGGAGGCACCTAGCCGGCATCCAGAGCAAAGCAGTGATGCCAGCATCAGAAGTGCTGGAGGACTCAGGGCTTCAACGGAAGACTCAACTGAGGAATGTCGCACTTATCCAGTCCGAGGAGTGGAATGGCAAGCAAGCGAAGACACCTGAGCGGGTCCAGTACTGGCGGAAGCGAGTACACGAGAGGACACAGGCTCCACTCGAAGATTATAGAATCTCGCGAATGTGTTCGGTGTCGCCCAGCCTGCAGCTCTGCAAATGTCTGTTAGCGAGGCGCCATGCGCTAAAGCCCAAGAGGAAGCCACACTCCGGGTGGAGTGGGCCGTCACACCAAGGGGGCACGGTCGACCTTGCTGCTGGTAAGCCAAAGCAATGGCGTCAACTATCCAGTGAGACAGCCGCTGCTTTGAGAGAGCCCTTCCCTTCTGGCTCCCCCCATTACAGACAAAGAGCTGGTCTGAGGTCCTGAAACACTGCGTTCTGTCGACGTAGGCGCGGAGCGCACGTACCGGACAGAGCAGTGCCAAGGCTGGGTCTGCCTCCTCCAGGGGCAGCGCTTGCAGGCTCACCACCTGGTCCCGGAAGGGAGTGGTAGGAACCTTGGGCACATATCCAGGCCGGGGTCTCAAGATCACGTGAGAGTAAGCCGGCCCGAATTCCAGGCACGCTTCGTCAACGGAGAATGCGTGCAGGTCCTCTACCCTCTTGATGGAGGCCAATGCAACCAGGAGTGCTGTCTTCATGGACAGAAACTTAATCTCTACCGATTGCAAAGGCTTAAAGGGAGGCCTCTCCAGAGCACTTAAAACTACTGAGAGGTCCTAAGAGGGCACGAGGGGAGGGCGAGGAGAATTCAGTCTCCTCGCTCCCCTCAGGAACCTGATGACCAGGTCGTGCTTTCCCAAAGACTTACCTTCAACTGCTTCATGAAACGCAGCAATGGCTGCGACGTACACTTTAAGGGTGGAGGGCGACAGCCTACGCTCCAACCCTTCTTGCAGAAAGGAAAGCACGACACCGATCGGACATCTCCGGGGGTCTTCTCCACGGGAAGAGCACCAGTTGACAAAGAGGTTCCACTTGAATGCATAGAGGTGTCTAGTGGACGACGCTCTAGCGGAAGTGATGGTCGCCGCCACCACAGGTGGCAGAGTACTCAAACCTGCCTCGTCCCGTCCAGGAGCCACACGTGTAGCCTCCAGAGCTCGGGACGAGGGTGCTACAGGGTGCCCCGTCTCTGAGAGAGTAGGTCTTTCCTCAGAGGAATAGGCCAAGGAGGTGCTGTCGCGAGGAGCATCAGTTTGGAGAACCAAGTCTTGGTGGGCCAATAGGGGGCTACCAAGAAGACCTGCTCCTCGTCCTCCTTGATCTTGCACAAAGTCTGTGCAAGAAGGCTCACTGGGGGAAACGCATATTTGCGTGGGCCCCGCGGCCAGCTGTGCGCCAGGACGTCTGTGCCGAGCGTGCCCTCGGACAGGGAGTAAAACAGGGCGCAGTGGGATGAGTCCCGGGAGGCGAACAGATCTATCTGTGCCTCCCCGAACTGGTCCCAAATCAGCTGGACCATCTGGGGATGGAGTCGCCATTCGCAGGAGATTGGACGGATCCATGACAGCTCGTCGGCTGACAGGTTCCGGTCTCCTGGAATGTAAACGGCACGAAGGGACCTCAGGTGCTTCTGACTCCATAATAGGAGGTGGCGTGCGAGCTGTGACATCCGACGTGAGCGTAGACCACCCTGGTGGTTGATATACGCTACCGTAGCGGTATTGTCCGAACGGCTGTGAGCATTTTGAACGGCAATCGATGAAGAGTACGCTTTAAAATGCGGAGATCCAGGAGGCGGGGAAACCGGCATGCGCACGGGAGTTACCCCGTGCAGGTGCGCAGTCGAGCCCCGCTCCCCGACAGAAGAGACCAGGGAAGGACCAGCGTTCCACGGGGGTCTGTTCTGCCGGGGGTCTGGCGATAGAGGGGGAGGGGAGCGGCGTGGTCGAGGGACAGAGGGGAATGAGTGGGGTGACGCACGGGGGCGTCGTGCACACTCATTCCAGTCTGTGTGCTCAGTGATGGTGTCAAGTCTTTCTTTAACCAACTCAGGGTGCTGCCCACCCGTGGGTGAGCAGCGGGGAGCTGAGAACAAAAGATTCTCCCCAGGCCCTCCACCGGGGGAAGGAGGGGGCCTGCTACCACCTCCCGGGAAAAACTCAACTCCATCACTGAGCAGCCCGTCTCAGGGACGCCGCTTCGCCTGGTGCTTAGCGGGGGGCTGTGACGCTCTCCTGCGGCCTTCTCCACGACGCGACCTGGATGAAGGCTGCTGCTGTGGGCGTGCGGGAGGGAGGGGAGCCGCAGGGGCATCCTCTGCGGCGAGCAGGCTGGGGCGGCTGAACCGACAGCTGGGTGGAGGCAGCAGCTGGCCGTCGGGGCAGGATGTGTTTTATCGCCTCCGTCTGCTTCTGAGCGGTCGAGAACTGCTGGGCAAAGTCCTCGACCGCGCCGCCGAAGAGGCCAGCCTGGGAGAGGGTGGCGTCGAGCAGACGAGTCCGCTCGGGGTCCCGCACATCTGCCAGGTTGAGCCATAGGTGACTCTCCTGGACCACACTGGTGGCCATTACCTGACCAAGGGAGCGAGCAGCCACTTTCGTCGCCCGGGGGGCGAGGTCAGTGGCAGCTCGCAGTTCGTTAAAAGCCCCTTGGTCCGTCCCACCCTCGTGCATGTCTCTGAGCAGCTTTGCTTGAAAAACCTGCAAGGTGCTCATTGAATGCAGGGCGGAGGCCGCCTGTCCCGCTGCTCTATAGGATCGCGCCGCCATAGACGACGAAAATCTACAGGCTTTGGAAGGGTGCTTAGGAGTACTCGAGAGGATACGCTCTGCGGACACAGTTGCATCGCAACAGAGCGCTCCACCGGGGGAATCCCAGCGTACCGAAGGGGCAAGGCGGGGGAAACTGACGAGCGTTCTCGGGAGGTCAAAGGAGCCTTCCAAGTCTTTGTCAGTTCCCCATGCAGCTCAGGGGAAAAAGGAATTGGGGTCGGCTGAGGCCGTGAGGCGGCAGCCTTGCCCAAAAACCAATTATCCATCCGTGAGCGATCGGGGCAGGGCGGAGGGTTCCACTCCAGCCAGATGCTCACGGCGGCCCGAGATAGCATGGCCGTCCTCCCGAGGGAGGCAACGCAGCCGCATCCTCACTTCCTGAGGAATCTAGCCCACCTTGTGATGCTGCGATCGACATCGCATCATCCTCTGGAGCACCGAACGAAACAGACGGAACCTGCGAAGAGGCAGACGTCTGAAGCGTTTCGGGGCTCACTGGCTCCAACACTGGTGCGGTGGGTGTGGCCCGAGGAACCAGCGTCGGGGGTTTATTCCACACCGTCACCGTCAGATCACCCTGTCCACGAGTCGAAGAGCTTCCTCTAGAAGAAGAAGCAGAACGAGTAGCGGACCCGGGGACTCTCACTGTAAGATCATTGAGTCTAGATCTAAGTGTTGCGATGGTCATGTTCCCACAGAAGGAACATGACTCATCCACGAACGTTACTGCTGCATGCTGAATGCCCAGACACACAAAGCAGCAATCGTGCCCATCAGAGGACGACAGGAATCGACCGCACTCAGAAGAACACGGGTGAACCATCTTTAAAAAGACGTGCCACGTGCAGCTCTTTCAATAGAGAGGAGGAAATTCACTCTTTCAGCGCTGAGGCGACCAGGAAAAAGCGCAAAGTCTGGCAGACCACTGCACAGATCGCAGGCAATGCAGAATCTCGCTGGGTACCGCCATCACACCAACACTGAAGAGGACGCTCGTCTCGAAGAGTTGTACTCAGTGAAAATGGCTTGTGGAGTGAAGAAGTTCTCTTGGCTCCGAAGCGAAAACATACTGCGGTTGCGTTCACTTCCTCCTTTTATACCCACGAGGTGGGGCGGAGATACGCTATGCAAATTCCGCAGACCCAAGGCATTTTCATTGGCTTGTTTTTAAATACTCGAAGAGGATTGGCTTTCTATGCGAAACCCCCATTCTCCGTCATTCCGACGTAACTCGGAGTGACTACGAAAGGGAACTAATGTTAGGGAAATCTGTTAATGTTTTGTTGCGCGTTTCTGAAATAAAAAAATAAAATAAAAAATTATCGGCCGATATATCGGAATATCGGATTTTAAAACCAAAAAATATTTGTATCGGTATCGGCCTTCAAAATGCTTTATCGGTCGGGCTCTGATGATAATGTACCAAAATGCCTGACATTCACAACAATCTATGACTTATTTTCTTTATCTCTGTATTTCCGAGTCGAAAATGAACTCACAATGTGCTAATGTATTCTTCACTTCCTTGTTGTATTACTTATATGCTTGAATATAAATTGTTATTTTTTTGGCTGAAGGGGATGTCATATGATAATACTAAAATGTAATTTTTGAGGGTTGAAAATTATTGTTGATAATTGATAATTGTATTTTCAATGCAAATGTCTATGCATAATTTATACATGACAATATATCATAGAGAGCTAAGTTTGATTGAAATGGGGGAAAACAATTATTAGTTTGGATTTTTTTTAATCACAAATCTTCACTAATGTGTTTGCATTTTTTATCTACACTCACCATAAGGATTATAAGGAACACCTGTTCAATTTCTCATTAATGCAATTATCTAATCAACCAATCAAATGGCAGTTGCTTCAATGCATTTAGGGGTCTGGGCCTGGTCCTGGGAAAGAAAGGTGATTTAAGCAATTTTGAGCGTGGTATGGTTGGTGCCAGATGGGCCGGTCTGAGTATTTCATAATCTGCTCAGTTACTGGGATTTTCACACACAACCATTTCTAGGGTTTACAAAGAAGCAGAAGTCCTGTGGACGAAAATGCCTTGATGATGCTAGAGGTCAGAGGAGAATGGGCTGACTGATTCAAGCTGATAGAAGAGCAACTTTGACTGAAATAACCACTTGTTACAAACGAGGTATGCAGCAAAGCATTTGTGAAGCCACAACACGCACAACCTTGAGGCGGATGGGCTACAACAGCAGAAGACCCCACCGGGTACCACCCATCTCCACTACAAATAGGAAAAAGAGGCTACAATTTGTAAGAGCTCACCAAAATTGAAAAGTTAAAGACTGAAAAAATGTTGCCTGGTCTGATGAGTCTCGATTTCTGAAAATAGGGTAAACAGAATGAGAACATGAATCCATCATTCCTTGTTACCACTGTCCAGGCTGGTGGTGGTGGTTGTGTAATGGTGTGGGGGATGTTTTCTTGGCACACTTTAGGCCCCTTATTGCCAATTGGGCATCGATAAAATGCCACAGCATACCTGAGCATTGTTTATGACTATGTCCAGCTTCGTGCCCTGGGTGTGCATGCTGCAACTGCAAGATGCTTTCCTATCAATATGGGCCAACATTTCTAAAGAATACTTTCAGCACCTTGTTGAATCAATGCCACGTATAATTAAGGCAGTTCTGAAGGCGAAAGAGGGTCAAACACAGTATTAGTATGGTGTTCCTAATAATCCGTTAAGGTGAGTGTATTTAAAGTATTCGTGAAATTATATGAAAAGAAAATTTAAGTTTTAATAATTTATGTAAATCAGTTCAAACTGTTTGTCAGTCAATTTAAAACTTGATTCAATGACTCATTTGCATTATAACTCAAAGTTCAATGAAATACATTATGTGGCATTTGTTTTTATAATATTGTCTATATTTATCAATAAATGATCAAAAGACTAACAACTATCAAGGTACACTTTAACTATATCACTCAACCCTAAAAAGGGAATATAGTGTTTTTGTTGTTTTTTAATAGCTTTAAAGGACAAAAGCAGTAACATGATACTGAAGATAAACGAATGCTGTTGGGACTGAGAGGAAAATTGCATCTGCAGTCTTTGGAGAAAAGGACTAGGGCTCAACTGAGCTAGTTCAGAAGAAATGGGTTATGAAAAATAACTGCCTTCCTCTCAAAATCGGACAGATCTGCTGACGCAGTGTCCATTGCACACCTCAAAGAGAAAACTTGCCCATACATCATAAACACACACAGTTTGGATCCAGCGAAGCACTCAAGGGACTTTTAACGTTAAAAAATACAGACACCTGTGTCAGGCTGCCTATAGTTTAAAGGGGTAATTTCGTGGAAAACCAAATTGTTCCCTGATCTATTGAAAAATACATATTTCCCAATACAAATGCCACATTCTGTTCCAGAAGAAATACTATCCATGCAATTATAGCTGCCACACATCAATCCAAATACATCATACAGGCTCCTAAGGGACTTTCATATTTGTTTGGCCAGCTCAACCACTGGCAGACCAAAGGAGGACTGAAAGGAGGAATAACATGCGCTTACATCAGCATTTGTGCACTCTGTGTAAACAGAACAGGGATAAATAGAGTGCCTAGCCAGCTGCTGGTCAGAAGGGATTGTTACACTGGTAAGTAAAACTCATTCCTTTTATTAACAACATGGCTAATGGCTAAGCTAAGCAGTTTTCACACAAAAAGGCTGTTATGAAGAGATTGCTTCTTTATCTTGTAAAGCCACAACAAGGATATTGCTCTTTTCAAAACATTTCCGCTGCTGACCAATTAAGACACACTGTATGTACAGGTAAGGGATTGATGGACTGATAAACCCTAAAGTATACTAATATAAGTAGTAATAAACAAGTTTTAATATAAAGGTTGGTAACACTTTAGAATAAGTATGCTGTAATAAAGTACTTACAAACCTTTATAGTTAATTCATAGTTGATATATTGTAGTTTCTGCATTATTATTTATTAAATGCATTGTATATATTTATCAGCTATATACCAAATAGTGAGTTCCCAGTTTAGAGGAAACTCACTGCATCGATAATGACACTTAACATCACTTTACACTCTTAGTGAGGCGTATCTGAATTATGAATAAAACTATTCCAATCCTATTGCCGTTGCGTGATGGCGTAATCTTTTATGGCATATACGGAAGCTACAAAGGGATGCCAGCACACAAGTGATAGCTTTCGCTCTTCAGTGAGCACTCTCTGTTATGTGATCTGTCTATTTGTTGTTGTTTGTCCCTTAGGAACTTAAATTGTTAGTTTAAGCAAAGCTGAAAGCATGTGTCTTCCTGCCCAGGTTAAAACTTTGGGACGTGACACACGTGATCGGTTTATGATACTGTTTGGATGGGAGGCATGCACAGTCAGCTCTTAAGGGTGCTGGCAAAAAAAAAAAGGGGGAAAAAAAGACGCTTTCGGCTGTTTCAGCCTCGCACCAATTGACTTTCTTCTCGAGGGAAGAAAGACGATATGTTTTACGAATGGCTTACATCTTGCATTGCCGAGGCAACGTGTAGATTATGTGACCGGTAAATTAAATGAATTAATATTATCTGGCTTTGAGAAGTTAGATATTTTAATTCAGCCTTTCATTCACACTGTTTCACTTATCTGGTGATTATGGCTGCATTTAATTCAGAGGAATTAAAAAAGTGAAATAATCATCTGACTAAGCTGAAAGAGCATGCATGGGCAGTTCTTGAGGGGGCTGCCTGCGTGAATTATGAGCAGCTCGCTCCTCTGAGGAGCCCTCAGGAAATCGATGTCTCTATCCAGCCACCAAGTGCGCTTCGGGATACATTGGTTTAAAGTGAATGCATGTTGCATTGTCCACCCCAAAGCTTGCGGCCAGGCAGGAATTGCATAATGCATTAAAATACCAATAATATAATAAGATAACTATAAGATGAGATTGTTTGAAATGGGTAAAAAGAAAAAAAAAACACTAAAAGAAAATTTTGGTTTCGTCTATATACTACTAGGCACACTCTCAGAAAAAAGGTACAAAAGCTGTCATTGGGGCTGTCATTTTTCAAAAGGTAATTTTTTTTTTCCATTTTAGGAGCTAATATGTACATTTTAGGTGCTAATTTGTACATTTCAGGTGCTAATATATACATTTTAGGTGCTAATATGAACATTTCAGGTGCTAATATGTACATTTCAGGTGCTTATATGCATATTTCAGGTGCTAATATGTACATTTCAGGTGCTAATATGTACATTTCAGGTGCTAATATGCATATTTCAGGTGCTAATATGTAGATTTTAGGTGCTAATATGTACATTTCAGGTGCTAGTATGTACATTTTAGGTGCTAATATGAACATTTCAGGTGCATGTACATTTCAGGTGCTAATATGTAGATTTTAGGTGCTAATATGTACATTTCAGGTGCTAATATGTACATTTGATTTCAGGTGCTAATATGTACATTTCAGGTGCTAGTATGTACCATTAAGGTACCAATATGCAGCCTTTAGGTAGAAAAGTGTACCTTTTGAAAAGGTACAGCTCCAGTGACAGCTTTTGTACCTTTTTTTTCTGAGTGTGTAGCGTATACTATATTGACTGGGTTAAATAGAATTGCATTACTAAAAAGAGACTAAAATACAATTTTCATTGACAAAATTTCTTTCGTCAACTAAAACAAAACACATGATGTTCAGTAGTATGCTAAAAAAATCAAGAAAGGAAGGATATTTTTTATTTCAGCAGCATAAATTCAACACGAATACTAGTCATTCACAAAGTTTCGACAAGCACAAACACAGTAATAAACAAAGACACCTGACAGACAACACATCACACATATAATAGCACAAAAACACACAAGTCACAAGTGCCCACTGGAGTGCAGGGTAAGTATTTCTCTCAGTGTGCTTTCATCAATACTAACAAAGTGAGTTGCGAATATGACATTACCATATCGCCCGTGGTAAAACCCTGGATTTTGACCTTGAACTTTCACCCCGTGGCATGCCTATTGCAGTCCCAGGGCACAAGCAGGTGCAGTGAACATGCACAGATAAGCATTCTCTCGTCACTGGTAGCACTTTAAGTGAAAAGGGAGTCAGTCCATTCCATGTTTGGAATCATGTCTGTACTGATAATCATGTAGAGCACAGCTTATGTAGTGTTTAAGTTAAACCCATTCGACTAAAGAGCAACCAGTTGTGAGACATCAATATTCCGACAAATCCAAATACCCTATTCCCCTAACCCCCTTGCTGTGGCAACTACTTCGGCATCCCTGGCGGTAGCAACAAGGAAGGGAGGGGGATGGGGTTCAGCCAACACATGCTAGTATCCTATTAGCTGGCTCTCATGAGGAAATAATTGGTGGCCCATGCAGAATCTACAATACTCAGAATGTCTTACCCTGTCTTTCCCTATGAGACACTTTGCATGAACAGAAGACAAATAATGGGTGCAATATTAGTCAAATTTTGTTTGTGCTCAATATAGCAGAAAAAAAAAATCAACAGAATTGTTTTGCAAGATAAATCAACAACAGAGGTTCAATAAGGTGACAATGCCAGTAAAATCCAATGCTCTTTTTTGCACCTAAAAACTATGAATTGTCATGCAATTTACAGTGAAATACAGTAAAAAGACATTCCCAGATGTACATTCATGACATATGATTACATTTATTTAAATAGGTTAGTTTCTTTCTTATGTTGTTTCTTAATGTGTTACTGTGTGTGTTCATGGTTATTGCATTACTTTAGTGTTATTCGAGTTATCTTTGTGTGAATTAACCTGTAAACCATCGATATGAGTATTGGCCAAGTTTTATGGACAGGCCACTTACAATGATTTATGTGGCTTTATATTATGCCACCTGTATTATTATGGTGCTTTGTAAGTTAAAAGCAGATTTTGGTAGTTCAAGTGGTTATATTAACATTATATAAGTACATTTAAAATATTGTTATAAGTTGATCACATAAATGCCCTGAAGCATTGTCACAATATCTCTTGTAGTGAATTTCTAGCAACCACAGCTGCTTTTTTTTTACCGTAAATGTAATGGGATATTTTTTTTGTGTGTGAACTCACTTTTTCACTGAATGTTTTGCATGTGGAAAAGATTCAAATCACACACTCACACACACATACATACACAACTACTTATATTAGCAACAGAAATGGCATTAGTCCATTCAGTCCAGTGATTGTGCACATTCAGACGTGACACTTCCCTCAAATCACATTAGTAGAGCACACAACAAAAAGAAAAGAAAAACTCTAACCACTTTGTCCTCCTTGAGTCATGCAGTCCAGGAAGCAGAGAGTGAAAGACAAGCAAATAGAAGTAGGGGGGGTTGGAGGTGGAAGAGAAAAAGTGTGAAATTAAAATTAAAAATAAATAATGGTGAGAAATGGAAAGAGAGAGTGTGTGAAAAAGAAATGGAGAGAGGGAAGGAAGAGTGGGTGGATGGGAAAGGAGGTGGGAAAGTGTTAGTGAAGCAACCCAGTTTTCTCCTGTGCATCAAAATAGACATTTGAGAGTGTCAAGGGCATTTAAAAATGTTTTAAGCTTGTAATATTCATACATGTATCACTGACATATTGAACAATGCCATTGACATATTGAACTTGAAATAATATCTGTGTGATCAGATGTGTTTTTCTATACATAACGGCAGACATGTCCAACAACGGTCATGTATGGCTCTCCGCTAGAGATGAAATGTGAGAACAGAACAATGACACCTCTAGACATGTTTTCCATTCATACTAAAATGAGAATGTCACAAAACACAGATGAGGGATGCTTGTCCATAACTGTGAGGCCTCACTGAATCTGTGTCTGTGCATCATATTTTGTTATACAAATTGTGTTTGATTTGGGAGGTCTGCAGTAAATCTTTTGGATGATTGAGATAACATGAGTTTGTACCTGTAATGCCCCCAACAGGGAAACACAAGAACAGCATGTGAATGGTGTGCTCTATTGCAGTCCTGGGGCCTCATTTATAAAACTGTGCGTAGGATCCTTACAAAAAGTGTACGTGAGCCCGCAAGCCAAAAATGGGGGTACACAAAAAATATTCAGACTTATAAAACCGTTCAGACGGCAGAACCTGCGCAAAATTTACTTTATAAATCCCAGTCAGCGGAAGAATGTGCGCACATGCGTCTCCTCCCCGAAATAACCATATATGGAGATTACAATGCCTAGTTTGACTATGCATATCCTCATCTGCATATCATTTGCATATGATTATTCATCCACTTGTTACCATGTTTAAAGGAGAACTCCGGCGAACAATGAACCTTTGGTCTAATAAAACATCGGTACCTAGTCAATCGTTCTCTGAGATTTGTTTTCATGATAATCGAATGTAAAGACTTTTATCTCTAAAAACTGTTTAGCGTATAATGCTAGTAATGGGGGCATTGACTAAGTAAAAAGAAATCGCTACTTTATACCACTAACAAGGCTCAAAATAGCCCCACACTAACACAGAAACATAGTGAGGCTCCATACATGCAAAACGAAGCATTGAGAACTTTGTAAGTGTACAGACCATTTAATAAGAAGAAACTTTATGAAGACAGTTTACTTCGTGTATACAGACAGGAGCCATCTTAAAAATAGTCTCGATAAGTCGATCCCCGAACGCGGTTCAGAAGTTCGCTGAACTTCATACAGCTCAGATCACTCAGCACGTCGTTCGGGGATCGACTTAGTGTGTCAAGTCGCCCACTATGACACACTATACGAGATGAGACGATCGAATCTTGCGTCCCGTTGTCGTTTACGAATCCTCACGACACCCTACATCTAACGGATCGTGCCAAAATCGGGCTAAAATCGTGTAATCTGAACCAGGCATAAGGACCACGGCACACGTTGTGTGATTATCCAGGCAGTTTAGGACACCGCACAAGATTTGTCTCAACACAGAAAACATTTCATTACTAGAATTTTTTGTTTTGTTTATTGAAAGTGTGGTTTATGTCATGTGAATATGTGGAAAGCTTTTCAGAGAAGATAAGGCAACGTTATTTTAGCACAATTCACAACCTCTGGTAGTGACCACTGGTATACTTCGGTCTTCTGACCTTTTACCATCGTGTAGTCTCAAAGATATTCAGTCAACTCAATTCATTAATATGCGCAAGGGAGGGAGAGAGAGCAAGACAGTTTGAAGACGGCACGTGCGACCGGGGCTTTCACTCGCTCTGCTCTTTCTCTCAGTTAAACAAGCGCAGCAGTCAGTCATCTACATCACTCATCGGTCAAATAAGGCTTTGGCAGGACAAAAATACGCCTTAGTAAGGCTGACAGAAAACAGCAGGCAAGTTCCAGTCTTCCTCCACTTGATGTTTAAACTGACAGTACTTGCACTCTTAATGTATGTGCTTGTGCAAAAACAAACGTCCCGCCCCCACACTCACATCTACACACACATGAAATACACAGGAATTTTTTATCGGCCTGTTTACATCAACCCTATTTTCACATCGGAACAATACCGATGTGTAAAAAACTGACCATATCAGCCGATATTATATCGGAGGCCGATTTATCGTGCAACACTAGTAGTCAGGATGATTTTCACATAGTTTCACATAGCAAATATTCTAGGCTATGTGATACAATTTTCTAAATTCTTGTAAAGAAATAATTAGTATGGGTTTCATGACCTTATTTCAATGACAATGTTTTTTATTTTTTCACAAACCACTCAAAAGCGTCATTATCTCAAAACTAAAAACTTTGTTTGTCAAAATGCTGCTGACATTTTACTGTAGCAGAGTTTGTGCTGAATACAGTTTAATCAGACTTTAGCCTTGAAAATCTCACAAGTAAAAAAATACAAATGTCAAAGCATGTTAGAACACCTCCAGGACCCAGAAAACACCACAGACCCCAGAAGGTTAAGTCTGTAGATTGCAAATGCTCAAAGGGAGCATTCTGAAGTGCTCAAGGCACCAGGGAAAGGTCCAAAGAGGGTATGGAGGGGGATAGAGGAAGATTTAATCGTCTGGACCCATAAGAAAGCTGACGTCAAGTCTTGCTTTCCTACAGTTTTGCCATCTATGTGGTCATGATATGCTGAGAATGTACTTTAAGGCTGAAGGGAGACAGCCTTCTCTTCAACCCTTGCTGCAAGAAGGAAAGCACAGAACCTATGGAACTTCTTCTGGGATCTTCTCGGCGAGAAGACTACTACTCATTGAACAGGTTCATATGTACTGTTAGCAACTCCACACCCCTGACACTGCATGCCCGTTGTACGTGGCACTCCAGCCGGTGCCAGAGGCATCTGTGAATACTACAGCATGCCTGGACACCTGTTCCAAAGGGACTCCTGCAGGAGCGAGGGGTTGGGATACGGTGGACGGTTCCACAAGAGCCCGATCCTGTCGGCGGCACAGGAAAGTATGTCCCATGCCATGGGGGAGGTTTGGATTGAGACAGAGGCACGGGGACTACGCCCCTTTGCAGGAACGAGAGTCTCGACCATAGCTCCCCGATGGTCATCTTCCCACAATGGGTACATGATTCATCTACAAAAGCTGCCTCAGCGTGTTTGAGGCCCAGACACACGCGGCAACGATCGTGGCCATCCCATCACCCTAGGTAACGACAGCATCCAGAAACACACATATAGAAAGTCATCTTTAAAAAGACGCATTCTATCAGTGTAAGCTCTTTTAGGGACTGCTCAGGGTTCAGTAGTGCTCAAGCACGCCGTCACTGCAAACACAGACAGGAACAGTAGCGGAGTGGCAATCGGGAGAGTCGGGAGTTTTCCCGGTGGGCCGGTAGTGTTACGAGGCCGCGAGGGCCGGCCCGGTCTGATAAAATGTATTGGAATTGTATTGGAAGTTCGCCATGGCCCAAGCTAAGGGAAGAAAACATTTTTTTTTTTTTTTTTATAACGGAGCATATATTTGCACTAAATGCCTGTCTTTACAGCAAAACGACACCCGTCTTAGAACAGCCTCAGTGGCGTAGGTCGTAAGGCGTGAAGTGTTTGAATGCAGCTTTTTGATGCGCTGAACGCGAGTTCGAATCCGCCTTGCCGAACTCTCTCTTCTCCCTTTTCCCAACACAGATATGTAAAGATGTAAAATGTAAAACCTAATTTTATATTTTATGTTATATTTTGCCAACGAACTAAAATTGAAAACATATGGCGTTGCGCCATTATAATAACTGACATTAGAATAGCATTTTGTTCTGCGTGATTACTTTGCTCTCGCGATCATCTGGTGTTTTCTCCTAAATAAAAGCTCAAGGGTTTATTTCTTGCAAGTGAAGAAATTAGGACAAAAGTATTTTAATTTTCCTATATTATAGTGTAATGTAGGTTAAACTATACTTTTGAAATACTCATTTTCATTTACACATTTATAGGCTATAAATGGATTTTACAGTACGTCATAGGAATAATTATAAATCATTATTACATTATTATAATAATTGTTTGGCATCCTAAAACACCATTGATAATGTAATGCAAACTGAGACTCTCATAACTAAAAAAATATTTGAGCCCTCTTTATTGTCCTGGTACAAATTAATGTTTTTTCTTTGTTCAACGAGCAGTTCATGGGTCTTAATTTCGATCTCTCAGAGAGCATGAGATTGATGCATTATAACCTTAAAATGTCCAAAATTTTCTTGCGGGGGAGCATGCCCCCGAACCCCCGTAGAGGCACAGAGTCCACCCAACTACTTTTAGAAAGTACTATGGGAAAGAACGACCATTTATGAACTTTACTCCAGCATACTAGTACAACAAAGTTCCCTTTGAATCATTAAAACTGTAAATGCTATTGGCTAATCGTGCCGGCGACGAGGGCCGGTGGTCTATGAAATTTCCCGGTAGATTTTTTGGTCCCACTCCGCCCCTGGACAGGAATGTGCACCTGTCTGTGCGCTACCTCTCTCGCTGGCAGGTCTTACCAGCTGTAAAAACAGCTTTTAAGCGCTCTGAATGCCGCACCTTTCCAGCTGGGTCATGAATTATGTCATAGTGACTGTCGGAAAACCAAGGATAATGAGGAGATGACGCAATGAGGAGGGATATTAAAATTAAAAATGACATTTGGTAAAATGCAAGTACACAAGTGAAACACTGTGCTAGTGATTCTTGGATATTTTAATGTAAAAATCTTACATATTGTGCCTTTAATAGCTAGTGGTAACAAATAAACAGTTAATATTATAAATCTTTATTGTTACCAAAAAAAATTTAATTATTATACATGGGTGGCCATGTGACTGGTCTGAAACAGAGTTTACAATGCATTTAAAGAAAACATTGGGATCAGTTGTTTTATTTGTGATAATGCAATGCAACATGACAAATTGTGTGGAAATATTTTTTAGACAGGCAGTCAATAAAAAGAAAAATGAACTAGGGGTGGGCGATAATACCAAAATCAGTACAAACACAGATGCCCAAAGCCATCTGCAAACTTGGTCTTACGACAGATACCACAGGTAGGTGCATCATCTTTATGGACAGCCTGCTGTCATTTAGTTTCTGCTCTAATCTTCTTCACCTGCTCCTTATAATGATATTTATTTTTTAATTTTACAAAGAACCAAATTACATGAATTACTTTTACATTTATTATTATTAATGTACTGGATTCAGTCAAGAGCAGTTATTTTCTCAATTATTTGATTAACTTTAATGACAGAGAGCAGCAAATATCTTAGGGTGCTGTCACTAAAATAGTGAATGCAGGGATCCATTATACTGATACACATCCAGTTTACACCCAACTGTTTACTTTCACTTGAGACATAACCGACGGTGTTTACATGAAGATGGGCATTTGACATAATTGTGTGTGTATTCGACCATTCAAGCGCAATTAGATGTGAAAGAGATTTGAATTCATTATAGCATGCAAGAGACGCTGTTTCTGTGTGCGCGCTTCAGCTGTGTCAGTGCAAGAACCACATTGAGTTCTTTTTCACAGCTTATTGTACTTAATAACTCTTTTTAACATCAAGAACGTCGCAAATTCACAATCGCTTTCTGAGAGAAATAGCTTACTTTGTGCGTGCTTTGGCAGTGTGCCAGTCAGTACAAGCACTGCACAATTCATGCCTTTTAACAAAAAACATATGCAAAAACAAGAGCGAACTACCGAAATATTAACTGATTATTTTATAATCCATTCCACGTGACGTTAACTCCATCAATTGCACCTTTAAGTCTTATTTTAAAAACATGTGTAATATTAAATTATGGTTTAATGTCATCATTTTTGTAAAGCACTTTGGGGCAATGTCTGTTGTTTGAAAATGTGCTATATAAATAACGTTGATTGCTTGCTTGCTAATCATTGTATGATTTTTCCTGTGAGCTTTTGATTTCCTATGCTTTTTTTTGTTTGTTTTGTCTGAAGTGTAAGAACAAACTTGATTCAGAGGAGTCTCTCATGTTTCATTAAAAAAATATGTCATCTGTGTTTAGAAGGTGAACAAAAGTCAAGCAGGTTTGGAACAACACAAGAGTGAGTAATTGGTGAAAGAATGTTCATTTTTGGACTAACACTACAAGTTATTGCTAGACAATGATCTAAATCTACACATCCAATATCAGCTTAAAATTGCCAATACTGGACAATTCTTAAAATTGTGCCAGTATACTGTGCATCCCGAATATAAACAGCATTGTAAGGTTGAGCTGCTTTAAAATACTTTGTCATATTACTAGTATCCACAGAACACTGCTTTCAGAGTCCCCCCGTTACTATTCCTTATTGAAAACTTTGGGTAGGGACAGTAGGGGACCTCACCCAGCTGGGGAGGACGGAACTAAGGCAGATTGTTCCTCAGCATGCCCAGTGAGATGAGTCCAATCTCAGGTAAGTCACTCTAGAGGAGGGAGGGTGTCTTTAGAGACAGCAGGCAAGGATGAGCTCTTAAAATAGACCCTCACATGTTGTGCTGCTGGAAACAGTCCCACCTTACCCTGCTGGTGCTTTGTAAAGTCAATGAAGATTTCACTCAAAGAACGGAGTCTTTATAAAGCTCAGAGGAGCTGTGGGTGGTTTGGATTTCGCAGTTTATATCTGTAGACTTGTTTGAATAGAAGAAACCGAGATTAACTGTTTGTATTCTGAATTTGGATTCGCCAATTTGCTAAATTCTATGATTTATACAGATTCAGTAAATTCCTCAGCAGTGAATCAATCAAACAACTGATATGTGGTTACAAACAATAAAAAACTAAAGCAAGCATAATTAAACAAATTAAACATTCAAATGGTAAATTATGTGTCAATGGAAGTGACTCCACAGTGAGAAAGACAACATGGAGGATGAGAAGAAACAAGCAATGAAAGGGTCCTTACATTATTTGAACGCAACGACACTCTTCCCCCGCAGCGGGCACAGAACTTGGTCTGGCAGTAGGAACACAGATGCCCACAGCCATCTGCAAACTTGGTCTTACGACAGATGCCACAGGTAGGTGCATCATCTTTATGGACAGCCTGCTGTCGTTTAGTTTCTGCCCCAATCTTCTTCACCTGCTCCTTATAACTCTCAAACTGCTGGTGCAGTGTCCTGACAGACAGAAAATATGATGGGGAGAAAGAGAGAAAGGGAAAGGAGGAGTGTTTGTTAGTTTGTTTGTATTATTAAAAAAATTACAAATAAAACTAATGAAATGTAAAAAAAAAAAAAAATTAAAAAAAAAAAAATTGAAAATGAAAAAAATAAAATAAAATAGTAGATGAAAACCTTAAGCCAAAATTAGAAATTAAGAGTTCAGATGCAAAAGCCTCTAAATGCCATTTGAAATTTTTTTCTTTAATGATGATTTTTATCGAACTTGTATATTTAAGTTCAGTAATTTCACTTAAATGGCAATGATAATTACCTATTAATTGTTATTTAAGTGAAATTACTGAACTTAAATATACAGGTTTCATAAAAATCATCATTAAAGAAGAAAATTTCAAATGGCATTTAGAGGCTTTTGCATCTGAACTCTTCAAATGTTTCCTTGGCAGCTAAGTGAAATAAATACGTTTAAGATGAAGCACTAAAATTAATAAAAGTAAATAAAATATCAATTAAAGCTATAAAAAGACAAATGCACAAAATGACTAAAACTTCGAATCAAAATACAAAATATTAATAAATGGTACATACAGTAAATACACTAGAATAGATCCTCCGCCAACCCAGGTACCGCATAATAATACATTAAAGGGTTAGTTCACCCAAAAATGAAACTTATGTAATTACAAATGTTTAACTGAACACAGTTTAAGATATTTTAAATTTAGTCCAAGAGTTTTCTGTCCCTCCATTGAAAATGTATGTACATACTGTCCTTGTCCAGAAAGGAAATACAGACACCATCAAAATGGTCCATGTGACATCAGTGGGTTAGTTAGAAAATTGAAGCATCGAAAATACATTTTGGTCCAAAAATAACAAAAACTACAACTTTATTCAGCATTGTATTGTCTTCCAGTTCTGTTGTCGAGCCGCGTTCAGTGACGCTGCTGACGTGTTATCAGTGTGCCCAAGCTTCGTTTACAGTGTAAGTGAGACGCACGCTGTAAACAAAAAAATCTTCGCAAACATGTCTAAGGATTTCAACTCAGAGGAAGACTTGCAGTTTTTTTTGCCCAGCCATATTTATTTAAACCTGAATACACGGACACACCAGATACACGTCAGCAGCGTCACTGCGGACTCGTGAACGCGGATTGACAACAGAACCGGGAGAGAATACAATGCTGAATAAAGTTGTAGTTTTTACTATTTTGGGACCAAAATGTATTTATGATGCTTCAAAATATTCTAACTAACCCACTGATGTCACATGGACTACTTTTATGATGTCTTTATTTCCTTTCTGGACAAGGACAGTTTACCGTGTATACATTTTCAATGGAGGGACAGAAAGCTCTCGGACTAAATTTTAAAATATCTTCAACTGTGTTCTGAAGATGAGCGGAGGTCTTACGGGCTTGGAACGACATGAGGGTGAGTCATTAATGACATCATTTTTGGGTAAACTAACCCCTTTATATAGCATTTAATGTGGCTTTTACTGATCATTTTTTTTGTCTTACACTTTAAAATGAATATTTTATACTGTATATCTTCTTCTTAGACCCCTAGCAGTAAGTACCTACGGGGATTCATGGACGTTTTTTTTAAATCTTCCAAGAACCCAACAGGTAAACATTGTTGTATTGTAGTATTGCATATTACTAAAAATGCAGACAACTAAACAACTAAAAGTTTTATTTTCAAGATAAAAACGAACACATGGAAAAGACATCTTGGCGACATACATGAGCTATGTGGGTGATGGAAAGTATTTAGCACATGTACAACATCATATTATATCGATATATATCATTATATATTATAAATGAGTCACATAGTGTGAATCAGTCTGTAAAACCACAATTAAAATAATCCATCTGAATTGTAACCTGACTCCACTTTGTTTGTAGTCTCCCTTCACTGGAATGAAATTAAACTGTTAATGAATTGCCAATGAGGCGCTGCTGTCTGCTTAAAAAAGATGGGGCTTCATTCAGAAACATTTCTCAAAGGAACAGCACATTAGCATAACAGTTCTTTTATAGCAAGTGGTTAGCAGCTCTAATGACCACGGTAAAGACATTAAGACATTTAAAATGATTCCCCTGAAAAAAAGACAGCTCGTTGTCAATTGTGAATTCCTAGCATGCATTTTCCCTTAAAAGTTGCCTCCAACACTATTGGCTGACAGGTAACTAAAATGTTCATCTTCACCTTCTAACCAAGAGCTCACTGTTTAGTTCAACCCTTTTACAACGTTTATCATTTGAAAATGAGTACACATAGGCTATACTGCAGTAAAAATTATTCTTCAAAAAATAAAATCCGCGAAAGCAAATGGAAAGCATCACCTCTGTTTGTGGCGAACAGCCATGATCTGCAATTTCCTCTCAAAATCCCAAACCTGCACAAAATATCGACTCCAGAATCCACTGAAACTCTCTATCAAATGTCCCACAACTTCTGGTCTCCATGGCTGAAAATGCTAGCATTCTCTCTTGCTTGCCCACATTTACAGCTTCCCTTCTAGAATCAGACAGCAGACTGCAGTCCCAGGTATCTGGATGGAGGTTGTGACTTTGGGGAGTCTTGGCTTGTGATGCTATATTACGCAGTGAGGATGAAACCATTACGTGGGAAGTCGAAGGCGTGGCGACAAGGATGAATCATTGGCAGGAGAATCAAAGAAAAGAAAAGTGACCTCTTTAAGGTTATGTGTGGATATGCTTAAGAAGATTTATGGACATTTCAAGTGCACTATACACATATTGAATGACATCTTGAAATGAAATCTTTTAAATAAGATGACAAGACAAGCATGAAAAATGTGTTTTTTGTTTTCCAGAAGAATGAAGATTCAAAACATGAAGTCTTTATTTAGGGAAGTCAGACAAGCACTATTAGGCAAATTGAAGGAGTAGTTCACTTTTTTAAAAAAAACTTTTGCTGATAATTTACTCACCCCCATGTCATCCAAGATGTCCATGTCTTTCTTTCTTCAGTCGAAAAGAAATTAAGGTTTTTGATGAAAACATTCCAGGATTTTCTGCATATATTGGACTTCAATGGGAACCAAATGGTTCAAGGTCCAAATGAGAGATTCAGTGCAGCTTCAAAGGGCTTTAAACGACACCAGACGATGATTAAGGGTCTTATCTAGGACCCTTTGAGTCATAACTTGAAAAAAGATTCATTCATTTTGATAAACGAGTTCGAAGAACAGAGGAAGGCGAGCATTTGTGCTTATAAAACTTAAACTTTTTTATTTATTTTTGAAATTACCGATTGTTTCGCTAGATTAGACCGTTATTCATCGTCTGGTGTCGTTTGAAGACCTTTGAAGCTGCACTGAAACTCTCATTTGGACCTTGAACGGTTTGGTTCCCACTGAAGTCCATTATATGGAGAAAATCCTGGAATGTTTTCATTAAAAAAAAGCTTAATTTCTTTTCGACCGAAGAAAGAAAGACATGGACATCTTGGATGACATGGGGGTAAGTAAATTATCAGCAAAAGTTTTTTTGTTTTGTTTTTTTTTTGTTTTTTAAATGTGAACTACTCCTTTAATAAACTTCTTTAAGTTCACAAGAGCTAGATATTTACTGGTAAATTCTAACCTCGGAGAACTGTCAAGTTTGAGAGAGTTGAGGCGGATAAGTGCTCTCAACTGGGAACAACTGTCATGGTATAGCAAGGGACCAGGTCTCTAAGCATCATGGGAACACAAGTAAGCTAGCTCTACAACTCTTAAAAAAAAACAAAAAAAAAAAAACATCATTATTTACTTGCTCTCATGTTTTTCAAACCTGTGTGACTTTCTTCTGTAGAATTGGCCTATATGGTGAAATGTTGAAGAATATGCTGGCCAAACATTACCATAAAATAAAAGTCAATGAGGAATGAATCTATCATCTTTTTTTTGGTTGCACTCCCTTAATTTATGCTTATTCAAACAAATAAACCAAAACATTTCATAACAATTTTCTTTGACTGTGATACAGTTACAAAATTATAGAATACCAATCATGAGAATCACCTTTGAGACAAATTTGAATGACAAAAACTTAAGGATGCCAGATGCTTAAGGTAATGTGTGTGTATGTGTCACATTTGAAAGTGTGGGTTGAGGTGAAAGTTTAAGATTGCTTTGTGTGAGAAACACTGATTATTTTCCCCTTTAGTGATTTGTTAATCACTGAGATTAGCTAACCGAGACAGTGAGTTGAAATTGAGAACTATAGATCAGTTCACACTTCACAAAGAATCATTAAAATCGGTTTTGTGAACTAGATCCATCAACTCACTGAAAAGATCTGACTCAGAAAGAATACTGATTCGTTCACAAATCAGACATTGCTACTTCTCTCAAGAACATTCCAAAGAGAGTTAGGCTAGAAATCAAAAGTTTCAGTGAATAAACGTCAGACAGCCTGCTCATCATTCAAAGTTATTGGACTACTTTGATCATGTGTTTTTGTCATTTTAACCTTGACAGCCCTGGTCCTCATTCACTTTCATAATATAAAAATCATGGCCAGGATATATTCTTCTAAAAAAGAAAGAAAGAAATTCACAAGTTTTAAACAACTTGATGGTGAGTGAATCATAGTAGTACAATTTGTTTTAGATGTACTACTACTTTAGCACTGAGTTGTTTAATATGATCTCACACTGGACAAGAAACACAATTGTTAGAAAGCTTAATAGAAATGTACAATTACATTTTCAGGTTTAAATTACAACCTGAATTGTTCTGCGTTTCTGTGATGTGCCTCAAGTTAGAAAGGTTGCTGATACTGAAGCTAAATCTAGATCCACCGATTCACGACTTGGCTGGTCATTGGAACACAGTAAAACCATCAATACATTTCTGTTGGAACAGACTGAGGTTAGCTCTGGTGGTTGAACTTTGGTCTTTTTCTACACCTTCACAAAAGGCAACACAAGTCCTAAAATAGTTGCTTAACTCCACACCTCTGATTCACATTGAGGTATACTTAAAGGATTAGTTCACTTTTGAAAAAACTTTTGCTGATAATTTACTCACCCCCATGTCATCCAAGATGTCCATTTCTTTCTTTATAAAGTCGAAAAGAAATTTAGGTTTTTGATGAAAACATTCCAGGATTTTTCTCCATATAATGGACTTCAATGGGAACCGGATGGTTCAAGGTCCAAAAGATAGTGTTAATAACAGTTTCAGATGCAGCTTCAAATGTCTTTAAACGACACCAGACGATGAATAAGGGTCTTATCATGCGAAACGATCGGTTATTTCAAAACTTATTCCAAAAATGTAACTTTTCTAAGGACAAATGCTAGCCTTGCTATATTCTCTGAGGCTATATTCTCTCTTGCTATATTCTCTTTTGGAACTTGAACAGTCTGGTTCTCACTGAAGTCCATTATATGGAGAAAAATGCTGGAATGTTTTCATTAAAAACCTTAATTTCTTTTCGACTGAAGAAAGAAAGACATGGACATCTTGGATGACATGGGGGTGAGTAAATTATCAGCAAAAGTTTTTTCAAAAGTGAACTAATCCTTTAAGGGGGGGGGGGGGGGTTGACTGCTTTTTTTCTTTGCATGATTGTATTCGGGGTGCAATATAACATGTATTTGTGGTTTGTCTTATTTTTCATAAACTTCACCTTTATTGTCGGCAGCGCTCTCCTCTGTCCCCTGAACGAGCGGTTCACTTCCTGATTCTATGAAACCACTCCCTCAGAAACAGACAGTGGGCTCAGATTGGTTAGTTTGGGCCAGTGTGTTGTGATTGGCTAAACTGTCGCTCACATTGTCCGGAAGATTAAGAAACGTGCATGTCATGAGCTCCGGTCCAGATGTAAATATGTGTTGAACTGCAGTATCAGTTTGAGGCAGAATCAGACCGAGAAAGCGGCAATAAAGAGAGGCAAACAGAACCTTACCACACACTGCTCTTACTAAACGTTTCTGAATGATAATTTGCTACATTTTTTAACTTTATACACGTTTGTTTTACACAATAGCATCTGACTGGCAACAATAGCAACTGACTGGTTACTAATGTTATACTCAAATGCCGTTGGCAAGTTTACGTTCTTAATCAAATCGAAAATAACATCATAAAGCATATATATATATATATATATATATATGAAAAATACATTTACAACATTAGTACTTATACAAAATTCAGGTCCATAATGTTTGTACGCGTTTGTCGTAGACACAAAATAGCATAACTAGTAGCCTAGTGGCTATAAAGCCAGCGCTGGCGTTTGAAAAAAATAAAACACAAGGCTACGTCTGGAATTATACATGCAAATACATTTAAAATGAACTGCCCATGTGCAAATGTGATGCAAATGTGTGGGTTAGTGACGTCTAAAACCCAGCTGTAGTCCCAATCGAGTCGTTTTTGTAGGCAATATACTTCCTGATTTTTAAAAGACGATATCTCTGCTTACACTGAACTTTCAGCGCTGCAACTTTGCAGATACTGTTCATGCATCAACAGCAAGATTACACACTATTTAAAATGAAAAAAGTGAAATCGCAATCAACCCCCCTTTAATAAGACTGTCTATTTAATTTCATGTTGTTTTATATTTTATTCGTTCATTGTTTATTTTGTTGGATTTTAGTAGGACATGGTCAGAAAACTAAATAGTTATCTGCATGATGCCTGCTGCCCTTGGGCTCAGTGATGTGACTAAAGGGCAAAGTTGTCTATTTTACAGGATCAGGTGACTAAAGGATCAGGTGAAAGGCAGAATACAAATGTTTTTAATAAGTTAGACATTATACAACAGTTTCAGGGTATGTTTTAATGCTGGTAACATGTCCCACACAAACCTATAATCGTACCACATTTGATTTGTTTGATGGTGGTCACCCTAACTTATTATTGTGTCAAACTACCTATTGTGAAAATTATCACTTGTGTGTGTTTTATTGTTAAATTAAAAGACAAAGGCTGAGGAAATTATATAAGTCTGAATAAGGAAAATCCCCTCTAGTATCTGTATACTACGTACAGCAGCTCCTTATTGCTCTAGTTTTCAAGACCCATGCATAGCCTTAAAATGCCTCTCAGACTCTCTCTCTCTCTCTCTCTCTCTCTCTCTCTTCCTCTCTCTCTCTCTCTCTCTCAGACATGGCCTAGCTAGTAATTATCACCCGTTGATTACATCAAAAGGGTAGTGTGAGCAAGACAGCAATGAAGGATGGACAGTTGGATGAATACATAGGGAGAGGGAGAGAGAGAAGGAGGACAGGGCAGAAAAGGGAGGAGAGCAAAGAAAAGGGACTATTTCCGTCTCACTGGCTGCCGCCTCGCCTGGGTGTCTCTTTTTTTCCCTCTATTTTTCACAAATTAATTAAAAGTGTCCAGTTGGATCAGCACTCAGAACCCACATACACACAGAAAAATAGCCACACAAACATGACTCAACCCCAAGAGGACTTCCCACCCATTTACGCTTTAAATGAGTTTACAGATGGAAAATACAATTTGTAGAATGATCAGTAGTTACACAAAGCTAAAAATGAATGTCTCTTCCAATATAGCCTGGTTAAAATTATGCACATCCATTATAACTGTGTATAAATATCAGAGAAGTTCATTCATAAAAGTAAAATCTATATTTTCACCCACCATTATACATCCATTTGAAACTAGATACAGAGGAGCGGAAAGAAAGATAAGTATCGATCATTCAGTCAGCTCAGGAGTTAACATCTATTCTTATCCATCAAAAGATAGGAAGCAATATAAAAGTAGTTATAATGAAGGAGAAGCTGTAGTCACCATGGCCAATGGTTACAGAAAACAATGTTGCATAAAGTAGCCAATTGTCATACTTACAGTAGGTAAATATTAATATAAAATAAAAAGTATACATTTACAGAAACTGGCTCAAGTAAAGATGTACTTATATTAAAGTAAAAATAACTGATATTAAATCTACCAAAGTATCAATATATATATATATATATATATATATATATATATATATATACGTATATGAAGAGTTCAGATGCAAAAGCCTCTAAATGCCATTTGAAATTTTCTTCTTTAATGATGATTTTTATCAAACTTGTATATTTAAGTTCAGTAATTTCACTTAAATGGCAATGATAATTACCTATTAATTGTTATTTAAGTGAAATTATTGAACTTAAATATATAAATTTGATAAAAAATCATCATTAAAGAAGAAAATTTCAAATGGCATTTAGAGGCTTTTGCATCTGAACTCTTCATATATACACACACACACACACACATAACCGAGCACTGTCACTGATTAAGGATATGTAAGAATTGACTTGTAGACAACTTGTAGTCAGAAGTTTAATACTTTAGATTAATACTCTATACACTTGATTGATTCTTAACATTGTTTCATCATAGGGTAATGAATACTCATAATATGGGACCTCTGGCTCACGTGAAAAGATTGTGGGAAGAGGAACTGTCTATAGGAATCTCTGAGGATGTATGGGAACTTATATTGAAAAACATTCATTCATCTTCAATATGTCAAAGACATCGAGTGATTCAATTTAAAGTTGTTCATAGACTGCATTGGTCTAAAGTAAAACTGGCAAAATTTAAATCAGACATAGATCCTCACTGTGATAGATGTGAAGCCGAATCAGGTACTCTGTCTCACATGTTTTGGCTCTGTCCAAAACTTGAAGTTTTTTGGAAGTCTATATTTAAATTTATTTCCGACACTTTGGGGACAGTCATAGAGCCTGAAGCCATGATCTCTGTATTCGGCATTGTACCGCAACATTTTCACTTAAATCAAAACAACAAAAGCCTCATAGCATTTACTACTCTTTTAGCTCGACGGCAGATACTGCTAAAATGGAAAGATAAGCGCCCTCCAACTTTCAAAATGTGGCTTATTGATCTCTTGTACAATCTTACCATGGAAAAAATAAGGTATGCTACAGCAGGCTGTGCCTATAAATTTTTTGATATCTGGCAACCGGTTCTGGACCAAATTAGGAAGGTGGATCCCTCTCTACTCTCAACTTCAGAGGAGTAATATATTGTACTTGTGCTTTCTTCTCTAAAACATGTAAATGAATGTTTTTTCTTCTTTTTTTTCTGCTTTTCAAATTAATATGTGTATTTGTGCAACAGGTGGGGATTGCTCTTGGGTGGGTGGGTTAACATAAAAAAAAAAAAAATGTATTGTAAAAGTGTATCTTATGTTTGATAAGATTGTTCAATAAAAAACACTTTGAGGAAAAAAAAAACATTGTTTCATCATATGGATGATCCATGAATCCATGTTTTTATGCTATCATGACATGAGTCCCTTGTTTGTCTTGAGCAGTTAAACTGCCACTGTTCTGTTCTTTAGCTCCTGCACGTTTTATAGAGCACCTTCTGCATAATTAAACCCTTTCCAGCAGTGCCCAGGAGGAGGTGGCTCACAGCAGTCCTGAGGTATAACCACTGAGGGGCTGATGGGAGACAATGATGACTAGACTGCAAGAATGGCTGAGGACTGGAGAGGACACTGAAGAGAAACACGGGGACTGACAGAACACATTAAATCCATTGTAACAGTTTGGAGAGGAGGTGGGAGAGGGAGGCTGGGAGGGGCCAACGGGTCTGATGAAGGCAATTCGGATTCAGGCAGAATCAAAGGAAGGTATGGGAATCCTCTTCTCCAAACAAAAAACAAACGGAGATGAGTTGTGACATTAAGTCTATTGGTTGAGCTGGAAAGTGTCTGACTGATCTGAGTAAGCCCTCTCACTGTTTTAATGGTGCCTCAATGTTTACACTTTTGGTGGAGATAAACTCATAAATTGCATACTAATGGGCTCTATGCACGGCGGTATTTCCGGTGAAGATGTAAGGATGCTCGATAACTTCCGCCGATCGTAGAGTCCAATGCAATACCGAGAATTTATATTGAATTTTATACTCCATGGTTATACTAAAGAAACGTTAGTCACAAAAACAGATAAAACAGACAGCCCTCGTTGCGTTTTTGCTTCTTTTTAAAATTATATTAAATAAAAATAACTATATATAAAATTACATCTAAACGTATGTACGTTTGGTTTCAAAGACGGAAGGAACGGTAAATTTTGAAGACTCTGCCATAATCCCGTTTTCCTCCGCTTTAATCTCCACAACCAGAAACGAGCATCCTTGCGTCCAATACGGAACTTATGCGTGCATATAGCCCATAGTAGTTAATAAACAATAAACTGGGTTAAAAGAATGTATGTTAACATAAAAAAGTATTCATAGTTCACCTTTAAAGCTACACTGTGTAAGTCTCTTAGTTTATTCTTAGCCAAAAACACATGTGCTCATTAATGTATATTTACTTCGTTCAAGTAATAAAGTATTCTCACGAGTGTATAATATGCCATTGAAAATACATACGGGTAAGGGGTTTTAATGTCGGTCGCCATGTTGCCCCTCCATCTTGAAAGTACATTAGCCAAAGAGGGACATACCCGTTAAGTCAAGCTTCGCCTTTTGGGTTTACGTTGAGTTAACACTCATGGACAAGGTCGAACCGGAAGCCATGTTAATCTTGGACTACTATGGCCACCGTAGGAGTTAAAACGAAATCGGAATTGAGAGGAACAGAAACTAATAGGCTGTTTACACCTGGCCAGTTCATGCGTTTTCTCAGATCGGATAGCTATCGGATTTCTCTAAAGGGTCCAACACGAATAACAAACAGCACTAGCACTCAGATTGATCTAATATTTAGTAACAGACCGGAGAGAATTATAAAGACATATAATATGATGACAGGGTTGTCCGACCATAATATGGTGCTTATTTCTAGAAAATTAACGAGCAAACGATTTACTTCACATGCCAGTAATAATAAGGAATTCTTTGGTATTCCAAAAAATAAGCAAAACGAGTTTAAATCAGTAATTGGAAATATGAACTGGGAAGATTTGGTATCATCTAATATAGATTTAGAATTATCTAGTCAGATCTTTACAGAAAAGATACAATCTACAATTAGTGAATTTTCAATCAAGATGAAACACAAGTACAAGAAACAGTCCCTTCCCTGGGTTAATGACAATATTAAAAAAATAATGAAGGAAAGGGATAATGCTCTAAAATTAGCAACAAGATCAAAGATGGTGCATGATAGAAATAAATTTGTAATGTTAAGAAATAAGGTAGTAAGAGCATTAAGGAAAGCAAAGGCAGATTTCTTTATCACAATTATTGAAAACGCTCACGGTAACTCAAAAATAATATGGAGACAGATTACAAAACTGAGTGGTCAAAAGAATATTAAAACAAGTCCAACTGAATTAAAGATTAATGATACACTTCTACAGAGCCAGATTGACGTGGCACAGGCCCTTAATCACTATTTTGTTGAGTCAGTGGATAAAATAGCCCAAAGTTTTACTGTACAACAACCTAATCTACAAACAATTAATGCAAGTGACACAGCTGTAGTCTTAAGATCAGTAACTAAGTTAGAGGTTGAAAAAGTGGTCATGTCATTGAGGTCCTCAAGGGCTAAGGATATTTATGGTATGGATACACTCTTCCTAAAAGAAATTAGTTCCTCAATAGTCAACCCTCTAACATATATCATTAATAAATCAATAAATCAAGGGATATTCCCTAGTTCTTGGAAACCAGCGGTTGTGGCTCCTATATTTAAGGGAGGCGATGCTCGCTTACCTTGTAATTATAGGCCCATTAGTGTCCTACCTACAATATCAAAGGTTTTTGAAAAAAATAGTGGCCAAACAAATTATTGATCATCTTAATAATAGTTCCTTCCAATTACATCCGATGCAATTTGGTTTTAGGGCAAATCACTCAACAGAAACTGCTATATGTTACTTTACAGAAAAGGTAAAAGCATTAATGGATAAAGGTGGGATGGTGGGGGCTGTATTTCTTGATTTACAGAAAGCATTTGATACTCTAAACCATAATAATCTTTTGCAAAAACTGTATGATTTTAACTTTTCTATACAATTTGTAAATTTAATCAAATCTTACCTTTCTTCCCGTTCTCAATTAGTAAGAATTGATCATTTTAAATCTAATTCATTAGGTCTATCAACTGGTGTTCCACAAGGGTCCATATTGGGCCCAATACTCTTTAGCATGTATATTAATGATTTACCCAAGGAGTGTGAACAATGTAATATCTTAATGTATGCAGACGATACAGTCATCTTTACAAATGGTAAAAATGCAGAAGAGATTGCAAAAAAATTGACAGACGTTATGGTAAAAGTTACATCATGGCTTAATCAGAATTCTCTGAGGTTAAATGTGGCAAAAACAGTTTGTATGTTCTTTTCTAAAGGACATAGATCTGATAAAAAACAGGACATTTTTATTTCAGGAGAAAGAGTACAAGTTGTTTTAGAATGTAAATATCTAGGGGTACATCTGGACTCCTATCTTGGTTTTAAAACTCACGTAAAAAAAGTTTGCAAAAAGATTAAATTTAACTTGGTTAATTTTAGGTTCATTAGAAATTGTTTATCAAATCAGGCAGCAAAGATATATTTCCATTCTATGATTCTTTCTCATGTCACATATTGTTTGACAAGCTGGTCAAACACACATTTGATAGTCCTAAAACCATTAGAATCATTATACAAACAAGCACTAAAAATTTTAGATAAAAAAGAATTTAGTTTTCATCACTGTCACATTTTAAATAAGTATAATCTGTTTAACTGGGAAAATCTTATCAAATTTAAAAATGTTTGTTTAGTTTATAGGATTATGCATGGTTTGGCTCCACCTCCTTTGGCAGATTTTATTAAATCTAAATCTGTTGAAAACAGAATTACAAGAGGTGCAATTAGAGCGGATTGTATAATTCCACGTAGGAAAACATCGTTCGGTCAAGCTGTTTTCTCATACAAAGCTTCACATCAGTGGAATACAGTACCTCAACCAATTAGAGAGTGCTCATCATTTAACTCTTTTAAGCTTAATTTTAAGAAATGGCTTCTACATAACCAACACTGTGAACATTAACGCTGCTCCTCTATTATTATTATTATAACCTTATTATTAATTTTATTATAGACCTATTCTTTCATACTTAATTAAATTATATTTAGTTTTTTTTTTTTTTTTTTAATTGTATATCCAAATTTGTATATGTCTGTATATATATATGCAGTGTCTTTTTGTATACTTCTAGTTTTATGACTGTTGTATTGCTGTAATTTTTAACTCTTTTTTTTTCTAGTTAAGAGCCTAATAACATCTGGCAAAGGGACTACCAATGAAAACTAGCCTTTGGGCTAATTTGGGTACATTTACATTTAAGAATGTTTATTAATGTACACTGTCCCTTTTCTAAATAAATAAATAAATAAAAATAAAAAATAAATAAACGATTCCATTTACACCTGGCCACATAAATGTGTTTTTGCAAAACTGATATAAATCCGATCTTCAATTCCCGCGCTATTTACAGATTTAATGATTTGCACGTTGCCGAAAGCCACATATGAGCTGAATTTTTATTGATCATCGGCTAATTTCAAAATCAGCAAAGACAGCAATAAGAGAGCGGCAACAGCACTGGTAAGAACATTTCGTTTCTTTACTTTTAATGAAGATGATAGTGTTAAGCGTCTGCGTCTTACTTTCACTTTGAATTGCGATAGATTGCGGCGCGTTGGCTTGATAGGCATTCAGTTGCTCATCAGAGGTGATGCGTGTCGCAGTAGCGCCGTCACATAAATAACATGACATATAGCCTATAACACGCTCTCACACGTTTATTTTTGAGCATTTTTGGGAGGAGTAAAATTTACATATGTGGTTTCAACAACCAGATGCATTTACACTTGTCCAGTTTCGTCTGGAATGCGGCCCAGACCACCTTCTGATGGGGTTTGAGCGATCGGATTCAAATCCGTCTCAAATGTGTTTCGGGGGGCATTTACACCTGTTCTTTTCACGATCGGATAGCTATCCGATCACAGAAAGCGCATGAAGTGGCCAGGTGTAAACGGTCCCTAATATTCACTGGATGGTCATATACCTTTTCACCGCTAGATGGGGGTAAAAATCACACAGTGTAGCTTTAAGTACTGCTGGAAAATTGCTTCCACTTTCTTCTCTTGCTCATTTACTCCCATGATCTGGCACTTTAACAAAGACACATCTGTTCTGTTAATCATTAGGCAAACAGCATAAACTATATGCTATAATTTTCAAACTTTTATTTTACAGTATTATTATAAGGTTATTATATATCATAAAGAATTATATGTGGGTGCAAGTTCCATAAAAATATAATGCCTGTTTAGTAACTTGGAAAATGACAAAGCACCTCTCACATTCTCTTTAGAAAATGAACAAATTTATTAACTAATATACATTTGATGCAAAAGAGGAAAATCCATTAACTACCTCGGAAACTCTCTCAGTTGGCAGCAATTCATGATGATAAAAGTCAACTATATCCAGCCGTCTCATATAAGAAATAGTTATATTGCATGTATGATTCTTTTAAGAAAGCCCTGGAATTAAAATAATAGCGGCATCTTTTATCATGTTTGTTGATTGTGTTTGTTGCTGTTGGAAAGTTTGATGTATTTATAGACTGCTAAAAGTAAAAAGCTTTAGTGCCTTTTGTAATGGACTCTCTATGCCTATATGCCTACTCTCTTATTCTCTCTTTATCTCTCTCTCTCTCTCTCTCTCTCTCTCTCTCTCTCTTACTCACTCACTCACTCACTCTACCTTTATTTTTCGATATTCACTGACAAGACTTCCGGTTTCCTTTTCTGAGTTGAGTGGTTTTAAAACTATTCTTCAAATATACAGTATGTGTAGGTATAGCCATGTATATAGGCCTATATATGCAGCGAGCACGTTGATTGATGTGATGCCATTTGTGATTGTATTGGTGAGCATTGCTGTGGTAAACTGGGGATTTCTCTGACTGGTTATAGACACACACACACACACACACACACACACACACACACACACACACTATTCCCGGGCAACCTATGGAGAATGCTTGTTTATTAATCTTTCATGTTGTTGAGTGCTAAAAAAGCAACTTTTCTCTCCATTTTTTCTCAGACACTTTTACTCTTTTTACATCATGTCAGAGAATGCCCTGTTTTAGGCATATTCCCAGAATTTCATGATTGCTAATACAAGAGTCCTTCAAGACCGTGAACTACAGGCCATAACAGTACTGAATCATGATCAATCATCCACTAGTCTCAAAGGAGGTAAAATGACCTTAACACTTAACACATGTGCAAACATGAAATGTCTACCAACCGGTTGTTGCAATTATTAACCAGTCAATTCAGTGCTTAGTCAGGGCAGTTTTAATGTTAAAAGAGCATATGAACCTCTTGACATCTCAAAGCAAACAGACTCATAATGCTACAAGTCGACTCTTGCCCTCACACAATTACATGTAAGTGAGAATTCATGAGGGAAGGTAAAAAATAAACAGGTAAAAATAGGCCGCAAACATCTAGAGAAGCCCATGACAAGCTAAATTTTTGAATATTTCAGCAGTGACTTCCAAGTGTGAGCTATTTTCAGCTTCAATTCATAATTTAATGCCTACGTTTTTCCTCCCAGAAACCATGAAACCTTCCTTATATGCTAAGAAAAAAAAAGAAAGGAACAAGAAAACATGATCCAACAAACTGATCTTTTCAACAAACTGATTTTGGTAAGACACATTATCTTTTTATAAGGGCTTTTCTTCTGCAACAAAGATACTGCTTTGGGATTGCAGTCTGGCAAGAGGCAGTTCTCAACAACTGAAGCTGCTTCATAAGTCTAGAAGGAAAAATGGCTGCCACTCTTTCACTAGTAGTCACATTGGAAAATAAACAACAGTAGTAGCTCACAGTCACCACTGAAAGCCAGTTTGATCCTAGCCTTTGAATAATCCTAAACCCTAATACAACTGCAAGCTGGATGCAGAGTTAATGACTGTTCACTGTTCTGGACTGGTCAAGGAAGAACAGCTCTCCAATGAATGAGCTCTGTGAGGAAACAGGTCTTGTCGTCATAATTTCTGTTATTTTTACTTAATAGTTTTAACTTAATTTTCTTCAGCATAAATACACAAGCAGGCTCACTGGAAAAACATCCTTGTGCCCACATTTCTGCAAAAATATATTTGCACATGTTATATTAATGTGAATGTGGCAGTTACCATGGCAATTATGAAATTAAATATCCGGTTCACATTTGAAAATAACATACAAAAAATATTAACAAAAATAAACGTAAAATAATAACTCATTTGTTGAAGCAAACATGCCACTTTAGCTTGCTTATTCTTTGAGCTCTTTAATCATGACTACCAAACAAGTTTACTACGTCACTCAGGAAAGCCAAACATATCGTGAGCTTAGAATTATAAGGTTCTATCTCCACTTTTGGTCGAAATTGAGTTTTTGACATAATCTGATCCATTAGGTGTATATTAATGCCTGTGTGGTGTTATTTTTGTAAAAAAAAAAAAAAAAAGATTAATAGATAAAGCTATAATAGAAGATTATACTACATAACAGTTTTGCCAGCTGGGATGTAAAAACTTTGATGCTCAATATCTCAGAACTACCCTAAACGGAGATAGAACCTTATAATTCTAAGCTCACGATATGGAGATGTCAAAATGCATATTAACAAATCATACTCTTTGTGTTTTAAGGTTATAATATAGTAGCGTCCAAGGAACCACAAGAAAAATAAGTGTTAGGCTAATCATAATTTCGTGAGCTTAGAATTATAAGGTTCTATCTCCGTTTAGGGTAGTTCTGAGATATTGAGCATCAAAGTTTTTACATCCCACCTGGCAAAACTGTAATGTAGTAAAATTTTCTATTATAGCTTTATCTATTAATCTTTTTTTTACAAAAATAACACCACACAGGCATTAATAAACACCTAATGGATCAGATTATGTCAAAAACTCAATTTCGACCAAAAGTGGAGATAGAACCTTATAATTCTAAGCTCACGATTTGTGTTAAAAGGAATACAAGTTGTCAGTATTTTACTGCCACTAGTGCAGAAGTGGACAACGTAAACAACTCCATTACTTGAGTGAAAGTATAGATACTACTGGTAAAATATTACGCCTTTACAAGTGAAAGTTGTAAAAACTGATTTTTACAATCTTACTGTAAAAGTAGAGGAGTCCTTCCTTTTATAAGTACTTAAGTATCAAAAGTAAATTTCCTTTTATGTCAACACATTGTTTTATTGTTAAGTGGCTTAAGCCAGTCAGTAATGCTACATCCGACATGCTAGCATATATGACTATACCTTAAACTCAAGTAAATGTACTTTGTTACTGTCCACATCTTCATTTTAGCTGGAAACTGCAGAGAATTGTATTTATAAGCAAAAGTTTTTTTCATTTAAGTTGTGCTTAAAAACTTGTGATTAAGCTTTTGTTTTTTATCTTAACTTTGCATGATTATACATATGTAATATGAGCACACATTAGCATCTGTGTGTGCTCTTGTATATGACAGCAAATATGCAGTAACCTGACCAGGTGCTGCAATCACACACACTTCTCAATGATTAGCTCTGACCTGTTCTCAAGGCTGCCTGAAACCGTATATGAACAGCTTGATTACAGGGTTTTATCTGTCCCAGCTGGCCTGATCTCAGCTAAAACTGAGATAAAACACAGTCAAAATAGATACCAATATAATATCTCAGACAAGGATTTCATCAAATGGCTTACTGGTACTGATTACAACAAACATAAGCCAAACCACTGATACTAACTTTCATCTAGCACATACAAGTTAACCTAACCAATTTAATAGAAGGAAAAATAACACAAAGACTACAGAATGGTCCCTTATTTGCTACCACAGGCACATTTCTCTAAATATCAATGCTGCCCTATACAAAGCAGTAACTGCATTTTTGGTCAAACATTAGTTATTATGATTTTCATCACATTCAAGGCATCCTTTGTTATGTGACAAAACATCTTATTTCAAATGCGTGTTGTTTTGAAGAAAAAATGGTAGTCGTTTGTACAGTAACTGCAAAAAGCCCTAGTTAAAGTCATTTTTCTCAGTTCTGCACTCTGTGTAGTTAGTTACTGCCTTTTTGCTTTGTAGGGCAGAATGGGCACAAAGTGTTTAAGTGGTAAGAATTAAGCCTAAGTGAGAAAATATGTGTGCTCTGTGTCATCTATAAGCGTGTCTGAAATTGACAACTGTCTGAGTAGGAACTATATTTGAAAAATGTTAAAAAGTTAATCTGACATGTTGGCTTTGTCTGTCCAGTGGTGTCCCTTTACTGGAATTTGCCACTTCTCTCCGTTGGCATCATGGTAAAGTGTCACTCAAATGCACATCTGCTATCTAGCCTATCTCAGTGGTATAAGCCATTCAGGTACTTTTTGCCAAATGTTTTTTGAATAATCTGACATGTACTTTGGCATCATGCTTTCTGCATACTACATACAGTAGTAAAAAAGTAGGCATTTTCGATTGCAGAGTGAATTCTATGCATAATATGTCATAAAATATAGTCTCTAAGGGTGACTTATCTATATGAACAGACTATTTGATATTTGTTTATTTGTCCTTAATAATTAGGCCTAAGGCAGGGAAATTGTTTCATAACACACCTTAGTGCACTTTCCATTTAATATACTTCTATTTATATTTAATACATTTTTAATCTGATTTCCATCCACATACTACCGTTGGTTGTTGATAATGCAGTTGCTTATATCATGGAAAAATACTTACAATGTAGGGAAACCCATTTTCAAAAAGCACACATGGTTCATTAAGCATGTAAGATTAAGATTATGGTAAATCTGTAGGCTACGCCTCTTCATTTTCTTTATCTGTCTGCCTTTCCTACACCACTGAGAGTGACATACAGTATCCAAACACGAGGTCATTGCTGTGCAGTTGTAAACAGATAATGAGACAAACGGTGATTTTGAAATATGCTTCTTCTCTCAGCACAGCCCACCACAACTGCCACACATTTCCAGATGTGGCTGTAGAGTCGTGATGTTGTGGCGCCTATGACTCAAGCATCGCATGGTCAAAGCTATTACCATTTCCGTTGCAGATTAGTCGTCATAGGAAAAATTACATAACCTCGCCTCAATTTTCTATCACGTCATTTCCGTCTAAAGAGTAGCCTAACTAAGGGAATAAGCGAAACGCAACTCAGACTCAGTCAGAGCATACTTAAGGCTCTACGTCAGCTTGTTCTCCAAATCATTCATTCCGAGGAGAGGAAGATGATTGTCACATGAGAAGAAATTGTATTTTAGATCTCGAAGCACACGATAATCGCTACAGTCGCCACTTCCAGTAATCTACTATATCTTAAAAATGTAGGAACATTTTAGTTTGTAGTCAAGTCGTCCTCACATGCATCGACTGAGCCAGCGGCGAAATCATCGCGAGCCAATCACGAACCACACCCCGGTTGTAAAGCTGCGAAAGGTTTTATTTCTAGTGGATATCTTTGAGTATATTGCCAATACACACAAAACAGACGTTTTAGCTTCCTGCCGTTTAGGGTATCACATTAGACGTGCTTTTTCTTTCCGTCTTTACAGACCAGCGCGCAAGCCTCATTCCAATAGCCTTTCTCCAAGATAACATTCGCTGTGTATTATAGCCTACCATATAAAATAGTGTTTGGGCGAGGGTGAAGAGCACCTTGTGTTGCCCCCGGAGGTGCATCGGGTGGAGTGGGGTGGCTCGCAGTTGCGAAGTATGATTCATCCTCGCTCTCTGTCACGCCCCGTCTCCCCGAATGCCATGGTGCACCTGTAACTCGCCTGACCTTAAAGCTTATTTCTACTCACACACTGCAACGACTGTTAAAATCAATCTATCCCAAGTTCATCTGTTGCATTACCTCCCGCTTTTATACAGAGGCCATTGCAACCAGACGCTTTTATCCAGGAAACTTAGACCTAACGCTTTTTTAAGCTGCGAAATCGCTTCACACGACTTTCGGGAATCACAATCCCACGTTTACGGGGATGACAGGTGAACGGTCATGAAGCTGAGCCTGATATGAACACTGAAAGTGTCGAAAACGTCTGTGGATGGATGCACAAAGGAAATCGTCCAGCACTTACTTTAGCATGGCTTGTTCCTTCTCCTCTTCTTCCCTTTGCCGAACCATCACTGCCATGATGACTTCCCTTTCCTCCTCAGTGAGGTGACTCAAGTCCGGCATATCAGGCATGGGAGCCGGCACGGTGGGTGGGCGAGGGCCGCTTGTGGGCCCTACCGAGGCGGACATATTTTGCCCTGCTCCCAGGCGTAGGCTATCTATTGGCAGTATCCCGAGCGCTGGAGCCACACCTCACGACATGGTCCACGGATAGAGCAGCGTTCTTTGAGAACAGTGCAAATCTTGCATAGTTTCAGGCAACCACAACTGTGCTTTTGTTTCTCTTCGTGTTTTTCTTTTAACCCACCCCTCCTCTTTTCTCGCTACCCCCACCCCCGCCACTCTCCTCCACCTCCAGTTACGGGAAGCCCATCATCTCTACGCCTGGAGACGACGCAAACAGAGGGACTCCGGCATTAGATAGCAGTTCTGTGATTTCCCCCTTCACTGAACCGGGGGCTCGGTATTGGGCGATGGCAAAGGCGGAGTCCGTCTCTCTCTCTCTCTCTCTCTCTCTCTCTCTCTCTCTCTCTCTCTCGCTCTCTCTCTCTCTCTCTGCTGTCAGAGAGAAGAGAAGAGTCAATGGAAATGCAGACCCGCGGCCGCCTATAGGCTCTATACCATATCTTCAACGCTTAGCCTAGGCTACTCGTTTGTAAAATTGGCAAAATGGCATTTGTATGAAAGTTACATTCCCGTTTCTTTTTTTCATATCGGTGTGCCGTGTTTTTGCTCGACCACGCACCTTCAAAAGGACGTTCGCGCATCTCTGTATTTTTAGGAGTGGCAGTAGTACGGTAATAGATGCACACTCTCGTCATGCAGGCTATTTTTAGAATCGCTCCCGTGGACCACTTAAATACAATCAATTCGACAGTTTTGCCTGACTGATGGATGTCTGAAATGAAATTATCTGCAAAAGTACAATGTGCACATAACATAAATCAAATAGACATCTTAAAAGAAAACTATAGTGTTGGACTATATGGCCTGTATAGCTGTAAAAAAGGATTTTGTTAATGCATGGCAGAGATGAAACCAAAGCAAGGTAACAATCCACAGAGAAAAATACAGCAATAATCCAATATGATTAATTAATTTGACGAATGTTGATGACATAAGTGCAACTGCAGTTTTTTTTTTTTTTCAGAACCCTGGACAGCGACACATGATGCAATGGACAAACTTGTTCCGCTATGAATTCAGTGCACAAAGTTATGATAGCACATTGCTCCAGACTTGAAAAGTTTATTGTGTACGTGTACGTGTGTGATACAAAACACTTTTAGCTACTTAAGTGTATTTCTGCAAATGTTTGTATCTCGCTGATTTCTTATGGTGCAATATGGCCCTTTTTCTTGACTTCCAATGTATGCTAGAACAACTAAATGAGCAAATATTTACATTTATTGCTGTTGATAAAATATTAGACGATGCCTCAATGTACATTCTAGTCTCATTTCCAAATATATTGCAGCATTCACATGAATGCACACTGCGTCTTCGATTGTCCCCTAATTATTTAAAAGTAACCTTATAAATATAGACATAGTATATTTCCCACATGTCAAGATCCAAAAGACTGCCAAAACTTTGTATTGTTCTTCACATGCACTCAGATTTAAAAACAGCAAATTAATGCCTTGGACATCATTGATATAACATGCCATTGACTTTCATATGATGCAATTTTAATAATTGAGAATAAATGGGGCCAAGTCCCTGAAGCAACAGCAGTGCAGAGCAGGAAGAGCAAAATCAGCAGAAATTGAACATACATGAAAAAACAGCTGGTTCAGAAGTACATGTGAAAATGAACTCAAAATGAATGAACACAGAATGAACAAAACATACTTATGTCTAATCCAAGATAAAGAAAGATCCCACTATCTCTGGATAAGATGCCTGTCACTGCATTCGTTGCGCTCCTGGGAAGACATGAATTTCCCAAGCAACCGATGTTCCATAGTTTAAGTGAGAATAACTCAAAATGAAGAATTTTGAGTGCCATGTGTTTTATTTATTGAGTTCCTTCTCAGATGAGACCATGTCTATCCTGGGTTTCCCACATGCTTCCTTGCCACAGCATAATTTTATTCTTGCTGCTAGGCAGTCTGGATTTCATGATCCAGATTTTCACCTCATTTAGGAAAGCAAACACAGAACTGGGAGAGAGCAGCAAGATGGTGACGACATCTATGCGACACACCAAAGCAGTTTGTTCATACCTATGGATCCAACATGGCAGCAGACGTGAAGTCACCATTGACAGTAAAAGAAATGGACACAGCGACCCCAACGGAGAAAAGTGAAGTCAATTAGAAGCACTCACTTCCTGATTGCCAAGCAAGCACACTGCGCAGGCTCAAACTGAGCTTGACGACGTATACGTGACGTGAGCAACCTGTCTCGTAGTTATATGTCTTCTAGTAGCTGTGCCAAGCGGAATCTGAATCATTCCTTGAATGAATCTTGCAGAGCTGGAGATTGTGAGTATTAGCTGTCCATGAGCTAGCAGCAGGAGCAACTTTATGACTCTCTATGGGCTTCACCCTTGACTTTATGCTTCCATGTCCCCCTGATTACGTGCAAGCTTCTAGTTCTGTCTATACGGTAATTAAATTGACACCAAAATGAATGGGAGTCCATGGAATGCTAACAGCAGGTGAAGGCTTGTTAGCCAATGGCGGCCCCCGGGGAGACTTCAGTTTCCGGCTGGTGGGATTACCCCCTTGGAAGTCACACCACTAGCGTGAGTGGCACTTGAGCAGCGCGTCAGTGTAACTACATCGTAGCGTAACTTCGATAACTTCTCAGACTCTTTCAGGGCATTGTGCCGATGACCTTTTGTAAAGATACGTTGATGCATTCATAAAATACAGCATTTTAGTACAAAATTCAAAATGGCCGACACCCCAAATGGTCAATATGGGACAATGGGATATCATTTGACTCTGCATTACCTAACAAGACCACTTTTAAGATTTTTGGACAATCTGTTCAAAAGTTATACGCAAAAATATCAATTTTTCGTATATATCTTTGGACCAGTAAATGGCGGTGCTCTGTAACGCAGCATGTTGCCTCAAGTCATGCTTGTGATGATGTACTAAGTTTGGTCTGAACGCAATAAAGCGTTGCGAAGAGACAGCCTTACGTCTGTTTTTCCAAGCGCTATGTAAAATTTATTTGCGTGGTATTCGAGAACGGTTTGAAGAATAAACTGGAATTCCACAACTGTGTCAGCATAATCTGAAGATGATCTGGTTCAATTTTCGTGAAAATCGGAGCAATCGTCTAGGAAAAAGATTTTACGAAAAGTTAAAAAAAGTAGTTTTTAAAAAAAAAAATCTAAATGGGGAAAGATTTAAAAGACGGAAAATAATGTCATTTGACGCAATCGAATCATATTGACCCAAGGAAGAGCCCTTATGGTTCAAAAGTTATTAGCATAAACATGAGTGAAACTTTGGACAGTTGGTGGTGCTAGAGGTATTGAGTTAGAGACTCCAAACTTGCTATGGTGACTGTCCAGACTGTCGTCCACTTTCCCGCAAGCAGCTCTATAGACCGCCAATGGCTTCACTTCCATACCGAAGAAGAAGAGGAAGACGAAGAAGAAGAACACCAATGATTTCAAGATGTGCCTATACACTTTCAGTGATGAACTAGAACCAGCCTAGATTAAAATACCAAGGCCTGGTTTCACAGCACAGGTCTATGGTCACCAACTCAAAGAGCATGCACAGAGAAGTCCAAATAAAACATGATTTAATGACATATAAATGTAAGTATATCTGAATTTGAATTTGCAAATGTTTATAAATCATTTATTACATATGCATAGCGGCAATAGTTGTTATTTTGGTGCAAAACATGTTTGCCTCAACATTTATATTCTTAAAGGGACAATGTGTACTTTTTATGTATTTTATTATATAAAATAGTTTTTTTTTTTCATAAATGTGTCCTCAATGGTGTACAAATACATCTCTGCCAATTATTTGACTTAACCTCGTAAACAAATATTTTATCTTTATAAACATGGGACGGTAGGTCCATTTCAGTGACGTAACTGAAAGCAGCAGAAGAGGAGGAGCAGAGCAGTGACAGGCGCTTGTCAACGCCCGCCAAGTTTAAAAGGCTGCATTGCAAATCCTCGTCTCCAGAAATCCAAAATAGATCGTAAAAGGAAAACATGACTGGAGATAACAAAAACACAAGTTAATGTCAGGATAGCTTTATGGATAGCTTTTTTTCCAGATGGATAGAGCTAACGCAGGAGAAAGATTTCAAAAGAGATGCTGAAGTCCTGCTTTCTTCTCGACAGGTAAGTCAATTTACAATCTTAATTACAAGCTTTTTTCATTGTTTTGTTGTGTACTTTATTTTATACAGATTAACATTTATAGTTAAAAGTTGATGATGATATCTAACAATGCAAGTACTTCAGAAAATATAATGAATAAAGGCATAACTACTTAATACAATAGTTCATGTTTTTCACAGTCAGTAATTCATACTGTAACATTCGTTTGTTCGTTGTGTCAAGTTGCTGTGTGTTTGAAATAACAAACCTGTTCACCCGAAGGAACACTCGACGAAGTGCTTTTAGAAGACATTATTTCATAGCTTTTTGGTACATAATGGCTACCGTAGATGCAAAGCGCATTTGAAAAAGTGAGGCGCTGGAGAGCACAATTCGTTTGAATGCAAAATACATTTTGACCACTGTATAAATTCCTACACAATGTCCCTTTAAACAGGATATCACTTCAAACAACAGCAGGAGAAAATAATTTTTTTAAAGAAAAAACATGTTTATCAAAATAATGAAATATAGCCTAAACAGTTTGAACCGTGTGTTCCCTTATAGTAATCAAATTGAAACCTGTTGACCGTTCAACCACCAAACCTGTCGATATAAATACTGTTCATTTTCTCACAAAAAACGCTCGTTTCGTGTCTTAGGCCATCAATGTGTACTTCCATTTACGAGTCATTAAATCATGTTTAATTTTGACTTCTCTGTGCATGCTTTTTGGTGGACCCCCTTAACTTCCAGTGTATGACTGATAGACAACAACGGTTTGACTGAAAAATGTCAAAATTGAAAATACTGTGGAAACAAAGACACCTACATCTTGGATGCCCTTGAGGTCAGATCAAACAAATCAAAAATTAATTTCAAAGTGAACTATCCTTTTAAAGCGGAGGAAAACCGAGGAAAACGGGATTATGGCAGAGTCTTCAAAATTTACTGTCCTCCCATCTTTGAAACGAAACTTTCATACGTTTAGATGAAATTTTATATATAGTTGTGTTTATTTAATAAAATTTTTAAAAGAAGCATAGACACAACAAGGGGTGTCTGTTTTGTCTGTTTTTGTGACTAATGTTTCTTTAGTATAACCATGGAGTATAAAATTCAATATAACTTCTCGGTATTGCATTGGACTCTAAGATCGGCGGAAATACCGCCGTGCATGGAGCCCATTGGCAGCGGTTGACGCGTTCGACTGAACCACGACCTGATAGACAGAGTACTCTATAATGGGTATGTTGGCATTGCTTTATTTCATTTTCAAAAACATTTAAGAGAAAACTCCTGTCAATAAGCTTATTTTATTAATTCATATATTTTATAATTTTTGCCCACAAAAAGACAATAGCATAAGGGTAGCACACACAGCAATTAAATAGTCCAATAAACAAACTAGACAGTGCAATAACAACATGACATAACATTTACTGAAACCTGTTTGTTAGAAGTGGTGTATTTTTGAAAGCCAATTTCTGATTTCACACAATTAAAAAAACAAACAAAAAATGTATGTATATACAAAGTAAAACAAAACACCAACACAACTATAGAAGAGAATGTATTCTAAGTGTTGGACTTGACTTGTACTTCCAAAACCAATCAATTGCAATGTGATACCATAATGGCAAATATTTTGCTGATTTCATTCTGAAGTAAAAATAGACATTTACAGTTAACTACAGACATACAAAAAAATCTACTTCTTATATTACATTGTTTAGTGGATACTCCACTTTTTTTGAAAATACGCTCATTTTACAACTCCCCCATAGTTAAACTGTTGAGTTTGACCTTTTTTAAATCTATTCAGCTGATCTCCGGTTCTGGCGGTACCACTTTTAGCATAGCTTAGCATACATCATTGAAGTGCACAAGACCATTAGCATTTCTCCCAAAAAAATTACCAAAGTGTTTAGATATTTTTCCTATCTAAAACTTGACTCTTCTATAGTTACATTGTGCACTAAGACAGACGGAAAATGTAAAGTTGCGATTTTCTAGGCTGATATGACTAGGAACTATACTCTCATTCCTGCGTAATAATCAGGAAACTTCACTGTCGTACCATGAGTGCAGAAGAGTCAAGTTTTAAATAGGAAAAATATCGAAACACTTTGGTAATTTTTTTGGGAGAAATGCTAATGGTCTGGTGCTCTTCAATGATGTGTGCTAAGCTATGCTAAAAGTGGTACGCCCAGAATCGGAGATCAGCTGAATGGATTCAAAAAAAGGTAAAACTCAACAGTTTAACTCTGGGGGAGTTGTAAAATGAGCGTATTTCCAAAAAAAAAAAAAGTGGAGTATCCTTTTAAGATTTAAAAAAACATTTCCAGACGGATTTTATTGCAATCTTCCGGGTGTCGTATTGCAATACCATTGCGAAGAAGCATCTCTGTGTACGGGGGCCAGAAAGTGTCATCAGTAGTCACATAAGGGTCATGTGGAGTTTCTAATGTTTTATTGGTCAATCTCTGTAATGAATAAATGTGTACGATTAAATGTGTTGATAAAAGAGGGTTAGAAAATTAAAAGGTGCAGTGTAAAAGTGATTCCTGACAAACACTGTTGAAAGTGGATGGGACAGAACAGCACAACAAACGTGTAGCCAATCAGAAGTAGGGGGCGTTTACACTCATGATGAGGGAAGAGAGAGGGAGTGAGCAAGAGGAAGATTTGAAGAAAGACGGTTGAAAGAGAGATAGCTGAGAGACGCAAAAGAGAAAAGCTCAGAGGAATATTAGGACCCGTGTTAAAGGGATAGTTCACCCAAAAATGAAAATTCTTTCATCATTTACTCACCCTCAAGTTGTTCCAAACCTCTATGCGTTTATTGTTCTGCTGAATACAAAGGAAGATATTTGGAAGAATGTTTTAATCAAACAGATCTCATTCCCCACTGACTTCCATAGTAGGAAAAAGTACATACTATGGTAATCAATGGGGAATGAGATCTGTTTGATTAAAACATTCTTCCAAATATCTTCCTTTGTGTTCAGCAGAGCAAATAAACACATAGAGGTTTGAAACAACTTGAGGGTGAGTAAATGATGATAGAATTTTCATTTTTGGGTGAACTATCCCTTTAATATTAGAAAAGCTTTCCAGCACTGGAAAGACCCAAGTGGGAAGGCCTGAAAACAGACGCAGAGTTTGTTGTTTCTGCTCCATATGTGAGTAACATTGGTTTATGTTTCACAGAACCAAGATATGTTGTTGTAATGTAATGTTAGCTATAGTAATGATAGTTTTTTCATATTTTGTCTGGAGCTGCTATCCTGCTGGCGAATAACAACCAACTCCTACTTGTACTCTAGTGTTCTGTATGTTGATTTTTTTTGTTCTTTCATTTGTCATCTTTGCTTTATTTTTCCATGCAGCATAATTTTACTTTACTCCAGCTATGATAAAGAGACATCAACTCTTGCATGGTGTGCTTGTGTATTTTGGGGGCAGAGCAATGAATGGAGGGGTGTGTTTGTTTGGGTTGATTTCAAATATCAACAGTGTTTCTCAGAAATCACTTACTGTATCTTTAAGCATGCGGTGTTAATTTCCATTCTATTAAATCAATAAATTCCAATCTTAAAAGATTGCAAACATAATGTGAAGATATAAAAAGAAATGTTTTATTGTGATGGGTCTCCGAACATACCTCGATAATCTCACTCAGTGAAATCAGGTTAATCTCTGCATCATATGCAGCAGCCTGAAAAATCCAAATCCAATATTTATACGCAAAAGCCAAAAAATACAAATCCAATATTCTCTGATCTGATTGAGAGTGTAAAGATGCCACCTACTCTTTTTTTCTTTGTGCCGTTTCCTACGGGATCAGGAAGTGGGAAATGCTCAGCTAACATGTCGCTCAGCATTTCCATCAGACTGCTTTGATAGTCCTTTAGATTGTTAATTTTTCTCTTCATATCCTGCAAAACACTGGAAAAAAGGTGGAAAAAATAGGATTGGATTATTAATGTAAGACACATTTTCATTAATTTTAAAAACACAAAGAGTGTGAGTATATATATGAGTATATTATATATGAAGAGTTCAGATGCAAAAGCCTCCAAGTGCCATTTTCTTCTAGAATGATCATTTTTATCAAGCTTGTATATTTAAGTTCAGTGATTTCACTTAAATGGCAATAATTACCTATTAATTGTTATTTAAGTAATACTGAACTTAAATATACAAGTTTGATAAAAATCATCATTAAAGAAGAAAATTTCAAATAGCATTTAGAGGCTTTTGCATCTGAACTCTTCATATATATATATATATATATATATAATCTTCTATAAACAAGTACTAATAGTTCTCACATGCAATTTTAACCAAATGAATGAACATGGCTAAAAAGAATTGCCCTTTCTTTTTTACAGATAAAATAGAAACTCAAAGGTTTGGAATGGCATGAGGGTGAGTTTATTTTTATTCTTGGGTAAATATCCCTTTGAGCAGATGTAAAAATGTTATTTTTAATCCCAGCATTATACTAAGAACCTGTGCTCTGATTTCTCATTTTCATGTCGTAATCTGGTGATTTTCTCAGACACTGCATCCAATGCTTCTTTCTTTTCAGCTTGCCATGTCTGCTCCCTGAAAAACATTTTTAAACAGTTGATACATGTTGTATATTGTTCATGAATGTATTTTTCAGTCCTACTTACAAGTTAATTTATTAGAATAGTAATCTTGAACAAAGTTATTACTGATAACAAAACTTAAACCATGAAAAAAAAAAAAAAAACATTAAAAAATATATATATAAAAACCGTGGTACTAAAACTCCCCAAGTCAATGGGTTTTGATAATGGGATTTTGGTTTAATGGCTGAAATAAGGTCTGAGGTGAACAAGCTCAAGACACTTTCACTTTCATTCTGACATAAAATGCATCAGTATTACTCCAAAACCTGTTTGTTTGTTTTTTTGCTAACAAGTGGCTAAATGAGACTACAGAGGCTGTCGGGGAGATTAAATGTCACGCCGAATAGGTAAGCCCAGTCCTTTTATAGCCTCTTATAAACTATTCTAACTCAAATGTTCTGGTAAAATGTTTTCAGACAAAAGTAGAGTTGTGTCAGAAGCTTAGAAGGCCAGTGACTGTGGTGTAGTTCATTTATAGCCTACCTTTAGCTTTTTATTTCTGGCAACTGCATTTAGGCTTCATAATTGATAAAAGTTGTGTTCATCAGTGAAAATGATCTTGATGGACAAAACATGCAAGTATCACAATCCTTTGTTGATCACAACTTGTTTCTTTATAATCCAAAAACCTACGTAAAAATCCTATTGGGTTTTTGTCGAGGGAACCAGTTTGATGCTATCTGCTGGTTGGCCTACAAAGTGACATCATAGGCTGCGTTTACACTTAGTATTAACATGCGATCACCGTGATCCAATCAATCAGATCATTAGCCAGTCATTCAGGACATGGCGCGTTTGCATATGTTCACATTAAGTAGTCTCTGTAATATATCTGGATTTCTGTTTCCTGCATAATATTTAAATTGGGTATGTAACACCGGATTAAAGGGTTAGTTCACCCAAAAATGAAAATTAAGTCATTAATTACTCACCCCCATGCTGTTCCAACCCCGTAAGACCTTCGTTCATCTTCGGAACACAAATAAAGATATTTTTGATTGAATCTGAGACCTGGATCAGTCCTACATAGAGTGCCTAAGGGACTGGCTCTTGACGGCCCATAAAGTCATTAAAGAAAATGTTTAAATGTTCCATGTGCCTACAGCGGCTCAATTATAAGTTTATCAAGCGACGAGAATACTTTTTGTGCGAAAAAAACAAAAATAACGACTTTATTCCACTATTCCATTACTTCCTTATGGGCGCATGCGCGAGAACTGAGACGAGGACGTTCTCATTCGTCTACTTCTTGTTACCGGCTGCTCACCGCTTAGGAGTTTTACCGCCACCTACCGTATAAGATGATGTGCTGATATAGCTGGAAGCGCAAAACTTTCTGTTTACAAGCAGAGGAAGATGCGCGCTGTACATACGCTTTTCAATTTGCGTATTTTCCGCACTATAAGGTGCACATATAAGCCTTTAATCTTCTCAAAAAACGTCAGTGTTCCTTATAATCCGGAGCGCCTTATATATGGATCATCATTTTATACGGTAGGTGGCGGTAAAACTCCTAAGCGGTGAGCAGCCGGTAACAAGAAGTAGACGAATGAGAACGTCCTCGTCTCAGTTCTCGCGCATGCGCTAATAAGGAAGTAATGGAATAGTGGAATTAAGTCGTTATTTATGTTTTTTTCGCACAAAAAAGTATTCTCGTCGCTTGATAAACTTATAATTGAGCCGCTGTAGGCACATGGAATATTTAAACCTTTTCTTTAATGACTTTATGGGCCGTCAAGAGCCAGTCCCTTAGGCAGTCTATGTAGGACTGATCCAGCTCTCAGATTCAATCAAAAATATCTTTATTTGTGTTCCGAAGATGAACGAAGGTCTTACGGGGCTGGAACAGCATGGGGGTGAGTAATTAATGACTTAATTTTCATTTTTGGGTGAACTAACCCTTTAAGAGAAACGATGATACAAATTAATCAATGTCCCAATTGCTTTCACTCACTCACTTTTCTATGCAATCTCCAGGTTTAGATCAAATTAAGTTTTTTGAACAAAGGAAAACTTCCAGAGTTGATCTTACAAAAATAACTGGGTCGGTCATGTTAAACAAGTCACATCATTGATCATCTGGGTTTAAGGTTATAGCGTGCAATGTCTATATTGACAGAAATGGGAGATTGATAAACATGCAACATTTAAAAACATTTAAAAAATCAGATTCCGATTATTCCTCTGGCAAAGCAGTGTGCAGCTCTTCATTAAGATCTCATGACTGACTATGATTGTACAGGCGATTGCTTCATTCAGATAATGTTGCACAATTAAAATGAAAAATGACACACGTAGTGGCCTTTAAAAAGATTGACTGTTGAACTGTTTTAAAGACTGACGTTTATTCTAAGGTTCAAATAAGTGTAATTTCTTATCTAAACTGCGTCTGGCCATTATTTTCTGACAGCCACGTGGGGAGACTGGGTTTATATGACGTCCACATGTGAATGAAGACATGATGGCTGGATTGCGTTAACATTACACATTAACATTGTTATTCCACCATACATTATTTGTACATACATGCGTGTTACTTAAAACACTTAAAAAAGCGCAACGTTTTATTTTGTGTCACCATACTTGGTCGAGTTACACTACTCGTGTAACTGTATTTAAATAGTGAAAACATGGAGGTGTTTGGTCACTTCTCTGTTTGGATCCTAATGAATGAACTGGGCTAAGTTAAGTGCTAACAAAGTTTCGCCGCAAGACAGAGCGATTTAGTACATGCACTGAGACGAGAGAGGTATGCATCAACTTGTCTTAGTTAAAGGGATAGTTCACTTTGAAATTCATTTTTGATATGTTTTAGCTTATCTCAAGGGCATCCAAGATGTAGGTGTCTTTGTTTCCACAGTATTTTCAATTTTGATATTTTTAGGTCAAACCGTTCTTGTCTGTCAGTCATATAATGCAGGTATGGGGGTCCACATCAAAGAGCATGCACAGAGAAGTCAAAATTAAACATGATTTAATGACTCGTAAATGTAAGTACACATTGATGGCCTAAGACACGAAACAAGCGGTTTGTGTGATAAAACGAACAGTATTTATATAGTTTTTACCTCTTGTAACCACAGCCACGTCCAAGTGATCTGAGGGCGCAGGCGCTTTAGTCTGCACAAGCGCCAGAAGTGAGCTCTTGTGCGTATATGTCACTCATTGTTTACAGAGATTTCGAAAGTGTTACATTTCACTGTGAGATCTAAACATATTTAGATATAGAGTAAATCGTAATGGAAGGCGATTTCGATATATATCAACAACAGACAACGATGAATTTGTTTCGCAACCACACGAGAAAATCACGTCCAGTGCTATAATTCCGATATAAATACTGTTCGTTTTCTCACACAAATATCAAATAGTAATTAAATCATGTTTAATTTGGACTTCTCTGTGCATGTTCTTTGAGGTGGTGACCATAGACCTGCATTATATGACAAGAACGGTTTGGCCTAAAAATATGCAGAAACAAAGACACCTACATCTTGGATGCCCTTGAGGTAAGCTAAAACATACAAAAATTTTATTTTAAAGTGAACTATCACTTTAAAAAGGATGATAGGGGCTCTTTAACAAAAACTGTGTCGCACCTTTTCAAAATCTTTTTCTGGGCATCCAACTTTGATTGTGAGTACGACAGGACCATTTTAAGTTGACTGTTGAGTCTTTGCAACTGTGAGGAGAAATAGTGTAAAAAGAAAGTTGTAACTGCATTTATATTTTTTTTGGTACACTCACTGTCTATTAATTGTTATTAAAGTAATACGTAACATACCTCTTCTTTTCCAACAGCTACTAAGACTTCAGGATTTGTTACCAGCACTAAAAGATAATAATAATAATAATAATGTCTTCACATAAACTGTGCAATTAAAAGTGTGGTTACCATATTGCATTTAGTAGCCTGTTATATATAATTTAATACAGTACATAAAACAATAGGTAACAGCTTACATTTTGGTTCCATTTCCTGCCACTGCTCAAGCTCAGTTGTGATTGCAAGAAGGCGATTCACTGCCTGCCCACAAAAAAAGGAGTTAATAAACTATATTTTTGCAAACACAACCAAATATCACATTTAAAAAGCATTTAAGTATTGCAAAGAACATTCTATTATCTATTGAATCCCACAATAATATTTAAAATATCACTAAGCTTAATAAAATCTGTCCCAAACCCTAACCTCTAAATTTTAACTTGTGAAAAAAAATATTGAAATCATTTTAGCAATGTTTTCCTTGTTGTTTTCAAAAAATAACTTTATTTTTTAACAAAAAAAGTAAAAACAATTTTTTTTACATTTTCTTTATTAAATAATGAAACTTGTTTTCCGCAAATTCATGTCATTATCGAAACAGTGTATGTTTTAGTCCGTTGTCTGAAACTGATTTTAATCACACCCCAACATTTTTGATCAGGAAAAATTTCTGTCCCTCTTTCTCATAATAGATAGGTCCCATCATTTTGAGTTAATGTGTTATGCGCGTACAACTGAACTGTTCAGAACTGTGCTAGTTAACCATGTGCTGATGAGTATCTTAGTTTGATCTAGCCCCCAAAGTATCTAAAATTGGCACTACTGAAACAGTCACGCTCGACACTTCATCATTGTTTTGGTAGTGGCAATAGAGAACACATTAACCTTTATAAATTTTAGTAGTTATGCAAATCATTAGTATTTTAGTATGTTTTAGTTTGAAAGTTAAAATTCTGTAATGTGAGTTGGTCAATACCAAAACATTAGTCCCTAACGAAAATGTGCAGTCACGACCGAAACATAAGATGTTTTGTCAAAAATAAAGTAGGCCTACATGATTTATCAACTAAGATGATATTATAGTGTTTGGTTCAACGTATATCCAAAACTAATGCAATGCAGCCTGTATCATGTATGCATATGTCCAATGTATATCCACACTTAACTTTGAAATCAGTATGATAAACTTTAAGCCTTTAACAAAGAACGATTGGATTCAAAATACAACAAATTTCATAAATTACACTTAAAATAATGTTAAGATTGTAATTGATTTACCTGTTAAAACTTAAAACAGCAAAAACTATATTAACAAGGTAGATGTGAACAAAATCTTAATAGGGCAATATAAGCTTTCTTATTAAACTAATTATTGTTATGTTTCGGTAGTTTCAAATTTGGTGAGAGGAAAAGTATTAAAAGTATTAAAAAAAATGTGTACTTTGGATATTATACAATTCGCTGTATACAACACTTGTTGGGAAAGACAGATTTTTTTTGCAAGATGTTTCAAACTCTGATATTGAAATAATTATGTAGAATGCCCTAAAAGTAAATTTATATGCACACAACTGATTTCTAAAATAAAAAGTACCAAAAGGAGAAAGACAAACCTCATCATCAGCTTCTGTGTCAGCCAAAATGATCTCATTTTGAAGCTGAAAGATATAAATGCTTGTGCTGTTAACTAGACAGTTGCATCCCAGCTGAATTTCTGCAGCTGCTGTCTACATAGCCTAATTCACAAAAGGCTAAACAAAAGGGTGCAAAAAATCTGACATGTAACTTGTAACTTTTTTTTCTACATTCAGTGATACAAAAACGTACACCACCAGGTCTGTGCGCCTTGTGATAATATAGTAGGTATGTGGACATTTCAAAAAATAGCGGCCGCCATTGTGTTCCAAATCTCTGTGCCGGATTTTCCCGAATCACTCTGAGCGGGTCTCCTAAAATGCGCTGTTTTCATTGACTTGCTGTGGGAATCCTTGATTATTTTTAGCCAATCACATCATTAGCGTTTTCGACTGCACATTTGTTTTCAATTTTTTCTAGTCAGGCTGCATTTTCCTCCTGAAAGGCGATTTCAAACAATACGGAAGAATTCAACTGTCAAGAAATTATTTTTACCCACTTTGGACACTTTCCAGAGGAAGGTAGACATGAAGAACATATGTTTGTGGTGTGCTGTACAAAATTTTGTGGCCATTTAAACTCCCCCTCTTTTTTTTTTTGACTACTGCCACTGAACGTTACCTGCAGAAAAGCTGTCAAAATGCAGCGCGTCGTGTAGGCTACACTCAACATTTGTGTGGTCTCCTCCACTTTCTTTCCTCCACCAGCATTAGTATTGTTAACTCTATATTCTTACACAACTGGAAATAGCATGAATCAACCAAAATCCATCTTTTAAATTAAGGATATATAATTTTCCTTGAATTGTTGTTAATTCAATTATTTGTATTTTCAACAACTGCTCGTCAGAAAAATACTATAAAAGATAGGCCAAATCAGTCTTTACGTGTGTTAAAATCAAGTATTGATCCAAATAACTACATGAAACCCACGTTAGATCCAAATAACTATATAAAACCCATCTCCACAGAAAATTTCATTAAGATATCTTGAATATTGAGAAAGTTATGAACATTTTTGTGAAAAAACAACTTGTTTTCGGTCACACTAAATTCTATTGTTTTCACCTTAGAAATGAGACAAAGGCGCTGATTACTGAACTATAAAATGTTGTAACTTTCTTCATACTTGACATATTTACCTTTTTTTTTTTCTTTTTGTAAAGGGGGTACCCAGGTCTTTCCACATATGCTATCCATTTGTCTATTTGTTGAGTTTTAATTTTTTGTCCACATACCTAAATATAGGCTGTAAAAAAAGCTTGTTTCATAAAAGAGTTGTGTGAGTGTGTGTATCAACTTAACTGACCACCAATCTAAGAAAAAACAATCCCATAGCAAATGAACTTAAGTTACCTTCTGTAGCAGTCCAAACTGCTGCTCACAGTCCTCTAACAACACTGCTTTTGCAGCCATACATCCTACGTCATATGAAGACGGAGATGACTGCTCCATTTCTGTTTGCTTTGATGGTGCTGGGCTCTACAGATGTGATAAAAGTCAAACAAGCAAGAAGCACCAAACATAAGAGCAGAAAAGAGAAACGCAGATCATACGCAAAACTCTAGCCAGAAACATTCAAACATGTTTTTAACCCAAAACTGATTGTTAGCCGCGCAGGCTAACGGTTTCAAATAACTAGGCGAAACAGTTCTGTAAAGTGAAAAGCTTCCGTATATTTTGTGGCGATATCATGTGGTAAATCCAAATTGCGCAATCATGCTGGAACTCACCATGTATCGTTTTTCTTTTAAGCAAATTCTACAGACCCAAGTTTAGCAACACTAAACAAAACCCCAAAACAAAAATACCGCCAGTAACAACGTCATGACGTCACCGCTGGCGTCATACGCCGTGCGTGGACGTTCAATGATTTTGCTACTGCGCTCCTTATGCGCATATACTGAAAATGTTGTATATTTCATTTTCATTAATACATAGGTTTAATCACACCCATTTGTCTGTATATTGCATATGACTTAAAGGAATAGTTGCAATGAATGTAAAACGTGGACCTACGTGAAGCAATTAGCCAACGAACGAGTCATAAAGAACTATATAGGTATATAATAGGCTACTTTTTTAAACGACACAAAATTCCTTTTAAAAATATAAAAAAAAAATCTGCGGAATTGAGGTAAATGCGCAAACAAGATCTTAACATATCCAGATGTACTGCAAAATGTCAAGCAAGCACACAAGACTGCAATACAACATGTTCTCCACATGAGGGCAGCAGAATATCAGAACTTGAGCGAGAAATAATTGCCCGATACGCTCGGCATTAGCCTACATTCTACCAGAGAAAGTCTAAAATTCTACAAAATGGCGAGGGAAAATAGATGAGCCATTCCATCGAATGGGTAAGATTTCTGTGACCAGGACGTATTTATAAATATGCATGAATATAATTATATCTAATACATTTTATTATTAAGAAAAGTGTCCTGAACATTTATTTTCCGGCAAATGTTAAATTTAAAACATTAATAAAAACTAGGCTACTGAGAATACTGGAAATAATTTGTTACATGTTCCTATCTAACCCTTTCTTAAAAGGGTTAATTATTCAGGGTTACCTATAGCCTATGTAAAATGTATATTTCTATATTTTTTTATTTTTATTTTTTTGTTTTGTATTGTTGTGTGACTTAACAATTGTTGTGTTTTTTAATTTATTTTATTATTTTTTCATAAGAAATCCATAATATGTTAGGCTATATATAAAATAGGCTTATATAGGCCTACACATTGTTTTCACTCAATCCTGTAACCCTTACAAATCGCCCCTCTAAAAAACTTGGAACAAGCCATATTTTCATCTGGATGTTGCATAATCTGTCTCTTGTGCAGCCTGCAGGCTATGTGAAAACCAAAGTAAGTCCTCTCGTTTTGATTTCTGTTGATGAAATTCTAACTTTGACTGAGAAGGTCATAACGTAAATTTTAACTATTAACTATAACTATTTGCTTAAAAAAATCAAACCTGTTACTTTCAGTTCTTGTTACTCATATGAAAAATAACAGGACTGAGTTAAAGTAACAGGGGGGAGTCCTCTGTTTTGTTGATTTAATAATTAGTTGATGTAATAATATTCACCTGATTTTTTTAGTTTTATAGTTACAATTAAATTGTAGACATAGTTTTACAATGTGAATACCATACTTCCAGGGAGCCAGTCAACAACGAAGTGATTTCAACTTTTAGTTTTGGTCTTTCTTACCTATATCTGTAGAAGATAGAGAGAACCCATGGTGCCAGAAACACCCATGGCAGTCTGCAAGGGAAGGACCAAGACTTCCCCCCTTTTTTCTACCTTCCCTCTTTCTCTTACCTTCCCTCTCCATTTCTCTCTCTTCTATTCTCTCTCTCTCTCTCTCTCTCTCTCTCTCTCTCTCTCTCTCTCTCTCTCTCACACACACACACACACACACACACACACACACACACACACACACACGTGGACACACATTCCACAGTGTTCATTCTATTTTTTTCTTCTTTTTCTAAAAAAAAAAACACTGTTCTTATCCGTTTTATCAGGTCCATCATTTATACACAGAGGTACACAGAGGGCAATGGCCATTCTGGCTAACACCACTCACCCACTACACTCAGAGTTCTGCCTCCTACCATCAGGAAGGAGGTATACCGAAAATGTGCCAGATCCAATAGATATTTGAAATCATTTGTACCATTAGCTGTTGGGTTTCTCAACAAACTATAGGACATGTTATTTATGTTTTATTTTTTTATTTGTTTTTATCTATTTATTATCTCATGTTTTTATCTGTTTTTGGGTAAATGTGTATGTGTTGGCTATACCTGTTGTGAACTAAATTGCCCCTTGGGGACATTAAAGATATTTCAACTTCAACTTTCAACTTATAGGCTACAACTGTTTAATAAAAGTAAATTGTATATCGGCTATATATATATATATAAAAACTTTTTGACTTACAGTAAAATGGCTTGGTGTTTTTTATTACAGTAAAATACGCCTTGCTTCTAGTGATTTAAAAAAAAAAGATGTCTCAAATATAAATTATTTGAACATATAGGCTATACCAACAATTTCTTTAAAATAAATACTTTCTTGAGGGGAAAACAAAGTAGGCCTAGGCTAATTGTTACTAAAATTATCTTAAATTAATTTCAAAGTTTTAAAATCTTCACGGCTACTGACATTTTTTAAGACATCTGCTTTAAACTTTACAATGCTCAAGATAACTTTCGTTAACTCTATAGCCTAAGTAAATGCACGTCACCAGTAATTAGCCTGCTATAGAGCCTGACAGCGATGCGATAGAAATATATAAAACACAGCGACCGCAAAAACTGAAGTTCAAAGACAATATTCTAAAGATGGTTGCATGATCGCTTATTGTTTCTCTACGCACAAGCTATAGCCTGGTGTCTCGCTATATGTGTGATAGGATAGCATAGCATTTTATTATACGGCATTATAGCCTATGCATATGCGGACTATTGGAAATAAAATAAAAATAAGACGATGAATACATTTTTCTTAATTTTGCTAAATAACAGCCTGATCTTTAATTAGACCATCATAGTTTTATACCTCCATCGATTCATAATAATAATAATAATTAGATTATAATCAGATCTATAAAGTCTAAACCATTTTTATAACACAATAGCCTAAATATAACATGCATTTGAAATGTAGCAAAAGTATCCCACATGAAGGCGGGGTGGGTGGACAGGTCAGATTGTGACCATATGACCACAATAACAGCTACATTCTCTTGGACTTACTCTTAATCTTCCACTTTACAAAACAAGAGGTAGGATAAGCATTTGAAGAGTTCAGATGCAAAAGCCTCTAAGTGCCATTTGAAATTTTCTTCTAAAATTATCATTTTTATCAAGCTTGTATATTTAAGTTCAGTAATTTCACTTAAACGGCAAGGAAGATTACCTATTAATTGTCATTTAAGTGAAATTACTGAACTTAAATACACAAGCTTGATAAAAATGGTCATTCTAGAACAAAATTTCAAATGGCACTTAGAGGCTTTTGCATCTGAACTCTTCATTTATTACTAAGCAGTCGTTGGCCTGCTGTTGTTCCTTTTACACATGACACACCTGCTAGTGACAACAAACTCAATGTGTCTTGTTTTTAAAGCTCACATGCACGCTCTTTAGCACATTATCCAGATTTTTTTCTTCTCGTTATTAATCTCCTCAAAGTCAAATAGGCTCAAGGTAAGGAGGCAAGAGAATTCAGCTTTATAAACAAAAGACCCCCTTTTAGCAAAGCTGTCATGAGGGTCTTGTTTTGAAAGCTTAACGAGTCCCTTCCTTAACATGAAAAACTCCAACAAAATGAGGACGTTTTCTTTAACTAAAAAGTCCCCCCACACAAGTCTAACAAATCATTTGAAATCCCCAAAAGGGGGACGAAAGTCAGTGCCTCACAAAAAAGAGAGAGAGTTTCATTGTAATTCATTGACTTGTTCAAAACGCCAAGCTAAAGAGGCGAGAAGAAAAGAGCGGACATTCATGGGTACAGATGCTTTCTCGAGGAGAGACTCCAATGTATGGCCTTTGTTCGCGCTGCGTTAAACTGTTTAAAAGAGGGGTTAACGCAATCCATCAAATTGTCTGAAATTGTGTGAAAATTTCAGAAACCATATGGCCTCTAAACGTTCGCGTCTTTTTTATGTGGCTGGACACACTTGTTTCAGTATGGTGAGCCGCAGGAGTCCAGCCATGCGCCATTGTCGCTTGTCACATCAGGGTGGATGGCTCATTTGTCCTCAGCTTTCATGCTTTACGCTGGAAATTACAGCTTCATCCGTGAACAAAAAGGATTATATAGCCCTGGAGAAACTGGACCAAAACTTGGTGTTTTTGTGTCTTTCTTCTCCTTTTTTTTTTCTCCCCAGCGCCCCAGATTTGTGTTTCTCACATAAATTTCGCCCAGAATGGAAAAACACACGTTGTTGGGTCAAAAGCCAAGTCACGCTATTGGAGGCTGAAAGAGAGAGAGGAGCAAGGCAAGGGCTCTCTGTTTCTTCTGCAGGGAGCAAAAACAATAGCGTTAAAGGGCCAAGAATGTTTTTATTCCTTTTTATTCTCCAGGAATGAAATCAAGGCAGTTAGCACTTGAGTACGAAAAAAAGTACGATGCTCTTGGTCGTCGTGCACAATATAATTTCTGTCAATAAAAAAAAAAACATCTGAAAAATATTTCTCAGGTTTTTTTTATTAAAAATTTCACAGCATTCCAAATATAATTGAGCAATAAACTGCACTATAAGCCATAAAATTCAGACTTTTATTTTTGTAGGCTACTAGCCTACTATTAAGTGATTCTACTTAATACCCTACATTAACAATTAGCTTAATGCAAAGGAAAATTACTATATATTTTTATCTTATTTTTATTTATATATATTTATTTATTTATTTAGGCTATATATCAACGTTTTGTAAGAATATGACGATTGCTTACAGACAATACAGACTCGGCAACAGATTTACAGACTCGGCAACAACATCATTATAAAAGGTATAAATAATGTTTTTATTTTCAAACTCAATACATTAAACAACACATTGGTGCAATGCCCTAATTTTGAAAGGCACTATCTTGCGTAAACTGTACAAAACTTTACAAAAATCAGTCACTCTCGACTGTGTACAAATGAAGAATATGCAATAAATACACTTGTAAAAATAGTTTTCTCATTAGGAAGTTGTATTGCTCTGTTTGTTGTCCTGCTTTATGAAAAATTATCGCATTACACTCATTTATTATAAACAATTTATTATACAGCTGCTAGCTCAAACACTATATTGAACAAATAGGAGAACACAGTCTGGCTATAAATTAAAGTTTCAGAAAACACTACATTTATGTTCATGCATGTGTGTTGTTACGCACTGTAACAACTTGAAATATGAGTCTTTAAAGAGTTTAAATCGTTGTTTACATCAGATATCAACGTCTATTTCCACGTCTTCGTCTTCGGAGTAGTCTTGACTTGTGTGGTCCGAGAGAGACGACATGGGGGACAGACACAATTTGTGCACACTCTTGTACTCCTGACCTAGCCGTGGCGAGCACTCGGGCCCCGTGGCTCCAGCTGCACACCTCTCCAGATCCGCCAATTTAGTGAGTTTGTCCAGAGGTACTACTACACCCGTGGATCTGACCGACTCCACGTCCGCTTTCATCTCCTCCAGGTCTCGCTTTAATTTTGCCCTTCGGTTCTGGAACCAGGTTATGACCTGCGCATTTGTCAGCCCCAGCTGATGGGCAATTTGGTCTCTGTCTGCAGGGGACAAGTATTTCTGACGGAGAAACCTTTTCTCTAGTTCATATAACTGGTGGTTGGTGAAGGCCGTTCTAGATTTTCGGCGCTTTTTAGGACTGTCCCTTTGACCAAATACAGTCAACCCATCCCTTCCTGTCGAAGAAGAAGAAAAAAAATAAAAGAAAAAAAGAAGAAAAAAAACGTTATGATCCAACACTGACAAATTTTATGTTACATTAATTATGGCAGCAGAACATATTGTTTTAGAATATTGCTAATAAAGAAATGTAGGTCTATTTACTTTTGATACGATTTTTAACTTTAAGTTGATGCGACAACATATTTAAAATTCATTTAAACATGAATCAATGACATAGACTATTAATCAAAATGACTTAGTTTTCCATGCGATGTTTAAGTTATTTTAAATTAAATGGCATTGAACTGACTTTTTAAAAAATGAGTTGAATCTTGCATAACTTGCATAAAAAAATTGTTTTGATGAGTTAAAGCAATGTAAAACATGTGTTGTCATAACTTATTCGTCACTTTTTTTTTTACTATTTGTGGGCCTACATTAATTTTGAATTATTATTATTATTTATTTATTTGACAATCTAAAACTTAAATTACACGTCGTCTTTTCTTACCCTCTGCTGCATGGAGCACGCCTAATTCGAGACCTTTGAACGTTTTGCTCGCCAGCTCCTGCAGAGCACACAGAGGCGATGTTTGAGTGATGAGAGTCTGCCTTGATATAGTGATGCTCTGCCGGGCTCTCTCTGATGCTGGAAGCCGGTGAATCCTGTGAGGTCGTTTGACAATAGGTTTGCTGAGGATGTCTGCGATACTGAAGGGCGTTAAGGGCTTGTTGGAACTCGCCGGTGGTGGAAGGTGGTCCAGGGGGTTCATCCCACGCCTCTCCTCGCACATTTTGACAACTTTGGTGGTCGTCATCCAAGCCTTTTCCAATCAGCTTTGGTTACAAAACTTGTGTTTAAGAGAAGTGCAGCTATCAAATCAGTAGTAAACAATCACTTTCTGTCCAGTTTTCCAATAATCTTGCAGCACGTGATTGATGCCCAGCACTGCCCAGCTACAATCGTAACGTCCAACGAGTTATTATCACACCAAGCTTCACCATCCAACAGCAAGTAGCAGCGAGTCTTGTGCTTTGACAGCTCTGTAGTTCTGTAGAGTCCTGGAGACTGAGTAGACTTAGTGATCACTTAATTAACTATGACGGAAAGGCGGAGTCGTTGTTTGCCTTCTACACAAGACACGAACAGTCCTAAGCGAAGCATCATAGTTGTTTTATCCATAATTAAATTTTAAAGCTCATTAAAAGTGAACAACTGGTGAGATATTAATATTAAAAAGCATTCGAGACATTTTTTTTCAATCAATAATCAATAAACGTGTGCACTATTTTATTTATTATTCAGAAATAAACATTGTTTACGAAGCAGTCTGATATTACACCAAATATAGCCTATTTAGCACATTAGTCTGTGTTATTGTTCTCATAAGATAAGGAGGGAAATGGTTCTGTGCCGTTTGTTAGAAATGCTAAGAGAGATAGAGATAGAGAGAGTCGATATTTTTAAGTGAGCCATGCATTTTCTATTGTTATGCGATCGCGGCTTATTGGCCTACAGTATTAATTATTATGTAATTACATAAAACATATTGACATTTGAAATTTGTCATTTTATTTGTTATCCATTTAATATCGGAACTCATGCCTTTGTCCTGAGTTCTAAGTAGGCAAAATATTAAATATTATTTCCCGATTCTTTAAATCTTAACCAAAGTGATTTCCCCCCTCATTAGCCTTTTATGTAAAATTAAAAAGCGCTGCAAAAAAGTCTGAAAGTGCTATAAGGTCAAAACTTTTACCATCCTGCCAAACATGCCACCTTGTAAAAAAAAAGAACTTAAGTTATTAAGTTCCCCAAATAAATACCCTTCATTCCCCATTAAAGTCATTTCTGAAATAAAAAAAATAGTATAAGGTAATTAAAAAATCATTAAGATAACGTTTAAGAAATATTGATTCTCAACTTCAGAGGTTAATAGAAGTGGTCCAAGATATGCAACCTAACAAAGATTAATCTGCTCCTCCAGTTAGTGCCCATGCAACTTTGAATATATATGCAGACTAGAGCAAATTGCCATTGGATAAAGAAAAAGGGAAAATTAGGACAAAGGTTGGGCTTATTTAGTTTATTACCATTATATGAAGCTTTTTATTTCAATGTGGAACTATTGGGGTCTTGTGAAGAAATGAAGAAAACTGAAATCTCACAGTTCTCCTATTAATATAGAGCACAAAAAGAGCACAAACTTTAACTTTGACAACAGACATGACTGTTTAATTTGAGAGAGCGAATCAGTCATCCAATGAATATCATTTATTCTTTTTTCTTCAAACAACAGACACAGCAGACACTCTATTCTTGCAGCTTCTGCAGGAAACATGAATTAGCCCGTCAATGCACTCTGACTGTTGAGTTAATGGCAGTCTTGACCTCTGGCTGCCTTCTTTGTTTACTGTTTTTTCTTTATTAACTGGGACTACAAAGCCTATAACTCTATCAGAGTAAATTGTGTTTTAGTGACATGAAGCCTAGCACTCATTAGAAGAGAGACAAGAATACAAAGGAAGGAATTTACACCAAATATCTTGCATTGATTCAAACAGGCTTTATGTTAAAATTTGGTTGAAATGTATTATAGTTGGAAGATTAATCAATCTAAAAATATTCAAAATAATTAAAATCGTGTGATCTCCACATATTGTATAATGTAGGGAAATTATAAACAGCCTGGGTGTGATTAAAGATCATCTGCCTAAAGTAAATCAGCTGAGTCCTTCAGAGAGAGTGATATTTATAAGTCATAAAACGGCTGATCTGATGAGCTATATATGAGGCAAATATGGAGGCAATAAATAGAGGAATAAATAAAAGTGTCAAATAGATAAATAATATAAGAACCCATTGAAATCCCATGTTTAAAATGACTTATGATTAAAAAAAAAACAATTGTGCAATCTCATACGTGTGAATGTGATAGGGTGAGAGTTGGAGAGATGGAGGAAGTGGAAGGTGAACTGTATCCAGTATCTAAGAGAAACATGAACTTGTGCTAATCCACTAAATCCCACCCCTTAAAACAGACCACCTTCAATGATTATTAAGTTACATAAGAATGTGACATTTTTGACCAAACGTTCATTTCTGTATAATACAAGCGTTTCATCTCACAGATCATTAACAGCCTTGTCTTGATAGAGCCGCCACCATGCGGATTGGTTAATACTGTATATGAAAAGTGAATCTGACTTTTTAAGAAAGATACCTCATCAATAGATAACTAATGCAATTGCCTGAAAATAACTAATGTTAAATCCATTGTCTTTTTTAGACTTTTTTCAATGTTTATACAACTTTACAAAGGAAGAATATGAATTAGATTGCTCAAGAATGCCTTTATGTGTCTGCTGATGTGAAAATAAAGAGACACTTAAAATATGAATGGATTTTGAATAGCTTCCAAAAGCTTCGTACAAGTTTCCAAAATAAAAACAAAACTGTTTTGATGTATATTATTATTTAACAAACCTTTAACAGTTATTTGTCTATTATGTTACTATTAAAAAAATGTTCATGATTTGTAATCACAACATTTTTTCTTTTGTCAAATCAACTTATGTTACATACTTATGTTATAACATAATTTATGTAGTTCAGATAACATCATATTTTGAGTTTCCGGTGATTAAATTAATCTCCTTCATTGTATTAACTATTTTTTTCCATTTCAATGAACTTAAAATTTTAAGGCAACCAGGTTACTTATTTTTTAATTTAAACCAACAATATTTTTTTTACTGTGAATAAATGCCAGCATTTCATACATTTTCATGTGAATCTTAAGTGATTTAATCTTCCAGTTATGCGGTAAACAGCTGTAAAGTGTGTGTGCTTCATGTAATTTGCCTTCAGTTCAGAGTATCAAAATGTTGGAATAGTCACAAAGAAACAAAGTTCCCAAAAGAATGAGAGCTTCAGTCGAATTTAATTATCCTCATCACTGGTTACATTCAAAATGATCAAGAAAGTACAATGAACTTATCAATGTGGTTTAAATGCCAGATTCAACAGTTTCCTGAACACACGCACTGCAGAAAAGTTCACTATGTGAAATTTTCAGTTTTGCTCAAGGTGTTCAAATCAATTAATTATTGAACAAATGAAAGCGGATAAAGGATTTAGGGTAAAGATGGAGGCATTTTACTTGCAAAAGCCCTACAATGGCATCACCATGCAGTGTTGGTTGAAAGATGCCTGCAGTGCAAATCGTTTTCCATTAGCGAGGAAGAAGGGTTTTGTTTATCTTTGCCATATCAATTTTTTTTTCTTTTGTATATAACAATGATATACCTACTGTACATATACTCATAGTCAGCTCCTGCAGGGTCTTGTGCCCCATGAAGGTGGAAATGCCTTTATTTGCAACATGATTTTTATTTAGAACAAGCTATTATGATCATTTCTTGTCACACAAATTGTATCTGTCTTTCGTAAAATAGATGTTTTGTTATATTTTATTATTTTGTAAAACATATTTTATACAACTAAAGAAAATTACAAATTAAATAACAAATTACAACTAAAGAAAATTACAAATTAAAAAATTACAATTAAAGAAAATTACATTGTTGTTATTATTAGTAGTAGTAGTGGTAATAATAGTTGAAGTGTGTATTTATTTATGTATATTGAAAAATGTATTTATATCAAGGAAAATAATTAATATTATTGCACTTTGTAATGTTTGTAATATTTGATTGTAGCACTTTAAGAACAGGATATCAAAAGGTCAGAGATCAATGTTATTGACTGTTATTGTGAACAAACAGGCCAGGCTTATGTTGAGGGTCACAACCTTCAGATTAGTCACAGTAACACTAGCCAACGGAGATGGGGTAAAATTACACATATCTATTAAATTAAAAGAGAATAAAGCACATTACTGCAAACACTGGAACTATACAGAAAACACATACTAGTATTACAATGTGCATTGTGGTGGATCAGTTTTAGTTTAGCACAGAAAAACAGTAGCCTAACATTTAATTTAGAAAACATACTGGATTTGAAAAAGCAGTGTAAAAACAAATAACAGTAAAAACATGAGAAAAAATGTGAGATTTCTTGACTCCAAATTTAATGTGAATATAAATTGTGTAATGGCTTCAGGCCTAACAAATAATTAGATTCTAAATCAGTGTAATTAAAAGGTTAAATCACAGAAGAAAGAAAAGCTCATCAAAAGTGAAAAAGAGATTTTAATACCATTAAATAATGAACTGAAGCAAGGAACATTAATGTAATTGTGTATTTCCCCTGAAGGTATGGTGAATGGGCTGGAAATTTGAGAGGTAGGCCTATTTTTTTTTTTACTTTGGTGAAAACAACAGACTGAAAAAACAGATAGGCTAGATTATCGATTTATCGATTAGGAGATCAATATTTTTTTCTCTTATATTAGCCTAATAAAATATTCATATATTAACCATATTAATTATATTAATTCGATGATAATAAAATTAATTTGAATCAAATTCGCATCATTTATATGACGAGCAAGGTTAGCCTTGATATAGGCTTTCAGACAGGCTTTTATTAGCCTAATTAAAATCAGATTTTTTTTTAAATAAATATTTTATTAGATTTTTTATAGGGTAAGTTGCTTTCGTAATGACAACCCCCTGCCAGGCCTGAACAAAACCTCTCGTGAACAGTAAACGGAAAGCATGGGAGTGTGCGGTTTATTGAACTCTGTGCCGCTGTCTTGAGGATTCACTAACATAAGTCTGCCACCTACTGGAGAGACGAGGAACCTAAATAATTTATGATGATTCTAAAACTGACTGTCTGTAAAACAACACAAGAACAAGAACGATAAGTCGAAGAGCCCCATAGCCACATAACGCTTTGTTATATGTGTAACATTAAATTATAGGCTACTCTAAAAAAATATAGGCCTATTTGTACCAGATTCTTTCATTTTAGAAATGGCTGAACTCAAAAAATGCAACCTGTATTTCACTGAACGGGACTGAGGCTTCACAGTAGTCTGCTGCCTCTTTGTCCCGATGGCAGAACATTTGTTACACTGCGCCCATGTGGCATTGTGCCTGTCTGCTGGTTAGGCCTGATGCCAGCGGACACAGTCATTCCCTTTGAAAGCTGTTCACACAGCCTGGCATCAAAATACCTCCGGTTGCCCCTAATGGTATTTGAGAATGTAGCATATTAGGAATGCTTTTCTATTCCAGGAAAACATGAAAACATGTCATTCCAATACACTAATGTGATAAAACATGTCAAACAATATTAGGCAAGCCTACACAAATGCAAATAGTGACTAAAACCAACAACAACAACAACAACAACAAAAATGACTGGCTCAATGACAGGTCAAAGTGTCCAACCTGAAGTGTTTAATGAACCCAACAATGGAAACTGTTTCAGTGCAGCCCATACTGAAATGAGTGAGACTCTTCAAGTGTGTATGAAAGTGCAAATGTGTGCGTATAGCTATATCTGTGTGTGCTATATACAGTGAAAAAAGTGTAGGATTTACTTTGAAACGATTTTCACTCAGAAATTGCTAGTAAATTTTACAAATATTTAAAGAAACACATTGAAATAAATATGAAATTTTAAAGTACAGAAGATATGCTGAGATAGTATTTTTGCACTCTAAAAAAAATGCTGGGTGGTTTCAACCCATCTTTGGGTAAAATATGGAAAAACTCAGCCATTAGGGTTAAATGTTTAAATTACATTTTTAACCCAACAGCTGGGTTTGTTTATGTTTTACCCAAATTTGGGTTAAAACAACCCAGCATTTTTTTTAGAGTGTGGGTAAAACATATTCCAATGAACTTTTTTTTTTATTAACAACTTTAAACTGTACACTGCAGTGGACTACCACAGCTAACAATACATTTAGCTAATGTCCTCAAAATTAATAAAAGTTATCTGAATGTTCTCTAAAATGTCTTTTAAAAAATGTTTTAGTTGAACATTAAGGAACATTCACTCTAAAAAATTCTGGGTCGTTTTAACCCAATGTTGGGTCAAATATGGACAAACCCGAAATGTTGGGTTAAAAATTTAATGTAAAAATTTAACCCAACGGCTGGGTTAGTCCATATTTGACCCAAAGTTGGGTTAAAACAACCCAGCATTTTTTAGAGTGTTCCATTTGATGATTTTGCAAACATGAGATCGTTACCTTTGAACTTGAAACGTTCTGAAACAAGTAGTGAACAAATGTTTCAGAAAAAAAAAAAAACATTCCATGTTTTTGTGCTAACATCATGAGAACATTGGACCGGATACCTGTGAATGAAGAACACACTCTTAAAGGGTTAGTTCACCCAAAAATGAAGACTTTCATTCATCGTTGGAACACAAATGAAGATCTTTTTGATACAAATCTGAGATCTTTCTGGCCCTTCATGGACAGCTACACTACTTTGATGCTTCAAAAAGTTAAAGAGATCATAAAACTAATCCAAATGGTTTATCCAATTTTTCTGAAGAATTGCTTTACATGATGAAAAGATTGAAGTTAGGCTTTTAGTGCATATAAACATTGATCAGCAAGTATTAACAGAAGCTCAACTGAACCCGTTTAACGCGCGAGAACAAACTTGCGTAACAAGAGAATGAACCTCATTGGTTCTTCCGGAAGCTCAAATATGCTGCGTAATGAAGAATGAACCTTATTGGTTCTCACATTTCAAGCAAACATGCTTGAGCTCCCGTTTACCACAACTGATGTGTAAGTTGATAAAAGTTCTGTTCATCACATGCGATTCTCAATAGTTTTACAATCTCTTTATGATCTTTTTGAAGAGTCCAAGTGTCTGTTGTCAATGGAGGGACAGAAAGTTTTGTGCTTCTGAAGATGAACGGAAGCCTTACAGGTTTGTAACGACATGAGGAGTGTATAGCTATGGAATAAGTTTCGTTTTAAGGGGAACTATCCCTTTAACGTCACTGGGAGAATGTTAACTTTTAGAGAACCTTGCTAACGTAGAACGCAAACATTCCCTGTTTCCTGGGACACTGTAGGTCACAGTAACACATCCTTGTCTAGCCATATTCACTAGTAACCCTCATTTGTAAAGGCTGTAATATTGAACTTGCTTTATATGTTATTTTTTAAATTACTTTATTGTGAAAAGTTGTTCAGAAATTGCTCATTATATATTAACTTTACAGCAAAAGATCACCTGCATCACTGGTGTCTGTCGGAAACATAATTGAATCTGAGCATATTGTGCCACTAGGAAGTCATATGGTCTTCTCGTCAGATCAATGAGTTGCTCTGACTGAACCCAGCTTTACGTATCACAGAGAGACAGGGGGAGGGCTGTGGGGATCTGCTTTGAGCCTTTAACATCAATTACACTCAGTTTGATGAATGGGATGGCATTAGAGAAGAGAAATGCTCAGCTGCTCTTTGTATGTGAGTAAGTATGTGTCTGAGTGAGTGTGTCTTTGTTTTCGTTTGTGAAGTCACTTACTTAGCAGCGTCGAGCTTTGTGTTTGTGTGTGTGTATACTGTACAAGAAGAGTATCTGTCTGTGTCAAAGAGGCTTTGGTCGCCTGTAGTTTGGCCCAAACACTCCCACATTGAGCCTGTCAGACACTCATCAATCAGAAGGGTTAGTAAAAGCCATTTAGGCCGTTTAACAAGCCGGCCAATCACAGGAGAGTGGGCTCATTAGCATACTCAATTGCCCCCGGAGTCTGTTTGGCCTCATTGTTGTCATAGTATAGTGCGAGACTGGAATGAAATGCCTAAACAAACAATACTGCACAAAGAAAACAAACTCAAAAAAAATAAATAAAAAAAGTTACATTTAGAAAAATCAAATAAAGTTACATTTAGGATTGATTTTAAAGTATTATTACTGGTATATAAATCATTCAAACCTCAATATATTGCAGATTTGCTCACTGAATAAACCTAACAGATCACTAGGATCACATCAGCTACAGTAGAAATACCAAGGGTTAACTCCAAGCATGGAGAGTCTGATTTTAACTATTATGCCAGCCAAAGCTGGAACCAGCTTCCAGAGGAGATCAGATGTGCTCCTATTCAAATCCAGACTCAAAACACATCTGTTTAGCTGTGCATTTACTGAATGAGCACTATGCCACTGTTCGTCCGACTGTTTATGTACTTTACTTTTTATTCTAAACTGTTTTGATTAGTCTTATTTGTTTTGATTATTTTAATTTCTTATACGTAAAGCACTTTGAATTACCATTGTGTATGAAATGTGCTATATAAATAAACTTGCCTTGCCTAAAGAGAAATTAGCTGTCTCATCACTCTAGTTAGTAATAATATTAATAATAATAAATTGAATTTGTATAGCGCTTTTCTCAAACTCAAAGTCGCTTTACATTATGAGATGTGAGGGGTGTGGGCCTACGGATAGGCAGAGGTGAAGAGATGGGTCTTGAGGCGGGACTGGAAGATGGTGAGTGACTCAGAGGTGTGGATCTCATGTGGGGGAACCCGAGAGCTGCCCTGGAAAAGGCTCTGTCCCCAAAACTGCGGAGCTTGGACTTGTGAATGCAGAGGAGACCGGCTGAGGTGGATCTGAGGGACCGTGAGGGTTGGTATAGGGGAGGAGAGGAGGTCAGTGAGGGGGCCAGGTGGTAGATGGCTTTGTTGGTAAGGACCAGGATTTTTTATGTGATCCGGTGGGAAATGGGAACCCAGTGTAGTTTTTTTAGGACTGGAGTGATGTGGTGCCAGGATTTTGATTGGGTGATGACATAGATATATACACTAGACGTCACCTTGGCTACGGCAGTTCATTGGAACGAATGCGTCAATAGAGCCGCCATCTTGAAACAGGGGAGCCCCTCCACTTTAATGCATCAGCGTCAATGTAGTAGACACAGGTCTAACGGAAATAAAATCACCATAAATGATCATGAATGCGATTTTTCTTGTTTTTTTGGTTTGTTCCAACGGTCAGACATGTATTTATCATTGATTCCAGAAAGAATTATTTATTTTTTTTTAAAAACATTCTTCCTAGTTCAGATTTCATCCGTGAACATCATACGCTGCACAAAAGTCCGCCACTATCAATGAATTCGACGTAAAGGCAGAGATAGCAGCGTTACCTAGCTACTTCCTATGACAAGACCCCTGTTCCAAGATGGCGGCGGTTTTGACGCATGCTTAGAGCCCCAAGGTGAGGTCTAGTGTATATGTCTATGGGGTGATGAGTCCAGCGGCTGCATTCTGGACGAGTTGGAGTCTTTTCTTGTAGTTTGAGCTGATACCAAGGAGTAATGAGGAGTTGCAGTAGTTCAGTCGTGAGGAGATGAAGACGTGAATGAGTCTTTCGGCAGCAGAGGCTGTGAGGGAGGGTCTGATTTTGGCGACGTTGCGAAGGTGAAAGAAGGAGGTTTTAATGACATGACGGATGTGAGGTTCAAGGGAGAGGGTTGAATAAAAAAAAAATCACACACACACACAAAAAAAAAAAAACTTTAGCTTAAGTTAGCTTAAATCAAAGATCTTTCCTTCTTCCATGCTCTATAGTTTCTCCTTATTTTTTTCTCTATCTATTTGATTTTATTTCACAATTGTTCTCATTTACTCAATATTCTATTTAAATATAATTTTCTTAATGAGAAAATTCATAGCATAAATGTACTCTGATATGCTTTCTCACATATACATTTAGTAATACATTTTACAATGTATTTACAGTGTAATTCATATCAGATTATAGAGTTATTCTTACATTTGACCTTTATAATAACTTTCATTAAAAACAATAAGGTCATTAAATTATAAAATAACAACGAACTAAAATAATTAGTTATTATTATATTATCAGATCAGGGGATACCTTTGTAATATAGTAGCCTAAAGTTAATTAAAAACAATAACATTATCACATTATATAATAATAATAATAATAATAATAATATATAGTCATGGTCAAAATTGATGGCAGCCCTGGTAAATATGATCAAAACTGCATGTAAAAAATAAATCTGTATTGTTTTTACTTTTGATTTTCCATTAAAAAAATTGACAAAATTCAAATCTTTCATTGAAGTAAAAGAAATCCAACGCAGTCTCATCCCAAAAAGTCATATAACTGACGTTTTGGGACGTCTTTTGACCATACGTCAATATTCGGCTTTTTAGAGCCCCCTTAAACGTCGGTATATAGATGAGGTTATGGGATCCTAACTCTACCCCAGACCTAAACCTAACCCTAAACCTACCTATCCCGTCACCTAACTGACGTTAAAGGTAAAGCGTCAGTTGTATGACGGCCCCTAAAAAGGCGGATATTGACGTATGGTCAAAATATGTCCCAAGACGTCAGTTATATGACTTTTTGGGATGAGAATGTGTTGAAGAAATCACATTATGAAATAAATGTTTTTCTCCAAAACATGCTGGCCATAATTCTTGGCACCCCTAGATTTTTTATGACAAAAATATCTCTGAAGTACATTTCAATTCTTTTATTTCAATGAAAGGTTAGATTTTCGTGATTTTTTGAATGAAAGATTGAAAGGATAAAAAAATGCAGATTTATTTTTTAATGTCAGTTTTGATCATATTTATACCAGGGGTGCCATCAATTTTGACCATGACTGTAACTCTCCCCTCACATTCTACAGCCCTGTTAGCAGTATTCTCTATAATAATAAAAAAATAATACATAAAAAGATTGTTATAAAAGTCATTATTTACAGGAAAAGTATGTGATTCATGTCTTCTCTGTACTTTCTATGTAACTTGTACAATAGTAAGTCTACGTACCCTTAGTTTAAAACCCTGCTGTGAGTGGACTGGCTCTGAACGAACAAAATAAAACCATAGACAAATACTGTAATCACAAACTAACAATACCTTTCACCCACACAGCTTTGTATATCTCTGCTACAGCTCACCTGCTCTCTGAATCTATTCTAAATATAGTAGAGCCACTGACATCTCCTCCTCTACAGACCAAACCACATGCTTTCCCAGCCAAATAAGACAGTGATGAATCCAATGGGTTTTTGGTGTCCTGTTTTTATGAACTAGGCCTAAATAGGCAGTGACTCTATTCTATCCCGTACCGCTTTTCTGCCTGCCTGCTCTATTGTCCTTCAAAGAGACTAGAGCCACAAAGAGGAGCTACACATTAACACAGCCCCTTGTCCCGGCTATTCAGTGTAGCAGAGCACAGCTGTCTCACAGCACACTCTGCGGGTCTGAAGGGTGAGGGGTGACAGGGGGTTCACTTACATTGAGCGGCCCCCTCTGGAGCACGGAGTGAAGAGTGTTTGGGAGAAATTGAGAAGGATGGCAAAAAAGGCTCACTATTTCCAGTGATGGAGAGGGTGCTTCGTCACACGTGACAGACAGTTTGGGCGGCCCCTTGCTTGGTCGCTTTGCTAACGGTGCGGCTCGACTTGGACTCGTGTCTTTGTGGCGATCCGGAGTATGTGCAGAGTGTTTGAGCTGAGTTCAAAGGTCTTTAGCATAGTGAGTCTGTGCTTTATGGTGGAGGCGGAGTAATTAAAACCCTTTGGTGTTTTAATAGCATTACCACCCATTGAGATGATGTTTGCAGATGATTACACTGACTTTCAGTTGTGCTTCTTTAAAATTTTGAATTACCATTAACATTTTAGAATATTCTAGTCGATATTAAAAAGATATATTATATAAAATATATATTTATCTATAAATATATAAAAGATATTAAACTTTTTTTAAAATTCCAGTGGTCTTGGTCCTTTTTTTTTCTTTTTTCTTAGTGTGGTAGAAAAAAAAATAGTAAATAAATAAATAAATTAAATACATAAAAAATTAAACAAAAACATGTAATTCAAAACAGTCAACAGTCAATTTTAATCAGAAATGAGCTGAAATTTATTTACAGTAATTTAAAATGAGCTGGTGCTAAAATGCATTGTTGATATTCATTATACTTTGTAAGTCGCTTTGGATAAAAGCGTCTGCTAAATGAATAAATGTAAATGTATACTTTATGTTTTTGATTAGATGTTCCTTAATGGAAATGTGCATCTAACACATATTTCACAGAACTCCAAGACAAAATGGATTCATTTTCTAAATAAAAGAAGTTTAGAAATTTTTAAAGATTCTAGCTCACTATGAATTGTCTTGCAACTTTTTCTGTTGCCATAAATTCAGCATTTTCATTTTCAGTTCAATAAAATGTCCTTTCTGTTTTCCTTTTTTCCATCTCTACTGATTAAATACAGGTCCTTCTAAAAAAATTAGCATATTGTGATAAAGTTCATTATTTTTCATAATGTAATGATAAAAATTAAACTTTCATATATTTTAGATTGCACACCAACTGAAATATTTCAGGTCTTTTATTGTTTTAATACTGATGATTTTGGCATACAGCTCATGAAAATCCAAAATTCCTGTCTCAAAAAATTAGCATATCATGAAAAGGTTCTCTAAACGAGCTATTAACCTAATCATCTGAATAAACTAATTAACTCTAAACACCTGCAAAAGATTCCTGAGGCTTTTAAAAACTCCCAGCTTGTTTCATTAGGCTACTCAAAACCGCAATCATGGGTAAGACCTGACTGCTGTCCAGAAGGCCATCACTGACACCCTCAAGCAAGAGGGTAAGACACAGAAAGAAATTTCTGAACAAATAGGCTGTTCCCAGAATGCTGTATCAAGGCACCTCAGTCAGTGGGAAGTCTGTGGGAAGGAAAAAGTGTGGCAAAAAACGCTGCACAACGAGAAGAGGTGACCGGAGTCACCGGACCCTGAGGAAGATTGTGGAGAAGGACCGATTCCAGACCTTGGGGGACCTGCGGAAGCAGTGGACTGAGTCTGGAGTAGAAACAGGCGTGTGCAGGAAACGGGCTACAGGTGCCGCATTCCCCAGGTCAAGCCACTTTTGAACCAGAAACAGTGGCAGAAACGCCTGACCTGGGCTACAGAGAAGCAGCACTGGACTGTTGCTCAGTGGTTGCGTGTCATACGGAAATCAAGGTGCCAGAGTCTGGAGGAAGACTGGGGAAAAGGAAATGCCAAAATGCCTGAAGTCCAGTGTCAAGTACCCACAGTCAATGATGGTCTGGGGTGCCATGTCAGCTGCTGGTGTTGGTCCACTGTGTTTTATCAAGGACAGGGTCAATGCAGCTAGTTATCAGGAGATTTTGGAGCACTTCATGCTTCCATCTGCTGAAAAGCTTTATGGAGATGAAGATTTCATTTTTCAGCATGACCTGGCACCTGCTCACAGTGCCAAAACCACTGGTAAATGGTTTACTGACCATTACTGTTCTCAATTGGCCTGCCAACTCTCCTGACCTGAACCCCATAGAGAATCTGTGGGATATTGTGAAGAGAAAGTTGAGAGACGCAAGACCCAACACTCTGGATGAGCTTAAGGCCGCTATCGAAGCATCCTGGCCCTCCATTACACCTCAGCAGTGCCACAGGCTGATTGCCTCCATGCCACGCCGCATTGAAGCAGTCATTTCTGCAAAAGGATTCCCGACCAAATATTACAACGCATTGAGTGCATAACTGAACATAATTATTTTGAAGGTTGACTTTTTTTTGTATTACAGTAAAAACACTTATTTTATTGTTCGGATGAAATATGCTAATTTTTGAGGAATTTTGGGTTTTCATGAGCTGTATGCCAAAATCATCAGTATTAAAGCAATAAAAGACCTGAAATATTTCAGTTGGTGTGCAATGAATCTAAAATATATGAAAGTTTAATTTGTATCATTACATTATGAACTTTATCACAATATGCAAATTTTTTGAGAAGGACCTGTATAACATAAAATACAAAGAATTTAGAATTATTTTTTGACCACAAGCATTTCCAGCAGCCAGTCACATTTAGCTTCACTGTATGCACATCAAATATTCAAATATATTAATCATAGTTATTTTGATGTCTCATTATTATTTTTTTTTAGCAGAGACTGCACATTTTTCTACACATCTGTGTAAATCAGCATTGTCTTAGAAAATTCCCAGTGCAATAAATATGCTTACATTCGCTTACAGCACAATTACATATCATTTGTTAAATCAAGAGCCTTTGGTATATTCGGTACAATTCAATTAATCTTATTCTCAGCATGACACCCCAAGAGAACATTTCCAGAGCTTATGATGACTGATGTTTCATCTGCACTGCTCTGACAGTGGTCTTATCTGATTTGAGATCAGCTTTCGGTGGTTAAGAATAAGGAGGGGCAGTCTTAATCTGTGTGAAAATATCTGTCAGCGTAAACCAATTTAGACAGATTTTCACTCTTGATGTTGGAGTGGAGGGCAGGAGAAGACAGACAGAGTGATTTATCATGCAAAGAAAGACAAATTAACTTAATAAGCATCTCAGCACTGGAGAACAGCCATTATCAGCCAACAGGAGTTTAAAACGCATAATGGACTGTGATTAAGAACTCATTTAGCATGAGGCCATGGAGACATGGTCTCATTGTTGCACGCACCTGCAAGTGCGTTTTTATGAATGTACGTTTTATGACCCAGTTTATTCTGTGTGAACTGTAATTGAGAATGTTCACTGTATAGTTGGTGTTAAAGGCATTTTCACCCTCAAAAAAAAAAAAAAAAAAAAAAAATCATCATTTGCCTCATGTCATTATTCCAAACCTCAGAAACCTGTATGTATGTCGTTCCTCTGTCGAACACCAAAGAAGACATTTTGAAAAACATTTTATTATTCCACGACCCTAAAGGGATAAGCAGTTTTGAGAATGAATGGATGAATATGTTATTATCTTTCACTACTTGGATAAAATCAGAAGAGGTTTATAGGTTTGGCATGAAGGGTGATAAACGGTGACAGTATTTTTTTGGGGTGAACTTTGGGTGATCTGTTTATTCTATTCAATTGGCCATCCACGGATTGTCCAGCAGAGGTCAGTATAGGAGCTACATTTTTTTTTTACATTTTCATTATATCCTGTTATCAACAAATATTAAGTAATAAATCTTTGGCAGTGGCCTGCATTTGAAAGAAAGAAAGAAAGAAAGAAAGAAAGAAGAAAGAAAGAAAGAAAGAAAGAAAGAAAGAAAGAAAGAAAGAAAGAAAGAAAGAAAGAAAGAAAGAAAGAAAGAAAGAAAGAAAGAAAGAAAGAAAGAAAGAAGCACCCTAAATTTTCATGTGGTGTTAAAAGACCACATATTTGATTAATTTGGGAAGGAAAGGCCATCGATTCACTTGCCTGTGGGAAAGCACCAGGCAGTGATGGAATTCCACCAGAGATTATCAAGACAGGAAAGGGGAGCTTACCCCAAGACATGCGAGACGCTAAGATCCTGACACTTTATAAGAACAAGGGCGATAGCAATGACTGCAATTACTATTGAGGGATCTCATGTTGTGGGGAAAGCCTTTGCACGTGTCATCCCAGCATTTTGACCATGCTTCCATATCTGACGCTTTAGGCACCCTTTAGCGTCAGTTAGATGACGCTCTAGGATCGCGTGTAACCCTACCCCCACCCCAGACCATACCCGTCAGCTAACTGACGCTTTCCCTTTAGCGTCAGTTAGATGACGCCATAGGATCGCGTCATGTGACTGACAGGCGTGTAACTGACTAAAGGGCGCCTAAAGCGTCAAATAAAGCATGGTCAAAAGGTGATGCCTTGGCATCCTTAACCGCCTACAACTGCTCGTCGATCGTGTGTACCGCAATGTGTGTACCGCAATGCGGGTTCCGAGCAAATCGGTCAACAATTGACATGGTGTTCACCTTTAGGCAGCTACAGAAGAAGTGCCGTGAGCAGAGACGTCCGCTGTTCCTTGCCTTTATAGACCTGACCAAGGCGTTCGACATGGTCAGTCGGACTAGCCTCTCCACTCTCCTACACAGGATTGGATGCCCCCCCCCCCCCAAGCTCTTGAAGTTGATTATATCATTTCATGAGAATACGATCGGCACAGTCCAGTATGGCGAGTCATCCTCAGACCCTTTTCCAATCAAGTGCGGTGTGAAGCAGAGGTGTGTTCTGGCGCCAATACTGTTTGGCGTCTTCTTCTCCCTGCTCCTGCGCTATGCCTTCTGCAACTCTGAAGACGAGGTCTTCCTCCATACTAGGAATCACGGGAACCTTTTCAACCAATGTCCGAAGGGTACTTATACGGGAAATGCTGTTTGCAGATGATGCTGCTCTTGCTGCACACACTGAGGCTGCCCTCCAGAGACTTATCACCTGTTTCACAGATGCATGCACAGAGTTTGGCCTTGCCATCAGTATCAAGAAAACCAAAATAATGGTGCAAGATGTCAACACCACTCCTGAAATCACTATCAGCGACCACACCCTGGAGGTAGTGGAGAAATTCACCTACCCAGGCTCCACCATCTGCAGTAACTTATCCTTGGATACTGAGCTCAAAATAAGGATAGGCAAAGCAGCCACCGCTATGGCTCGACTAGCAAAGAGGGCTTGGGATAACAGTCTATTGACACTCAAAACAAAACTGAAGGTGTACCAAGCATGCGTCTTGAGCACCCTACTCTATGGCAGTGAAGCTTGGACTCTATATTCTCGCCAGAGCAAAGACTGAATGCCTTCCATATGCACTGCCTCAGACGACTCCTGAGCATCACCTGGCAGGATCGTATCACAAACATAGCCTTCCTGGCCCAGGCAGGTATGCCAAGTACTGTATGTTCACCATCTTTACACAGAGGCGACTGCGCTGGCTTGGTCACCTGTGCAGGATGGATGACGGTCGTATCCCAAAGGACATTCTGTACGGGGAGCTTGCCACAGGAATACGACCATCTGGACGGCCAACCCTGCGCTATAAGGACGCCTGCAAGTGAGACTTGAAAACGTGCAGCATCTGTCCGGCTGATTTGGAAGCAGTGACATCGGGCCGCGAAAATTGATGAACCATCGTTAAAGGAGAACTCCGGCGAACAATGAACCTTTGGTCTAATAAAACATCGGTACATAGTCAACCGTTCTCTGAGATTTGTTTTCATGATAATCGAATGTATAGAGTTTTATGTCTAAACACTGTTTAGCGTTTAATGATAGGAATGGGGGCATTGACTAAGTAAAAAGAAATCGCTAGTTTATACCACTAACAAGGCTCAAAATAGCCCCACACTAACGCAGTAACATAATGAGGCTCCATACATGCAAAACGAAGCATTGAGAACTTTGTAAGTGTAACAGACCGTTTAATAAGATACTTTATGAAGACAGTTCACTTCGCGTATACAGACAGGAGCCATCTTAAAAAATAGTCTCGATAAGTCAAACCATAAACGTCGTGCGTGATCTGAACTGTATGAAGTTCAGTGAACTTCTGAACTGTATGAACGGCGTTCGGGGATCGACTTATCGAGATTATTTTTTAAGATGGCTCCTGTCAGTATACGCGAAGTGAAGTCTTCATAAAGAATCTTCTTATTAAACGGTCTGTACACTTACAAAGTTCTCAATGCTTCGTTTTGCATGTATGGAGCCTCATTATGTTACTGTGTTAGTGTGGGGCTATTTTGAGCCTTGTTAGTGGTATAAACTAGCGATTTCTTTTTACTTAGTCAATGCCCCCCTTACTAGCATTATACGCTAAACAGTTTTTAGAGATAAAACTCTTTACATTCGATTATCATGAAAACAAAACTCAGAGAACGATTGACTAGGTACCGATGTTTTATTAGACCAAAGGTTCATTGTTTGCCAGAGTTCTCCTTTAAGACTGGTGTCCTGTTAACCGAAAAAAAAGGACAATTGCAGTGGGAGGAGAAGAGAACAGTGACATCACCACTGCTTACACCTGTAGCAAGTGCCAGCGGTACTGTCGCTCCCGCATCGGACTCTACTGTCATAGTCTGCAACCAAACCATAGACTGACCTGGGTGCAGATTCCAAACCATTGTCTCTCGAAGACAGAAGGATGCCAATCAGTATTTGATTAATTTATTATTTTAGTTGTTTTAGTTCTTCAACAATATACAACTTTAACTCAAAAATGAAATGAAATGAATGAAATATAACAAATACAATTTAATTTAAAATGTTAACAAAAACTATAATAGTGTATATCAGACAACATTTCTTATTTTCGTTTAGTTTAAGTACTAAAATAACAAACTAAAATGTAAAAAATGTATATGGACACATTTTTTTAAAGAATGAATATAAATAATGGCAGATGCTGTTTATAATGTTACTCAGATAGAATTATTTTTGCTAACATTTTAAATGAGATTTTATTTGTGATATGTACTGTTTACATTTTAATTTGTTTATATTTTAGTTAAAGTTTTAGAAATGTAGTTGTGTGTTTTTGCAAATTCCTATTTCTTTGTATTTGTGTTCGTATATATATATATATATATATATATATATATATATATATATATTGGTAACACTTTAGTGTCATTGTTGTTACATATGTTACATGTTGTAACTATATGTAGTGTTATGATGCATATTTGCACGCAACTATCCCTAAACAAACCTCCATATATAATCATAACCCTATTGTTTGTCCATGCAGTTGTAATATTACAATGGTCATTCTTCATTTCAAATCTGTGAATAATATCTAAAAAAATTATGCATTTATGAAGCCTATATTGTTAGACCATTTCAGGGGACTTTGGAGATGTTAAGATAAGGCTTATCAAATATTACATTGCCCTGTTAACACCAATTTACAATCACAAAACAAACAAACAAAAAATATTGTCGGAATCTTACGTGTGGAAAACTTATGAAACCAAATGAAAGAGTATAACTGAACAAAAGAAAGGTTGTAATTTTGGAGCAATAGCACAGTCTGCTGGCAAATAACAGGCAACGGATCCTCCCACCATTACAAATATACATTGTGGCAGGATCAGTTAAATGTATATTAAAAAAAAGAGTAAAGAAAAAAATATCATTTAAATTACCTTTGGCATACCAAGGATTTAGCCCCTAAATGATAATATATTGTTTGTAATATGCATTCTGTTGTCTAGCAGTCATAACTACAAATATCTTAAATAAAACATGAACTTTGCATGTTATCAGGCAATATGTTGTTGAACATCTGTCATGTGACTGATAACTCATCAAAGGCTGAAGACAAAGTAAAATATACGGACATTTTTTAAGAGCCCTCCAAAAATAATGTCACCGCTAAAAGTTCTACCAATTTAGATGGTGCTTGAGGAAAAAAAATTTAGGCAGCACACAGATGGATGGCCATCAGTGGGGAATCCTGCTTTTTTACAGTGTCAGTGGGTAAGTAGGAAATTACCAACACTATCTCACGAGATAGGGTTGAAATTACTGATACCTGTGTGCGTTCGAGAACACCCTGATTCCAAACACTTAAACAGCCACAAATACTGCTCTTAGATTTCTCAAAGAAATATATATTTTCATGCAGTGCAGGTTATTGAAATAGTGTGGTGAAACAAAAGCACATGAATATTCCCATAGGAGCCGTGACTCTCTCATAGTAAATTTTTCCATGTGTTCCTGCCCGATGCAGTAACATTTCTCATTACCGTTTAGATTTCCAGATATTTGGATGAATGAGTGACGCGAGTAAAGAGAGTGAATAACCTCCTGTGTGAGATAATAATTGATTCTTCACAACAATTTGTCTAAGGCTACGGACATCACTCCACGCTGCGAGTCATATGACTCAAACCATTTGACATGAGAACATACAGTATTACTCAGAAAAGCACAAGACGCCTGCCAGGTCTGTCAGCAGAATACTGTAAATGAAGTTAAACAACCCAAACATTTACAAGATTTAGTTATCATCTGATCATTTTTGTGTAAATTGTGAGGCATGGGAGAATGATCACCAACACATACTCATGTGAGAAGAGAGAGGTCCAAGAAAAGAAGCCAGAGGGAGCTATTGCAGACCCAAAATAAATCCAAACACAGACCTATTATTTCTAAATTTCTTAAAGGTTAGTCACAAGACTGAGCAACTGTGGGGAAACTGTGGGGAAACAAATATATTTAATGTTTAATCATCTGTCTATATAGGCATGCATATGATTGTGTTGTATACTAATAGTGCTATTAATTCTTCTTTTGAATTGAGTTCATGTGATACACATAAAATTGTTTTAAATTAGTTTGTGAAGGGATAATTCACCTCCAAAAGGAAACTGGCATCATTTACACTGCCTGAAACACAAAAGAAGATATTTTTAAGAATGTTGGTATACAGTTTTGGTTACCAATGACTTTCATTGAATAACAACACCAACAAAGCTCAGACATTTCTCAAAATATGTTATTTTATGTTCTACACACACACACACGCATACACACAAAAAGTCATGTTTGGAATTACTTCATGGTCAGTAAATGATGACAGGATTTTCATTTTTGGGTGATCTAACTTTTTAAGCCCTTGTGTGCCTGATGCGAAGCAAAGGTCACTGAACCATGACTAATGTTTTAAGATAGTGGCTTGCAGTCTAGTTTCACGTGAGAGCTTAAAAAGCGGTGCTAATTCGCACCGCAAGACATTTACAAATTTAAAATTTAGCTATTCAGTTACAGTTCATGAGCAGATTTCAGAGTTAAATGTGGTGATACATGGGATCAGGAGTTTCAATTTCACCAGTCTGTCACCTTCATGATGCACAATCCTTGTATCAAACATCTATCTAGTAGAACAATGAATCATTGGTCTTCTTATATCTGAGCGCCTACTGTGTGGTTGCACTTAACCTATTGAATCTGATTAAATACACAAACGGTTCACAAAAAGTTCAAGCTTTGGGGTTTTGATGCAAGTCACATAAGTAATAAAGGCTAAAAATGTCTATTTAGTGTCTTTGCATCGTGGTTCATTGCTAAGTCTGTAACATTTTACAATAATAGTACATGAATAATCATGTACTAATACCTGAATTGATAATTACTTACCATGAACTAATGATGAGTTAAGACATGTACTTATGAGGAACTAACCTTAACATGAGTGAATTCCTGAATATACCTTACCTACATGTTTGTACATGCTTGTTAATTAATGCATTATTAACATTTCTGGGTAAACTAAATCAAACATGTTCTCAATCAGAAGAAAGATGTACTAAAAGGGCACAATGTAAAATTGTTCATAAATTTGACACCAACAACTGTCACAAACAAAATGACATAGTGAATGACACAAGATGTCTTGCAATGTTTACATTTAACCTTACTCACCGAACACACAATGATGCATTCACCATTAACAATTTAATCTCAATCTGTTTTAAGTGATTCCATCAAGAGTGAAATATCTACACTAACATATTCATTGACAGATGAAATTTTCAAGCACAGCATGAACACATTATTTATGTGGCTATTTTAAGGATTGGTTTACTGTCTTTATATCATAATGCAGTCGGATGTTAGTCATTTAGGGGTCTTGCTCTTCTTTTGGCCCACAAAATGTGTCCATTTTCTAGAGCAAGTTCTAGAGTAGCCTATACCTATTCAGGAATTCATATGACTCATGTCATAGTTAAGGTTAGTTCCTCATTAGTACATGTTAACTCATCATTAGTTCATAGTAAAGTAATTAATAATTCAGGTATTAGTACATGATTATTCATGAACTATTATTGTAAAGTGTTACCATTAATGGGCTCTATGCACAACTGCACTACTTCCTGAACTTCAGCCAGCTCCTTGTTTCCTGTCTGCCATTATTGGACAATTTGATTAATTCAGGTGTGCTTGACCTCAGTAGTCACGGCAACAATATTCAGACACACCTGAATTAATCAATGTGTCCAATAATGCCAGACAGGAAACAAGACGCTGGCTGAAGTTTGGCAAGTAGTGGAGCTGTGCATAGAGCCCATTGCGTTCAATGGGAAAGGGGATATTGCATTTTGAAAAGAAGTATAAATACTCCACTCAACTATTGTTTTTTAAAATTATGATTATTATTTTCAGAAATAACCAAATATTTCTTGCATTTCATTTATGGTTAATTTTGAGAAGGCAAATACTCTTCAGTTATTTCCTATACGGTTGTCAAAAGAAAGCTGTAGTGTCCACAGACGCATTGAAGGGCCAGTTAATTTGAACAAAGAGTTAAATCACGCGGGTTGTTAACATGTGACAATGTCAGTCTTACAATTTGACCTTTTAAAATGGTGGGAAATACTTGCAGGCGGAGCTTGACAGCAAGAAGTGTTTGGTTAAACGTACGTCATATACTCTTCCTCGTCTCTCTTAAATGAGCATCATTATTCAGCAAGTCTTCTTTCCCGAAATAATCTGCATTGGGATGCCGGTGGTATAAAGTTTTTAGGGGAAAACAATACCCGCTGTCATTCGGGTTTTAATCAGAGGGTCGCTTTCTTTTGTGCTCATATGGCAGAGGAGGTTTTGATAGATCCAAATGGGAAATCTAGAGGGGTAAGTAGGCTAGCCTAGTCCTACTTTGCATCTTAAACTATTATTATAATAATACATGCAGAACAAAATTAACAAAAGCTGTGGCTTTAATTTCTGACGCGACGTTGAAGCAACGCAAGAGTTATGAGAGAGAGAGAGAGAGAGAGAGAGAGAGCATTCAACGATAAAACATGATGTTTTCTCTAGATTAAAAGGCTCTCATGCCATGAGACATCTGTGGAATTCCTTCGCATTGACATGGAGAAATTGGCAATAGCTAAAGAAATATTATTTTGTACGCGTGATTGTTTGCAAAGCCTTTATGTAGCTATACCTGCAATGTATTCTCTATAAAAGCTATCTAATAGTGCATATTGCCTGTTTTTATAGCATTTCTCCAATTTAAAAAAATATAGGCTATTTATTGTCTTAGTTTGACAGATTACATATTCTAACTTTAGAGTTAGAAACTTTAGAAATTTAGATTTACACAGGCGTCCATTGAATCTAATGACTAGGCTATTATTCAGATACGCTAAATAAAGTTAATAAACGCTTTTTATATTCTTCTGTATCTTAGAGCTAATGATATCCAATTTCGTTGGCATGTGTCATACTGTTACCTAAGCTACCTCTACTAACACTGCTACTCTCGTTAAATAACCCCCCCCCCTCCCCACACAAAAAGTAAAAAAAAAATTTTGCTAAAGATTGCTAGCCAATCAGAATGACTCATGCAACTTTGTGCTTTCACACTTTTGTAAAGGAAGCCCAACTTAAGAAAGTTTCTTTAGAGATTAGATTAATTTTTGGTTCTTATAAATTAATTTAAATGCAGTGGTCCAAAATGTCTTTTATTTGGCATTTGTCTCATCCAATAAACAAAATTTTATGCATATTCATGCTGCATAGTTAAGATTATAGTAAATGCTCCCAAGTATTTTAGCGAGGTGCAAGCTCTCTAGGAATTGACCAAAATGGCTGCAAGAAAGATAAGTGACACATCTTGTCATTCAGGAAAAACTGTTTATCACTAGTCGTAAATGTAGATTTTTGTAAGCAGAACCCACAGCCCTACCCCAAACAGTAACTCTAAATCATAAAGATTTGTTTATAATGGGCTTTCACATTGGCAGTTTAGTCAAAACTGAGCATGCATGGTTTGCATGAAAAATTGGTAATGTGAAAGCTGTCATGTGGACCTGGACACAGTATACAACTATATTTCCCATTCATTTTCTGTGAAGGGATTCAAAATACTTCAAATTCTCCAAACCAAACTCAGAGATTAATCACAACACTACAACTTTTTTAAGCAAAAATATGACAACAAAAGTATAAGGCTGTCTCCTGTAGGCACCTCTTTATGTGAAAATGACTCATGCCAACCAAAATCCTAACTTTTTAAAAGGTACCTTTTTAATGGAGTTATTGGAATGAATTATGTAAACATATTATAAATGTCTATAAGAAACTATTGACTTAGAGTCACTGTTTGCTGTGAAATCTATTCAAAATGTGAAAGGTGTATACTGTTATGGCTCAATCTATGCGCTGAAACACTTTTTTTTTTAAATCCAGAACTCTACTGCATCTTGTGAACATCTTGTGCCACGATGCAAAAAAAAAGCTCTCTTACTAATAACCCTGTTATCTTTTGGGGCCCTGTGACAAGGTCCCACCCATAACGTTTTGAGTAAATGTAACCTCATCCTGGCCTGGTTTGTTGTTACACTATTACAGCTCATGAGAAAATTTGGAAACAATTAGTTGCTTTTTAAAAATATTTCTCTGAATGTCAGTCTCCAACAATACATTACTAATTTATTTTATAATACAATTAGTCGTTCCTACTACCACTATAAGTCAGAACAAAGATGGTTTGTAAAATATAACAAAGGAACTTCTGTTTATTTCTATTTTTGCTCTATTTATTCACGGGCAACATCTAATTAATGACAACCTTCATGCTTTCAGTTTTCCAGTTCTTCCATCTCCTGCAGCTGAGAATTTTCTCCACTTAACTGCTTTCACACTTTTAGCAGGTTGTGATAGTGTTGAGAATTTTGTTCATGTGCAGGATAATTATTGTAACTCAGTTTGCCTGGGCAGTGAACACCCATGCCAGATCTAGTCATAGTCCACTTTCATGCTTACACAGTCACATGCTAAATGGATCAGCGCCAGAATCCAACACTTCAGACTCGGTGGGCTGTTTTTAAAAAAAGTTAACACGTTTTTGCTCGAACTGTGATTTTGTACTCTTGATAGAAAATTCTTACTTCATTGTTCCATGTTTTTTGCAGTGTGCATTGAAATGCAAATATTTCTGTAATCTACTCATGATGCCTATACCATTGCCAACAGCATTGAACTCCAAAAGCTGCTTATATAGGGAGAATGTGTGATTAAAGAAAGGTCTGTTCATTTTCATATAGTTTCATTTCCTTACCAAAACAGCCTTCTTTGTAAAAAAAAAAAATGTGTTAAAAAACACATAATGTGCTTAATCTACCAGACAGACATCATCTGAAAAGTTCAAATCCCAAAACTAAGGAATGTTATTAAAAACTGTTGTGTGTCACATGTTTCTCTATAGCATCTAACCCCATCCCTGTTGGCAGTGGCGTTCCTCTCTTCCTTTGGGAGCTCCATGCTCTATGGTTATAACCTGGCTGTGGTTAATTCTCCTGCTCAGGTGACTGACACCAACAAACACAAGTTTTCACATAGCCTCGCAGTAACTGTTTTTTTATGCAGCTGGATTGAATCACTTGCTTGCTAAAACACTGAATCACAATTTCTTTTCTTCTAATGTTGATTGAGGGCTTTTTAATATTATGCTCTTAAAATGTGCCCTCTGACATAACATTTAATTGGAATGAAGGTGCTAAATAATAGCCTATGAAATAATTAAATCTTCATTACAGTGAAGGCTTGAAATGGTACATACTGTACCTTTGCCAACAAGTCACGAGTCCTGACTAGAAGTATGAGAGCGTGATCGTATTGAAAGCTTGTGTAACTGCAGCTTGTGAAAGAATAATGGTGAAGCTAAAAATGTATGCCATAAATCCATGCTCATTTAGATTAAATAAATATGACAATGGCAAAAAAGGGTACACAAAAAAGGAAATTAATAAAAAGACAAATATATATAAAAATAGACTGAATTTTTCTCTACAGTGATTATATTCATCTATGCCTGTCTGCACTGTGTAATTTTGACTTGCTATTTTGATTTGCTATCATTCTTTACAATTCAATTACATAATACTAGAGGCCCATTTTATTAAAATTTGCAAACAACTGAGAATTTTTTTTTTAATTAAGTGTGTAAAATAAGTTAGAATAAATCATTTAGGTAACTGAATCTCACACGCTGCCTATCATATATTATAATAGTGTAAGCGTTAATGGTAATGCACAGACAAGGTATTAGAAATGTATTTTAATTAAGATATTTTCTTTGTATTTGCTCTTCTCATAGTATATAAAGGACTTTTTTAACCAAACCATTGTCAGGCGTAATGGGTCAGGACTGGATGAAGAGACTCTCACGCTTATGTATTCAGTCACTGTGTCTATATTTGCCATTGGAGGCCTGGTTGGCTCTCTCACAGTGGGAATGCAGGTTACCAGATTTGGGAGGTAGAGTCTGCGGTTTATACATAAATTGACACGTAATACATTAGACTAAATACAGGCTGCTTGAATGATTTTCTTAATTTGTAGGAAAGGGACACTGGTACACAGCACAGTTCTGGTGTTCATCGCTGGAGGGCTGATGGGTTTCAGCCGATTATGTGGATCTCCAGAGATGATCATCATTGGGCGCTTCATTACAGGAATACATTCAGGTAATGCATTTCATTTAAGCATTTCATACATAAAAATTCTGTCATCATTTACCCTCATGCCAATTCCAAATCTATTTGAATTTCTTTTTTTTTTGTGGGTGGAATTTTTCATTTTTAACTAAATGTAGTCACCAAAATGGTTAACATTATTAAGGACGTAATCAGGCCTAGGGTGCGATATCATCTCGAGAGCTGATCGAGGGTGCTCAGCTCCCAAACAAAGAAAACTTGCGAAAATCTTGCATCCATCTTCCCCAGGAATAGATCGGGGGGGACAGCGAGATATCTCCTAAACTTCTTTTTCAACACCTGCTCTGAACAGACAGTGACTACGTTTACATGCAGCCAATAACCCGTTCAAAACCGGGATATTAGCAATAACCCGGTCGCGAACGGCCATGTAAACACGGGAATGCTCATATCCCGGATTTTAAAAACCGGGATAGCTATTTTGCCCCGAATTATCCCCAAATTTTTGGTCATGTAAACGCGTATCGGCATATCCCCATAGTGATTTGTGTTCTGTGCAGTGGTGGAGGAAGTACTGAATCTCAGTACTTAAGTAAAAGTACAAATACCCAGATAAATATTTACTTTAGTAAAAGTAGAAGTAACACAATGACAACCATACTTAAGTAAAAAGTAAAAAGTACTTTATTTTAAATGTACTTTAAGTATTAACAGTAAAAGTACTTGCATAACAATTTATTATCTTAATGTCTATTTTCTAATGATTAATAAAACATTTAATTCTAACTCATTCAACCTAATAGCCTACTCCTATAATGATGTTCAATAATGATGGAAAAAAATGTCACCATTTCTGAAACAAGCTTGCAATTAGGCAATATCATGCTTATCCTTACTATATGTTAATAACTATATTTGGCAGTAAACGCGATTCATTTATGGTGTAATTCTGAACCTCTTGGCTTGCCATAATCCTAACCAAACCAAACATATATTACACACGGTGTGTTTCCTATGCACGTAAAAACAAATTTTCGCGTATGAGTTGCATGATAAACACACTGCGTGTGAGACGCATTTAGTGTGACCGGGTTGATATACTCTATCTATGACAACCAAACGTCACTGGTGAGACAAACGTGCAACGAACGGACGGTCAGATTACGTTTTGGCAGGGGAAAAACTGATCAGAAAATGTAACGAAAATGTAACAGAAGTTGTTGAAATGTAGTGGAATAGAAAGTATAATAATTGCTGCAAAATGTAACGAAGTAAAAGTAAAAAGTAGGCACTATTTATTCTACTTAAGTAAAGTAAAGATACGTGAAAAATATACTTAAGTAAAGTAACGAAGTATTTGTACTTCGTTACATTCCACCCAGGGGCGGCTCGCCCATAGAGGGCGCTGGGGCGCCGCCCTCCCTCCGACCTGTCTGTCTGTTTTTTTAATATATATTATAATTTATCATTTTGAAAAATAATCTGTGTTAATTATATGCTAATAATGGTTTTACTTTGAAAAGTGTTTTGAACTCACCAGAATGATATTTGCATTCACTTTCGTTACTTTTATCATGTTGGTGTAGTAGTACAGCCAATAGGCTGTCTTCTCAGGGCGCCAGTTCGCTCAGCCCCACAGTGCTGGAATTTAAGCCAATGGTTCCCCGGTTGCTATGCAAAAAAGTTTATATTTCGCCAATCAGCGTCGTCAAATTTTATGGTTTGGGGGCGCTGAAAATATCGCCCACAGTATCAGATTAGGGGAGTGCACCGTGCACGCGCACCACGGGACATTTTTTTACCTCAGATGAGAGCAGAATGGCAGCGCCAGTGACGTCGAGTGGAAATAATGTAAAGTTAGTCGTGGGAATTGACCTGTCTGTCTCTGTCACTCACTCACTCACACACACATAAACACTGTTCACACACATTTGATATTAAAATAGTTAGGAATATTAATACCTGTGTGTTTGCTTTGTTTTTTGATGTTTTTAAGTTCTGAGCTAGATTACTGTGTTTCATACTAGCTAAAATCAACTTTCTTCTCATACTTGGGTGTTACCCTCAAGAATGTTGTCCCACCCTCTCTTTCAGAGCCTTTTCTCTCTCTCTTTCTCTAGTATCAACACATTGTTATCCATTATCCAATTGTCAATTTGTCAAAAATATGTAGTCTACAGCTGGGGATTGATTAAACTAGATTGTTGTATTACCTATTATTTTTTGTATTACCTATATTATAATTTATCAAAATTTATCAGCACACAGAGCATAATAAACATGCAACTTGTTCATTATCATTAACTGTCAAACTGTTATTATTATTATTGTATTATTTGACCATTGGTATTGACTGGTTTAAGTTATTTTATTGGTATAGGTAAGGGACCCCCAGACCCCCCTCTTATTCAGCCCCCCCTCCAATATTTTTCACCAGCCGCCACTGATTCCACCACTGGTTCTGTGCATGTTTTATTCATAAGAAATCTTGGTCTTTTGAGTAGAGAAACTTCTCGGCGCATACAAAAGTCTGCGTGCAGTATACCGGAAATAAACATGGCGAGTCCAGGCTAGACACAGGACAGTATACTTTTGGAGCGAGCTCAGTAACGTTACCAGCATCAAAGCGCAAACAAAGGCGATCGCTATCTGCTAAATATTCATTATCCGCGTGCTGTTGTTGTTGTTGTCTTTGGATACAGGACAAAGAATCGGAAATGACGCATTTTGCGTCTTAAGGTTGTCTGTACCTCTAGACGCTAACCGCGCGTCACTGTTTACATCGGGATATTGCAATTCCATGTATACAGGAGAAACTCTCTCTGCTCACGCATGTAAACGGGTTATTCCTAATGTTTCAGAAACCCGAATAGTGACCTTAACCTGACCATAACCCGAAAATTGGCTGCATGTTAATGTAGTTTTTTGCATACAAAGTGACAGACAAAGCGGCTTCCGAAGGCAAGAAGCTGGTGACACTTTTGCGCAGGTGTTACGAACGGCATTGCGTCACCTGACTTCGTCCTTGGCCAATGGCTTGGCGTGTACTACACGTCACATCCCAGATAGCAAACTGACATTGAATCAACGTGGAAACGACGTCTCTCATGACATTGAAACAACGTTGATTTTGCTCATCGAATTAACGTTGAACCAACGTCAGACGCGGCATTCTTCAAAGCTAAATGAAAATCGAAAATTGGTTTGCTTTCATAACGTTGAAACAACGCGTTGATTTCAAGTTGATTTTCCGTTAGTTTTGAAAGGATGACGCGCCTGACGTCGGTTCAACGTTAATTCGATGAGCAAAACAATGTCAGATCAACGTTGTTTTGATGTCATATTTCCACGTTGATTCAATGTCAGTTTGCTATCTGGGATGTCATTACAAACAGACTCTGGCTCATGCTGAAGACATTTGCATAGCATCAACACCATGACGCAGTGTCTCTGTTCCCCTGGAAAGGAATCCTCTGACCTTCGTAAAAATGTACACTTGACTCTGTCTAGGATTTGAATTTTCTCCTTCGATTTCTAGGGTGTTACGCTGCAGGCAGAAATGAAGCGGAGAATGGATCCAAATGCAAGCACTTTTAATAATAACAAAACAAACAGGCAATCCAGGGAAAAAAACAAGAACAGGAACTTGTAAACAGCAAACATTTAAACAATGACCACCACCCAAAAACTGAAGCACAGAGGTTTAAATACACAGACAAACAAGCTAAACAAGGGAACAAGGGGGCGTGGTAAATCAGAAACACCTGGGGGAACTAATCAACAAGAAAAACTACAAAGGACTACAAAACATAGCACGGAACAGGAAATAACTAACGTCCACACAAGACTAGGAAAACACAAGACAGGAATTGTGACATAGGGCCATCAGTAATTTTCATCTTTTCTATTTTTCTGCTGTGCTGCTGTAGGAATATCTCTCAGCGTTGTGCCAATGTATCTGGGAGAAATTGCTCCAAAGAATCTCCGGGGCTTCCTTGGGCTCGTGCCCAGCATCTTCATCTGTATAGGAGTGTTTATCGCTCAGATTTTAGGACTCCATGAGATCTTGGGCAAGGTTGTTCCTCTCAATTTCATTTCATAGCATTTGATTTTCTTTCTCTGTTATGAATATTTCAGATATATTGATTGATATATTTTTAACTTGTGTTGTACCAGCATGTTTTGTCATGTTAAACAGAGCTGTTGGTTGTTCCACACAGGAAGAGCACTGGCCTCTGTTTCTCTCCCTAGTCGTGGTGCCTACATTCATTCAGCTCATGTTGTTGCCGTGGTTTCCAGAGAGTCCGAGATATCTGTTGATTGAAAAGCGAAACATTCATGCCACTATCAAAGGTAAAAGCTTTTCCCACTTTGAGAAACAGTTCACCCAAATATCTAAATCATGGCTGCAGCCGGAATTGCATACTTCCCTACTGTTTAGTAGCTGAAAAAGAGTAGCATGTCTGAATTCACAGTATTCATAAAACAGTAGGCAAAATGACTTCTGCAGCTTCTGTCGAGATTCTGAAGTGTGCAAACGATGGACACTTTACTATCCCATGAGGCAATTAGAGAGGATTTGTGAATGACAGTGAAGTGAGACAATTGACGCTGGTCACATCACAATGACAATATGAGGGATGTTGTACTGTACATCCGGATTACATTCATGTTACACACATTCATACTATATGGTCACAAAGTAACTACTAATTCAAGAGAAGTGTCAGAAAATATGCAATTTCGAATTTCGGATGTTGTTCCAAATCTATATTACTTTCTTTCTTCTGGAACACAAAAGGTGATTTTTTTATTTTGAGAATATAATGAAGATTATCAGTGAATAACCAAATTTCATCTCACAGAAAGCTATTTTCTAAATTCAGAAGATTTATACAGCACATAAGTTGCCTGGACGAGTTTGATGATACCTTTTGTGCTTTTGTATCTGTGCCCATTCATTATTATTGCATGGAAAACACTGACCACTGCATCCTCTGTTGTGTCAAGTTTGAAACTAAAAATTACTTAAAATTGTCCGTAAAAAGATTTTAGAATTCTAGAAATTATTCTAAATGTTTCCTCTCACTTCACTGCATTAAAGCTGATTGAATTGTGTTAGAGGGATTAGTGGCCAGGAGGAGACTCTCATAAGGTTATACTTATTGTCCTGTAATCTCTTCAGATAATGGCGCCGTTACAAAGGCCCATCAGACAGCAGATACCAGGTGGAGAATTTACTGACAGCAAAGAATGTGACAGGATTAGAGAAGAGTAGAAGACATTTCCATTCAGAATTATGGTATATTTGCACATGATTTAAAGGATTAGTTCACTTTTGAAAAAACTTTTGCTGATAATTTACTCACCCCCATGTCATCCAAGATGTCCATATCTTTCTTTCCTCAGTCGAAAAGAAATTTAGGTTTTTGATGAAAACATTCCAGGATTTTTCTCCATATAATGGACTTCAATGGGAACCGGATGGTTCAAGGTCCGAAAGATAGTGTTAATAACAGTTTCAGATGCAGCTTCAAATGTCTTTAAACGACACCAGACGATGAATAAGGGTCTTATCATGCGAAACGATCGGTTATTTCAAAGCTTATTCCAAAAATGTAACTTTTCTAAGGACAAATGCTAGCCTTTCTCCATTCTGTGAGGCGCGTTTGCAACGTCACATAATACGTAATTACGTTCAAAAGGTCACGGGCGACGTAGCCGGAAGTACAGAGTCAGAGTGTTTACAAGTTGAACGCATAGGTTGAACGTGAAAACTAACTCAAACGCCGTTTATAAAAAAGGATTTAAAAGGTAAAACAACGATGTCGGACGATTTTGATTCTGTACTTCCGGCTACGTCGCCCGTGACCTTTTGAACGTAATTACGTATTACGTGACGTTGCAAACGCGCCTCACAATATATTACAAGGCTAGCATTTGTCCTTAGAAAAGTTACATTTTTGGAATAAGTTTTGAAATAACCGATCGTTTCGCATGATAAGACCCTTATTCATCGTCTGATATCGTTTAAAGACATTTGAAGCTGCATCTGAAACTGTTATTAACACTATCTTTTGGACCCTGAACCATCCGGTTCCCATTGAAGTCCATTATATGGAAAAAAATCCTGGAATGTTTTCATCAAAAACCCAAATTTCTTTTCGACTGAGGAAAGAAAGACATGGACATCTTGGATGACATGGGGGTGAGTAAATTATCAGCAAAAGTTTTTTCAAAAGTGAACTAATCCTTTAAGGGGATGATTTTGATAATGTCATCATGAAACGATGTAGCTCATAATGTTATGAGGCTTAACATCATGTTGAGTTCCTAATTGAAGCACATCTTAAGATGCTGAAAAATCCAGCTTAAACCAGCATTGATTCCATGCTGGTCCTGGCTGGTTTATGCGGGTATGGTGCTGGTGGACCAGCATATTCAGTTGGTGTAGCTGGTTCACAGCATGGTCTTGCAAAATAGCATTTTTCTGCATGTCCCAACTCTCCATCTTTAAGCTTTACCATGAAATATTATGATTAAAATCCTTCAGAAATCCTTGTTGTGTGACTTTATATCCTGCTTTAAAATGAAAAAAGACATTTGATCTAATATTTTAGATAAAATACACATTTTAGTCTTGTCCCCGGGTTTTCACTCATTACGTCCCCCCTCTGAAAAAACGTAGAATATTCCACAAGACACATTTTCAACAGTAAGTTGCATCATCTGATCTTCTGAAGGCAATGGGGTGACTACAAGTCACTCCTCTCATTTTCATTTCTGTATATTTTATGAAATTGTAACTATGAATGAGAAGGTCAATCTCAAAATACAATCCTGTTACCTAAACTTTTTCTTAGATTTTTTTTTTTTTTTTAATTATTAACTTTTGGTAACTTTTCGCATAAAAAACTCAATCCTGTTACTTTCAGTCCTGTTACTATTTTTTTCTTTTTCTAAAAAAATAAAATTAAACCACTATTTTTTATCAGTTTTGTTTGGCCCATAATTTATACAATTATTGAATTAATTAATTCTAAAAAAAATCAAGTTCTTTAAAATAATCACTTTCTTGTGGGGGAAACAAAGGAATTAATTGACATGCTTCTAAACTTGCTTTTTAAATGACACATGATTTTCGGTAACAGGATTGAGAAAACATGCGTCCATATTCTGCTTAAACCTTGTAAAAAATAAATAAAGTTGCCTTAGATTGAGCAATACACATTTTGAATAGTTAAATATGTGTAGTATTAGATTCAATGTTGAAAAAAAAAAAAAGTTTATTTTTGAAGAGTTACAACAAGCAAATGTCACCCATTCGGTAAAATGGCCCATTTGAAACACCACATAAATGTATTAACAACATGAAACACTTGATTTTCACCACAGGGGGACTTTAAGCATACTTCTTTTTCACATGCGAATGCTTTAGTCCAAAATGATCAGTTGTTTTCTGCTGTTCTGATTCACTGTTGTTCTGACATGATCTGATGAGTCGATACTCCTATATAATGACACACTCACATCCTGATTCCTCTTTGCAGCACTGAAGTGGTACCGTACCAAGTCTAACATCCAGGCTGAAGTAGAGGAGATGCAGGAAGAGCAGCGCTCTTTATCCTCAATGGACACTGTCTCAGTATTGCAGCTCATCAGGGATCCCTCTGTTCGCTGGCAGCTTGTTACAGTCATTGTGGTCAATGCTGGGATGCAGCTGTCCGGAATCGATGCGGTGTGTTTTTAACAGTGGTACTGGGGATGACAATTACCATAAATTGGCAATGACATTATTTGAGTTGATAAAATGGAACATCTGGTTTCTATTTCCAGATCTGGTTTTACACCAATACTATCTTTGAGAATGCTGGCATTCCTGCTCCTCAGATTCAGTACACAACCGTTGGCACTGGAGCCATAGAGGTCATCGCTGGACTCATAGGGGTGAGAACATGTCAGAACTGACATCAAAGGCATACCGATACCGTAATTATTAGGAAACCATGTTACATTGTTTTTTGCATTTGTGATTGTTCTGTACATACCTTAGGTTCAAATTTAACCTTTGATACTGGCTCCTAAGTAACACGGAGTAATTCATAATCTGATTATTCTTTGAATGTTGTCCAGTGCTTTACTATAGAGCGTGTGGGTAGGAGGCCTCTGATGATTGGTGGCTTCAGCTTTATGGGCTTGTGCTGTGCGGGAATCACTTTCTCCCTCATGTTACAGGTAATTATCATCACCAATATTTACTTGCTCGGCTCTATGACCTCAAGAATTTTGGCACTTGGGGATGTCAAACAATTAATCGCATCCAAAATAAAAGTTTGTGTTTACATAATATATGTGGGTGCACTGTGTATAATTATTTTATATATATAAATACACACACATTGTATATATTTAAGAAATATTTTCATGTATATACTGTATATAGATTTATATATAATTTATATTATATATAAGTATAAATATTTTATATATAATTAATATTTTTTTCTTAAATATACATGCATGTGTGTGTATTTATATATATATATATATATATATATATATATATACAAAATAATTTTACACAATGCACCCACATATATTATGTAAACACAAACTTTTATTTTGGATGCGATTAATCACGATTAATCGTTTGACAGCCCTAATTATTAGATATTAATTATAACTAATTGTATCTTAAAGGTACTTTCAGAAAATGTCAAAGTCTAGCGAGATTTATCTTGTAAAAACCACTTAAATAGTAAAACCTGAAATCACCTACATTGTGGGGATCAGTCAGTGGTCCCCATGAGGGAAATGGATTGATTAATTAACATACTAAATTATGGGGTTTTCTTTTTTAAAATTGTACAAATGCAGAAATTGTTTTGTGATGGGTAGATTTAGGGGTAGGGTTAGTGTAAATGGATAGAATATACAGTTTGTACAGTATAAAGACCATTGCGCCAATGGAGAGTCCCCACAAAGATACCAAAACCGTGAGTGTGTGTCTGTGAGTATAAACATTTATATTTATATGTAGCATTTGAAAAAAAAAAAAAAACAATACAAGCAGAAATAGTGAAATTGGTGCAACTGCTCCAAGATATGCAGGTGGATGTAATTACACTATAATTCCAGGCAAAGGTTTATGGGAAATGTAGATCATGATGGAAATGCAAAGGACATGGGAGGAGTGCCCTCTGGTGGTCATAATAGGCGGGTGAATATATTTCAAAATGTAATTTGTTCCTGTGACGTCAAAGCTCATTACTCGGCCATTGCAGTCTTTAGTTTCACATGATCATTCAGAATATAATTCTAAAATGCCGATTTGTAACATTTCTTGTTTTGCCGATGTTGACCACTGAAATCAGTTGAGCTGCTTAATATTATTGTGAAAAACCATGAGGGAAACAGCATTTAGTTGACATAATTATTTAGTAATAATTGAAGTCTTTATTACTGACCTCAGACTTTTGAATTTCTCTTTTTTCTTTTATATATATTGATCTCCTGTACTTTTGTCTTTTGTTAGGCTCATTTACCCTTTATGCGGTACATCAGTGTGGCCTGTGTGGTTGGAATCATCGCTGGATTCTGCATTGGGCCTGGTGAGGATCTCACTGAACAGGAATTTCTCTTTTTCTCATTTTAATGCCTTCATGTACATCTTACTCTTAAAGGTTGCCCTTTAATTTTTTTTAGATCTAGCAAAATGAACTCTGTCAGACATGGTTTAATGCACTTTGCTTGTAAATAGATGTTATTGTTATTTACTGCTGCAGCTAATTATGCATATTCTAAAATGAAGCCAAGGTTTGCTATGATCATGATAGACTATAGTGTCACCTGCTGGTGAAGGAGTATATTTGTATTTTGTTTGCAAAAGAAGATGTTGAGTCATGTACTATGTAACTCATCATATAGTTGTGTTGCTTTTTAAATGTTTTATCTTTTTAATATGACTTTGATGCTACTATGTTTGCTCCTGCACAGCTGGTGTCCCATTCCTCATGACAGGAGAGCTCTTTAAACAATCCCATCGACCTTCTGCCTACATTGTTGGAGGATTTCTCAACTGGATATCGAACTTCACCGTTGGATTTGTCTTTCCTTTCCTTCAGGTACGTCTTTTCTTTAGGGAGCTCGCTGTATATTGCGGACAGAATGCAGTTCACAATGTATTTATTTGCAAACAGTGTTGGGAGTAACGCATTACAAAAGTAATACATTACTGTAACATATTACTTTTTGCTGTAACGCAGTAGTGTAAGGCATTACTAATCAATTTTCAGTAATATTCTACTCGTTACATGTTCAGTGAGGCTTGTATTACAGTTGTATTACAGTGTATTGTCTGCTTTTACTTCTTAAAGGCAACAGACTATGTGAAAGTTTTAAAGCAGTCTTTTAGTGCCAGTTCAGAGCGGTCGCGTCTGTGACATTGTTTTTTCCTCATAAATGCGAACACGAAAACTAAAATAAAATGAATATTTTAAGTTCTATGGAGACTGGAGAGCCAAACCTTCCTCATCCGATTTGCGCAGTGTAATTAACAGAATTACAAAAAAATTATTTTTTGCCTCCTATTTTTTTGTCACGCATGAATGTGTGTCTTTTCCCTAATATTGAAAAATAAAACATAGACTGATATTTGTCTAATGTCTGGAGTCCTTTAAGGAAGTAGCCTATATCCTACGTTTCAATACATGAATTTTCGGAGAATTTTTATTTCAAGTTTTGACTGCAAATGTCATGTCCATAATGCTGGACTTCCCCAATTTTCAATAATTTATCCTCAACTAGTTTTGTGGTGTAGGTCTACGTATTTTATAATGTTAACTTCAAATAATACTAATAGCCTAATTTAAAGATAAGGCAGCATTGGATCTGGACGGTAAGGAGAATAACGCTTGGAGTTGGAAGAGGTGTGTCACGATTCTGTAGGTTCGTGGATCTGAGTCGTGTGGCGAATCGCGATTTCGGTTTCATATTGCATTTCGTTACAGCCCAAAAGTTAAGTTCTACTTAGTTATTTTGGTGAAAGTAACTCAAAAGTAATACATGAGTAATGTAACACATTACAATTCTGGGACAGTAATATTGTAAGGTAATGAATTACTTTTAAATAACAGTAACAAGTAATACCTAATGTATTACAGTTTGGAAGTAACTTGCACAACACTGTTTGCAAATGATGTTGTCAGCATGCTAATTTGAGAGACATTTCCAGGTTAAAATGATAGATTTGAATCCCAGATTTGAATTGTATTTCAGATGTCAGCTGGAGCGTACTGTTACCTGGTGTTCTGTGGTGTGTGTGTGGGGGTGGCAGCCTACGTCTACTTCATCATCCCTGAAACAAAGAACAAAACCTTTGTGGAGATCAGTGAGATGTTCGCCTCAAGAAACGCTTGTGAAATTGAAAACCAGCCATTGGGAACCACTGACCAACTCAGGCTCAAAAAGATGAATGGGTATGGATCACTGGTGTCCGATGTGGAAAAAATGGACAGGATAGAGAAATAGTTGTGAAAAAAGAGGGCCGTATGCTGTGTTCTGGTGCTACAAAACACTGTTCCGAGTGCTGTGAGAATGCGATGTTTTCATTTAAGAATTATTATGTGGAGTATTTACTGCAGGTATTTTGAAAGCCATACAGTAGGTTGTGTGATGATCAGAAAAACTTCCCACATCTATCTGACAAAAATGGAGCCTCAATGGAAATCAACATCAGACATTGTTGCCTGACTGTGTCAAAACTACATATTAGATGCATCCATATTTGACAGTTTGTTTGAAGATGTCATCAATTTATTGAACGCTACAAAATTTGAACTGCCTCTGAGCTTCATCACACAAAGCTATTGTATACCTTGTGAAGAGCAAAAGTCATTTGGACTACACTACTGTTCAAAAGTTTGGGATAGGACTCATTTATTTATTTATTCAAAATACGGTATATTGTAAAATATTATTACAATTTAAAATAACTGTTTTCTATTTTAATATATTTTAAAATGTGACTTCTTCCTGTGATGAATTTACAGCAGCCGTTACTCTAGTCTTCAGTGTCACGTGATCCTTTTGAAATCATTCCAGTATGCTGATTTATATTCCTTAATAATAAACATTTCTTATTGTTAATGTTGAAAACAGTTGTGCTGCTTAATGTTTTTATGTAAAAGTTTTGCTGTCACTTTTGATTAGCTAAAGGGATAGTTCACTTTGGAAATCATTTTTGAATTTCATCCAAGATGTAGGTGTGTTTGTTTCCACAGTATTTTCAATTTTGACATTTTTCGGTCAAACCGTTCTTGTCTGTCAGTCATATAATGGAGGTATATGGTCACCACCTCAAAGAGCATGAACAGAGAAGTCCAAATTAAACACGATTTAATGACTCGTAAATGTAAGTATTGATGGCCTAAGACACAAAACAAGCGTTTTGTGTGTGAAAACGAACAGTATTTATATCGTTTTTACCTCTTGTAATCACAATCACGTCCAAGTACTCTGAGAGCATAGACCTCCATTATATGACTGACAGACAAGAATGGTTTGACCAAAAAATATCAAAATTGAAAATACTGTGGAAACAAAGACACTTTCCAAAAGACATTTTGGATGCCTTTGAGGTAAGCTAAAACGTATCAAAAATGAATTTCAAAGTGAACTATCCCTTGAATGCATCCTTGCTGAATGAAAGTATTAATTTCTTTCCAACCAAAAAAAAAAAAAAAAAAAACTTTTGAATGACAGTGTACCTCTATGAAGTTTTTTTATGGGTGTGACGGCCCATAGTCACCGTGAACCTTTTTGGTATAAAGAATAATTTATGATTTGTGATGATGCTAATTTTATGGAAAAGTAACAGCATATGGGTTCTGGTTCCACATAACTGTCCTCAGGCTGCATTGCAGGGAACTGTTTCTGTATTGCAAGTCTCTTTGGAAAAGAGCACATGAGCTAAATTACAAATAACCAAAAAACTTGTAAAGTGCTTCTTATTTGGTTTGTATATTTAAAGATAAAGAGTATTTCTTTTCGTCCTGTACGTTGAAATCTGTGACCAGGCAGTTACAACATGGCTAAAAGTTTTAAAACTGAAAGTTTAATTGAAAGCTAAAAGTTTTAATATTATTACCACTGTCCATTCAGTAGTTTTTAATCGCAGCCTTATTAAAGTTAATGTTGTGGTCATGACCAAGAACAGGCAGGACAGTGGACAGATGAAAAGGTTTATTTTATTAAAAAAAAAAAAGAAGAAAAAAATATACAAGATCAGATGTAACGAACATTATTTCCAAACAAAGTCCATACAAAAATCAAAGACTTGAGATGGATGTTAACTGAAAGTATAAATTAAACAGGCCCAAATAACAAAGTAACAAACACTGTGATCAGCAGGTCATGAAAAATAGAGGTAAATTAAAAAAAAAGAATCCTTTACCAAATAAACTACAAACAACAATAATACTGAATGAAATAAAATAAAAATTCAATCTCCTCTGGAGCAGCACAAATTGGGAGACTGAAGCATCGCCTATCCCCTTTCCCTCTCACACCATGGACTTGAGGAATCTTGAGTTAATCAGTAAAGAGGAATATAAGAAGTCTGCACTCTTCTGTACAGTAAATACTTAGTAAACTAACTTGTTAACTTGTCCTGTTTTTTTTTTAAATCTTATAATAAGGGATTTAAATAAATAACACAATAACATATTATTTTAAATTTCAAAATAACCAATTTAAACACAGAGGCCAAAATATGTGAGGTGGACTACTCATCCGTCACACTTAACCCTTTGATGCAGAACATGGCTCTAAATAGACCCGACTGAGTTTTCATTTTCTATATCTTTGCAATAAATTCATTTCATCATTTAGTATTCCAGGCATTCCTAAAATTAACTTGTTTTAGATCATTACAAATCCTTTTTTAATTTTTTCCTTTCTTACTTTTCAAATAAAAATCGTTTTTGTGTCACTACCCTTCTAATGCGCAACATGGATCTAAAAAGACCCGAATTCATGTTTCTTTGCTGAATATTTGAAAGAAATGTATTTTATTATTCATTAATCCAGGTATTCATTAAATATCTTGTGTTTGATTTACACAAATCAGTATGTTTATTTTTTCTTTCTTACTTTAAAAAAACACACACATGGGTCAAAAATGACCAATATAGAAACCTTTGATATTTATAAATAGTATAACTATATTTACTGCAGAAAACTATTTCTTCCACACATTTCACAATTCAACACGGGTGCTTTTGTATATTTCATGCATGTAAGTTTTATTTAATACATTTTTTTTATTTTTTTTTGTCACAGAAAATATTTGTTATAGATGTATCCTAATATTTGAAATTTTAGGCTAAGGTTAACTTGACCTTGAAATCCATTACTAGTGCAAAAGAGAAACATGTCCAATACTCTTAGCTAGCTTGGGGTCGACATATTCTATTTTATCTAATGTTAGCTAGGTCAACAAAATAAAAGTTGCAATAGAAAGTGATATATACAAGTATATATTGTCTCTGCTGGGCAGAATCCTTGGACCTCCAATTTTTATTTGTGGTCATAAATCAATGCTATCGGTCACTTGAGCCGTCTTGTGGTGGCGTTCTGGTGGACTATGGCTGCTTTCGCATCATCCGGGTGGATGCTGCACATTGGTGGTGGGGAGATCCCCCTACAGTTGTACTACAGTTCAATTTGGTTTGTTTTGTGTGACAAAGTGGCCAGTCAAACAAAATCTAAACAACTGTGATATTTTAACAAAAAGTTTTTTATTCTTTTGTTTTATCACGCTTGCATAGCCTGGATGGGTCATTTTAGACCCATGTGTGTTGATGTATTAACACAAAACCTAGGAAATATTAAAATATGAATTTGTGATAATAAACAGGAAATTTGAAATATTCATAAATCATGAAATTTATAGATCATGAAATATTAAATGCTCAAATAAAGTGATTTCAAAAGGTTAAAAAAAAAAAGCCAAGCCATGAAATAACAAAGAAAATGAATACGGTCTTTTTTGCATTAGAAGGGGTATCCATAGCTTGAACAATAAAGGGTTATCAAAATAATTATAACCAAATTAGGACAATGTAAGTCAAATATCTGAAAAGCAGTATGACACTTTATTCATAGTTCATAGTGTGTTTATTAATTAAAGACCACATTTGACATGTGCAGGTAAAAAACAGCAGAGGGCGTCGAGGACATAAATATGACCAGTTTCCTAAAACTTGGGTCTTCCCCATGTGACGGACTCCCTCCTTTAAAAAAAATTAAAGGAAGATGTACTATCTGAGAGAGAAAGAAAGTGTGAAGATATAAAGACCACATGGTGCTTGTAAAATTAATTTGTATTTATTTATATTATTTATTTATATAGTCAAAAGAATTGATTAAAAAAAATATCTCAAAAATATTATCTGCAGTATTAGATGTATAAATTGGAAGAGAAACGGTTTGTTTTATTCAAACTTATAGATATGTAAACCAAATATCTGCTGGGCATCCCTTTGTGGCCCCCTAGGGGTTCCTGGACACCATGCAGTTTAAAAACCTAGATGAGTTTTCAAATGATCTGGTAGGGCAAAAGAAAAAAGGTCTCTACCAATGAGAGGTGATAAAATTATTTCTCTCAATTTATTTATTTATTTTGAGATTTTTACATAGTCTATAAACATGCACTGAACTGAACAAGCCTCATGTTATGATCACGGGGAATCATTTTCCAGCACCCCAGGTGACAGGAATGGTAGAGTTGTCACCTGATCACCTTGCACCATTGTGACCCTGGACCACAAAACTAGTCACATGGGTCAATTATTTTAAATTGAGATTTATACATCATCTGAAAGCTGAATAAATAAGCTCTCCATTGATGTATGGTTTGATAGGACTTTTTGGCCGAGATACAACTATTTGAAAATCTGGAATCTGAGGGTGCAAAAAAATCAAAACATTGAGAAAATCGACTTTAAAGTTTTTTGTTCGATTGTGCTGCGTTCACTCACAAAAATAAATGATTTATACATTTACTGTAGGAAATTTACTAAATATCTTCATGGAACATGATCTTTACCTAATATCCTATTGATTTTTTGCCATAAAATAAAAATTGACCATTTTGACCCACATAATTTATTGTTGGCTATTGCCACAAATATAGCCGTGCTACTTGTGACTGGTTTTGTGAACCAGGGACATCACTCTGAGATTCGGGTAGAGCATCCAAGCATCTCCTCCTGGGCTTTGAGTGACAGAGCGGCAGATAGAGAGAGTGTTTGATGATCGATGAACACTCCTCTCAGTTCTACCCGAGACATGCAAGAACACACTGTCACTGACAGATTGTGTCAAGTGTCCACTAAGCTCTTATCACTTACATCAATCCATCCGCCCTTCGCCCCTACTAAGCACACGTGCGTGGCGTGCACACACACACACACACACACACACACACACACACACAATTTCCCCAAATTCCCCACCTATTCATTGTCAAGAATACCAGCACATATCAGTCAGATGCTTTCAACACTTGAAAAACTTGCCATGGAATTCGAGCTCTGTCTTATCTTTCCTGTATGGCACAGCATGTTTTTCATACCTGTCTAAGCTTCCTGTGACTCCAGACATTTCATCCACAGGAAACCCTGGAGAGCCAAGTCTTCTTTTTCATACAGTTAGGTATTTTTGCTGAAAAAAAAAAAAAAAAAAAAAAGATTACTGCACACAGAATTATGTGTTCTGCTATGTGTGGATTATGATGTTTCTATGATAATCGGAAATTATTATAATTATATAATTATTTTTATAATCTATCTATCTATCTATCTATCTATCTATCTATCTATCTATCTATCTATCTATCTATCTATCTATCTATCTATCTATCTATCTATCTATCTATCTATCTATCTATCTATCTATCTATCTATCTATCTATCTATCTATCTATCTATCTATCTATCTATCTATCTATCTATCTATCTATCTATCTCCTTAGTCCCGTGGTCCCAAGTCAGGTGTTCCAAATCTGGTGGTCCAATGATCTCTGTGCTTCCAAATCTGGTGGTCTCTATTCCGATGGTCCCAGAAGTCTGGTGGTCACTAATCCAATGGTCTCAAGTCCAGTGGTCTCACGCCCACTGGCGGCCCTAAATCAGTGGTCCCTAGTACAGTTATCCCAAGTCCAGTGGTCACTAGTACGGTGGCACCAAGTCTGGTAATCCCAAATCTGGCGGTCCCAAGTCCGGAGGTCTCAGCACATCCAAGTACAATGGTCCCAAGTGTAGAGGTCTCAGCCCTTCCAAGTCTGGTGGTCCCTAGTCAGATGATCCCAAGTCCAGTGGTCTTACGTCCAGTGAAAGTCCCAAGTCTGGTGGAATCTGTGTTTCCAAGTCCAGTGGTCCCAAGTCTAGTTGTCTGAAGTTTGGAGATCTTGGTGCTTCCAAGTCCGGTGGGCAAGTCTGTTGGTCTTAGTGCTTCCAAGTCCAGTGGTCACTAGTACGGTGGCCTCACGTCCAGTGGACAAGTAGTGGTCTCAAGTCCGTTTGTCCCAGATGTCCTTCCACTCTCATCGGTGCTGCCTCTGACGGCAAGTGCCTCCGCACACACATCTGCATCTCAGAACTTGTCGGAACTCTCTACCTGTCCTGGACCTGTCACCAACATGGAGGTTCTTTCTGAAACAGAACAAAACTGAAACACCATCCTAACAGGACAAGGCCTGATAATGAACACAGGAAACACAGGGGTATATATCCATGAGAGGTAACAAGATGATAAGACACACCTGGGACAAACCAAACACTAATCAACAGGGTAAAAAAAAATATAACCTGGACTACATCAATGGCACAGGATATATATATATATATATATATATATACATATATTATAAATTACCAACTAATAATACTAATAATAATCTAATCATCATCATCATCATCATCATAATCATCAATCATTTTATATATATATATATATATATTATGATTGATGATGATTAGATTATTATTACTGTAGTATTGTTAGTTGGTAATTTATAATACTGTTATTACTATTTGGATTTTTGGTGACCCACATAACGGTATGTCTGTGTGTGTGAGTGTGTGAGTGTGTGTGTTCTTGCATTCTAAGGTGATTACTGTAACACATTGACAGTCCCAAACTGGTGCTGCAGATCGACTGTGTATGTGTCCTGATAATAGAGATGATAGATGCCTGAAGAGGGACAGGGGACAGAAATGCCCCTGAAATGTGCCAATCTCAAGTTCTGATGTGTCCGATAGAACATTTTTACGTAAAAGCATTCCCAACTATTGGGACAAGCCCAGCAAAAATAAAAAATAAAATATCTCATTGTAAATTTACATGTGAATGGTAATAAACTGTGGAGGCTGCAGGGTTGCGTGCCATTCCGAAATAAATTGACAATTACATTTAAATTCCAATATGATTCTTGAAATCTAATTTACTCTGAATTGAGGTAGCAAAAAGTAAACAGAAATTAAATTTGAACTGAATTGGAAGGAAATAAAATTAAAATTAACTGATATATTCTATATATGAAGAGTTCAGATGCAAGTTACTGAGTTACTGATGCAAGTTTAAGTTACTGAACTTAAATATACAAGTTTGATAAAAATCATCATTAAAGAAGAAAATTTCAAATGGCATTTAGAGGCTTTTGCATCTGAACTCTTCATATTCTCTGAATGTCGCACAACCCCACAAAGGTTTTTATGCTACATTTAAAAGGTTCTCCTAAATATCTCAGATGACTGCACTCGTCAGCTTGAGAAGATTCATTATTTTACACACACTAGGTGTGGTCTTTATAATAGAGCAAGATCGTGAGCTTAGAATTATAAGGTTCTATCTCCGTTTCGGTTAGTTCCGAGATATTGAGCATCAAAGTTTTTACATCCCAGCTGGCAAAACTGTTATATAGTATAATCTTCTATTATAGCTTTATCTATTAATCTTTTTTTTTACAAAAATAACACCACACAGGCATTAATAAACACCTAATGGATCAGATTATGTCAAAAACTCAATTTTGACCAAAAGTGGAGATAGAACCTTATAATTCTAAGCTCACGAGATGACAAATTTAAAGGATGGAGTGAAGATGGGGTCAGAGGAACATGATTCTGCAGAGTTTGTGGTCCCCTAACAATCTTGTGGTTGTCTCCCACCCAGATGGGGGTCATGGTGTAAGCTGGGGTCACATTTAACCCCCTTGCCACACACACTCATATACAGCTTCACCTCTGTGACAGACAGATGATTAGTTCTCCAGGCTGGCTGTGCAATGTTTCCATGATGAAATAGCTGACTTTTACAGTGACTTTTACAGTTGCAGTGAGACCGATGCACCATGGGATATATGGAGGACTGGGGATGCCAACAAACTAATGTCAAACAAAATACCAACCAAAACCACCAGATTTATCATGTCAGATCTTTGCGTATAATAATTATTAGTAGTGTTCGTCCACTCATTCATACATACATACTGTACATACATCATACAAACATAATGTACATACATACTGTACATACAATAATACATATAAACAAACATGCAAACATACTGTACATACACACATACTGAAGTTTCATACCTACATACTGTAGCTACATTCATATGTTCCTAGTATTTATATGCCTTTTTCAGTTCTCATTTGTTGGTTCTCGTTAACATTTGAGTTTGGTTATGGTTAATCCTTTGGTTTAGTCTTTTGCATTTATCCTCTTCATCTTGCCATCTACCTACAGTACACCACACCCCTGCTAAACCATGAAAAATGTGTGTTTTCATGTAGAAAAATGTTGAAAAATCGTGTTTCGAGGGAGCACACGTTGGATCGTTGTGTGGGTGATGTTAAGGTTGAAGAGAGAGAAGCTGCAGCAGGCAAACCTCAGCATGGTAAAATAATTACGCCTGGCTTTGATGGGGACTAAACAAACACTACTGCTCTCAACACTGCCCTTTTTTCCCCTCTCATCCTCTCCGCGATGAGTTCCCTCTGAAACACTGGCCAGCCGAATCCCTTTCTGTTTTCTCGCTTTGTTTTGCATGTGAGTACACACACACACACACACACACACGTATATATACATATGCTCTTTCTCCCTCTCTTGCTCTTTTTTTTCTGTAGAATCTCTAGAGACGTGTTGCAACATTTCTGGAGAAGCAGGTGTGTCAGAACCAACCCGATGTGTTGACCTATTTTCAGTGTTGTAGTCGAGACCACCTCACTCGAGTCTGAGTCGAGACCGAGACCATAGAGAGTCGAGTCCGAGTCAAGACCGAGTCCATAGAGAGTCGAGTCCGAGTCGAGTCCGAGACCAGAGAGAGTCGAGTCCGGGTCGAGACCGAGACCAGTGTGGTTTGATTACCTAATTTACTTTTATTTACTTAGAGAAATCCTTTTTTTATACTGAATTTACTTAGAGTTGAAAAAATATGATCAGTTTAGGGTAAAAAGGCCACATAGTAGCTGGTGTTAAAAGTAATTTTATTACAATTTGTCATGCGCAGTTGCGCACTAGAAAATCACCAATCACTGGGCGTGTCAATCAATTTAAAGAATTATTTTATTAACATACATTAATAATCATGAAAAATATTTTAAATTGAACTCGAGTGGACTCGGGAATAATTCCGAGTCCTAAAAAAAAAATGTTCGAGTACGAGTCAATTCCGAGTCCAAATGCACACGAGTCCATGACAAGACCAAGACCATTAAAATATGGTCTCGAGACCGAGTCCGAGACGAGTCCGAGTCTCGAGTACTACAACACTGCCTATTTTGCAGCTTCTCTGATCTGTGTTTCAAATTTGTAATTGACATTTGAAATATAAAGTATGCAAAGGATTTTAAAATAAAATCTTGACATTTAAAAAAAACAGGTGGGTTATAAACATTTCTGATTTCTCAAAATGTAAACAGTTGAATTCTGCGACCTAATGAGGTACCTTAAATCCTCCAGCAAGTGTTCAGGTATTGTGAATGTTTCATTGTAAATGTGGATCAGTGATCTTCTATTCTTTTAGGCTTAAGTTGAATTAATATTAATATTAGTTTCTGGTCAATTGGAACACAAGCCTACAGAGATCAGTAGAGCTCTGTTTCAAGTTTCCTATCAATCACCATATGTCTCTTAACACTAAGAATTCTGCCCCCCAAAAAAGGTAGGTTAAAAGTCCAAGTATTAGGGTCAAAAGCGAGCCATTTCATCTTTGGCTTTCCGTCTTTCTTTTTTTGGGATGAAAGATGATATAGCAGGTAGTGACAGGGTAGCAGTGACCCTCTCCAGAGCGAATTCCATTGTGGGAGGTAACACTCCCATATAGCTCCAAGGAAGATTTCAGCCATCTCTCCCCCTAACTTTGGACAGATGACAGTTTAGTAAGCCCAGTACCTTGTACATTTATATTCAGACCATATATATTATACATAATATTCCAGGTTTTGAGCAAATGGGATTTCCACCACCATGCCGTACTAAAGAAAGCTCTTTTGGGAGGGGTTTTCGAAGAAGTTCAAAACTCGGAAACATAATCGCACTAGAGGGTCTGATCGATGATGCACCTGGGACAAAAATGTTTAGGATTTAAAAATAATTTCTATCTCATCTTTCAGAGGCCTAAAGATGTTTTAGGAGCAGAGAGAGAGAGGGAGAATGAAAGAGGCTGGAAAAGCACAGATGGGAGGAGATGAAGAGCAGAATGTCAAAGAGAGAGGACAAGTGAAATAAGAAAAGGGGGGATGTGAAGACAGAAATGGAGAGGAGAGAGCTAGAAAGAGAGAGTTAAAGAACGGGAAAGAGGCAGAAAAGGAGAGTCTCTGAGGTCCACTGAATTTCCTCTCTTTCTTCTCGTCCCTTTTCAAGCCTCTTTCCCTCCCAGGTCTACACAGCTGTTTGGACACCAGGGGCCACTTTTCTGCACCCAGATGAAAAAGAGAAAGACTCAAAGCAAACTTGCAGGTAGGCCTGCAAAAGCAATCGCTTTTTTCCAGCCCAGAACAGAAAAACAGAAGAAAGGGGGAGCAAAAGGCACAAAAGTGTGTGTTTGCTTTAGTGTGAGAGTGTAAGTGCGTGCATGAGGGAGACCACATGCACGCCCTACACAAGGAATGATATCTGCTTTTATTGACTTTGTTAAACCGTTCTCAATGCTACTTCCTATGTGTTTACAAGACAGTAAATCAGATCTCATTCAGTGGAATGGAGCGCCCATGTCAATGGAAAAAAAAAAAAAAAAAACCTTGCCGGAGAGGAGAGTAAAAGCAGAGACCAGGAGCATTCTCAACCTGAACTATCCGCTACCTTGGCCTGACTTAAAGATGCTGGCAGGATTCTGTTTGTTAAGATTAATACATTTGGTGTTAACCATGAACTAACAATTAACAATGAACAATTAAAGGATTAGTTCACTTTTGAAAAAACTTTTGCTGATAATTTACTCACCCCCATGTCATCCAAGATGTCCATGTCTTTCTTTCCTCAGTCGAAAAGAAATTTAGGTTTTTGATGAAAACATTCCAGGATTTTTCTCCATATAAGGGTCTTATCATGCGAAACGATCGGTTATTTCAAAACTTATTCCAAAAATGTAACTTTTCTAAGGACAAATGCTAGCCTTGCTATATTCTGTGAGGCGCGTTTGCAACGTCACGTATTACGTAATTACGTTCAAAAGGTCACGGGCGACGTAGCCGAAAGTACAGAGTCAGTGTTTACAAGTTGAACGCATAGGTTGAACGTGCAAACTAGCTCAAACACCGTTTACAAAAAAAGGAATTAAAAGGAAAAACAACGATGTCGGACGATTTTGATTCTGTACTTCCAGCTACGTCGCCCGTGACCTTTTGAACGTAATTACGTATTACGTGACGTTACAAACGCGCCTCAGAGAATATAGCAAGGCTAGCATTTGTCCTTAGAAAAGTTACATTTTTGGAATAAGTTTTGAAATAACCGATCGTTTCGCATGATAAGACCCTTATTCATCGTCTGGTGTCGTTTAAAGACATTTGAAGCTGCATCTAAAACTGTTATTAACACTATATTTTGGACCTTGAACCATCCGGTTCCCATTGAAGTCCATTATATGGAGAAAAATCCTGGAATGTTTTCATCAAAAACCTAAATTTCTTTTCGACTGAGGAAAGAAAGACATGGACATCTTGGATGACATGGGGGTGAGTAAATTATCAGCAAAAGTTTTTTCAAAAGTGAACTAATCCTTTAACATTAAGATGATGATGAGCTGACTACATTATCTAGCTTTTAACAAAGCCAATTATCAAATAAAATGAATGATAATTATTACTGAATATTACCTGTTTTAAAGATTCCATTAAAAAAAAAAATATTGCACTGTACAAAACTTTTAGCCTTGCAACAGGACCAATGGCCGCGTCTCCACTGCCGGGCCAGGGCCGAGCAGTGCTAGTGCGTGCCAGGGCCAGTCACGTTTCCATTGTCACTCCCGGGGCTTGATCGGGGCTTACTCTGGGCCAACGGCCAGGATTTCTGGCCCGTCGAATACCTTGGGCCAAAGTGGGCCAGCTCGGGCTAGAGGCGTGCTCAAGGTAAAAGGCAGAGTTTATCTGTGTTATGGAATGTAATGATCTGAAGCAAGATGCACATTTCACTTTTTTATATTGCGCAAAAAATCACTGCTTGGAATGGAGAATCGCCTGTACTGGTTTGTCGAAGATAAAGCTCTTCTGAGCATTTGGGCAGAAGAAAAGGTACGACGTCAATTTGATGGCGTGTGAAGAAACGAGGATGTTACAAAATACGTCGATGCTGAACTTTCTACGCATTCAGCGAGCAATGCCTTAAGTTCAGGAAAAAATAAAAAAGTTGCGGGCGCAGTATTGCACAAGGCCATTAAAACGCACAATGGACAAAGCAGAGTTCAGAGAAGGATTTTTCCATGGGTCGACTTGATGGGCGGTGTGTTGGGTCACCGTCCCTCTGTTAGTGGCGACTCGCGAGACAATCAGGACACTATTGCAGCCATGGCCGGTGAGTTAATATACATGCTATCTTCCTAACTTAAAAAATAAATTAATTCATAATACCCACTGAAATGGATTGGGTTGCTGTTAGCTCTGGCCCAGCCCTAGCCCAGCAGTAGAAACGCGGCTAATGATGTCACTGTTTGCCTATTATTAAAGGAAAAGTTCAGTGTTTTACACTTAAAGATCATTTCTGATTCAAATTTGGGCACATGCTGCTGGACCGAGAATTTTCGGTTTCTGTGGTTGCACCCCCCTCACCTCCACAATGGTTGCATAGGTGCACTGGAACAATCTCCGCCGCTGGAAACGGAAATGGGGTTGTTTGTATTCTTCTGCTTCTTTGGTGTATTCAATGAAATGCCAGTGGTTTGCTTGCTATTGGCAAAGGTGCATTATCGCCACCAACTGGGATGGAGTGTCTATTATTCAAGCTCTCAATGGAAGAATGTACGGGTGTGAGGCGTTTGGAAAATTAGGTCTACAGTTTTACAACTAATGGTAAAATACCTGTTGGAAAGCATCTTTTGCAGAGATTTTTGTGTGAGCATATCAGTGAACACGCAAGACCACTCGGTGAGTTTTCACTTATTTGTAAACTAAAGTTAAATACGTTTTAGGAAGGATTGTTCCAGTCCACCTATGCAACCATTGTGAGGTGGGGGGGGGGGCAATGTCTGTTGCATTTGTATAAACAAGAGATTTGAGAAATAAAAATATATAAAATATAAACTATCAGGATCGAGCTTTCTATATAGGCCTAATCTGCTTGTGAACAGGCCCACTGAAGTGTATTGAAATGCGTAGCATTATTCAATGTGTTGAAGTAATTTCCACTGAAACAGGAAGACAGGGCAGGACCTATCGAGCAGCTTCTCCCCTTTTTGAAAATAGCCAATAGCGTATCATTAATATCATAGGTCGGCCAGAGCCGTTGTGCTCGGCAAAGCCGCAGTTTCCTCCAAGTATCCTCCATATCACTTAAAAATATGGCATTTTGTGCAGAATTCAAATGACTTCGATACTTTTTGTGGTCTGCGCCAACTTGTGCATATGATCTGCTCTGTGCTATTGTGTCTCTGGACCGTGTGCCACTAATGTGAAACCAGACTTCATTCGTCTGAATGAAAAGCATATTTACACTGTCTGAATCATTCTCTATCCCCTATATAGTGCACTATGTGCCAATCACCATGTAGAAAATAGTAAGTGTGTGAAGAGTGACCAATTTCAGAAACAGCTTTAGCGTCTATATAGGGGGCGGGACACTTTTGATTGTAGAAAGCATTTGATTGGACACAAAGTCTGATGAGAAGTTAAAGTGCACAGTGATGTCATCAAAATCGTTGATCCCCATGGCGGAAGTCTGTAAAGACTGTAAGTTTTGAATGCTTATATCTTAAAGGTCCCCTGACATGAAATTTTCATTTTCTGAGGTTTTTTAACATTAATATGTGTTCCCCTAGACTGTATTTGGTCCCCTCCGTGTCTAGAATTTTCAATCGGTGTAAACCGAGCTTTGGCTATTTTTCTCTTCTCTGCATCTGTCTGCATCTCAGACGCGCTGATCTAGAATCTCCCCCTATATAACGTCATACGGGGTAAAGGTTACTCCCCTTTCTCTGCTTTGCCCGCCCAGAGACCGACCATGAGAAAACGAGCTAGGAACAGGTAGTACGAACACGGGCAGGCGCGTTTTATTTTTTCCCAAGAGAAATAGCTTTGAGATTTGAGTTTTTCCTCGAGAAATATCATGGCTTGCAAACGAGCGAAGCATGACAGTAGCTCAGTTTTCGGATGTACAAATGAACACAAAAGTATTTTTTAGTTTCTTCATCCGCGCCTCTGAAAAAACAATGGGTTAATTTTATTTTCTCTGGAAATGCGCAGACTCAACTCCCAAAGTTTTGTATGGCTAGGAGACAGGCAAGTTAATCTTTCTCTCAAAATCGTTCTATACTGTTTATGCATCAGTAAGTCAAGCCAGACTATTGTCGACTTCACATCGTTTCTTTGAGTAGGATGAAAATAATCTTATTTAAAGAAAGTGTTTTTGATATTCTAAACGGTAAGCACGCGCTGCTTTGTTTACGTTATGTGTATCTGCAGCCGGCAGCATCGGTTTTCCTTTTTGAATGACGAATATAGACTAATATATATAATATATCTGCAGAAATAGACAGTTGGCTTATTAAACGCAGGCGCAGAACGCACATTCTAGCTGACAGTCGGCTGCAGTTCTCTCGGTTAGTTCAAGTGCAGCTTTTTACCTCAACGAGAGCGGACGAGTTCCGAGCTTTAGAGAGAACAGAAACTGCGTTACGCTGCACAACGAAGCTCTTACTGTATGTACATCATCGGGTCTGCATTGGAAAAAGCAGAGAGTGCAGAAACTGCATTACAATGATAAGATCTTCATTCTCGCGATCGACAGACTGCCATCTGCTGCTCAATGCTCATTACAGCAATATTTTATGTGATGAGAATCTAAATACTTCAAAAACTTCTCACGAATCAGTAATCTTGATATCTGTATAGTAAAAACGTATAATAGCTGTAGTAAAACGTATTCAAGAGAGTTTATGCAATATGTAGCTATTTCATATGCAAGCATGTCAGCCAATCACAGCAGTGGGCAGTTACATTGAATCCCACAGCAGACACGCCCCTTCTGACAGACCGTTCTAAGCAGAGGCTAAAATCAGGCTAGGAAAAATGCCTTTTATTTCTAAATTATGACTATTTTTGATCTAAAAAACATATTAACATTATAAGGGAAACCCAGGAAACATTATAAAATAATACAAAAAACCCATGTCAGGGGACCTTTAAAAATGCAAATTTTATCATTGTTTTGGAGCACACTCGCTTATCGATAACAGATAGGCTAACATATTTATACTAAAATGACCAAACCTAGAAGCCAAGAGCAAACAACAAAGGGTGCTAATACACTTACGTTGTGCTGCAAATGGCTACTCCTTAAAAATCATTAATTCTAACCTTTATCAATTCAGTTCAATTAAAAAGTTACTTTATTGGCATGACTGGAAATAAACAATAATGGCAAATGTTTATCTCCATAGGCCTACTCAATGTCGCTTCCAAAACTCAGGCTCTATTTACTCCCATTATACAATTTTGGAAGAGACTGGATATTTTTTTTAATATAACTGAGGGTGAGTGGGATCTTTGGGATCATTTTAATTTTTGGGTGAACTATTGATTGGATTTTTGTCTAATTGCTGTGATCTGGTGTGAGTAATGTTGCTGGATAAAAGGGATTATTGTCCCATATTATGAGGGGGAGATGAAAATTGGATTAAATAAATATTTAAAAAAAAAAATATATATATATATATATATTGAAGTGTTTATATATATATATATATATATATATATATATATATATATATATATACACACACTTATAATAAAAAATTAAAATTAAAATTTAAAAATCAGTTTTGATTTCATGGACAATTTAACAAATTGAACCTCATTGCAAAGTGTTACTGAGATCCCTAATCAGCACTGCCCCTGAAAAGAAAATTAAGAAAATAGAATTAAATGTAGTAGGCGTACTCACCGTCTAGTTGCAATTATGGGATGTCAATAACTATTACTATAACCACTGCTACTATAACTTTGTAACCAATAAGGCACCAAACACTATTTTGAAACCCCCTTTTCACTCTCACTGAACATTTTTAAGTACAATCACGGCTGGATTCAGTGTGTCTCTGACAGGTCAGAGAAAAATCCAAAATCATACAGTATATTGTGATAAGTGTTACTGGATGACACCTGTTTAATCTGCTTCCAACTTTGTTTCCACATTGAAGGCACATTCCGTTTTACTTTCCTCCATGGTGTCTACCTTTCCACCACGCTCTCTCTTTAATGGTTTGTATTTTTATGCTTGGCATGGAGTGAATAATATTTTACTTAATGGAGTGGGCTCATATTAGCTTCCTCAGACATTTACTCATTCCCCTCTTCCTCTAAGAATAACCAGAGATCCGTGTGCCAGGGTTCTTGTTTCATTCTGTCTCTCTATTTTATTTTCCTGCTGCTATTTAGAAGGAAAGGGACAATGTTTGGAAGAGCATCAACCACTCAATGACAAAATGGCAGATGGCAGACCTGGACCAGACCTGGTTAAGTTTGAATTAAAACATGGCTGTGATATTAAAATGTACGGTCGGGTTCCCACAAACTTGACAAAAGCATGACTCTTGGTTAACCACTGCTGAATTACTTTGGCTGTTTGACAACAGAGAGAGATAGAGTGAGGGAGAACAAGAAAGAAAACAAGCTCCTCACCCTGAACAGATTGTTGTAGATGGTGTTTAAAAGCTGAGAAAAATACAGGGTCAAATAAAGGAGACGATGTTTTGTTATATACAAATTACAGAATTTACTATTGAATGAGTTATGCTTTTATGTGCACTGTGCAGTCAATGTTACTAACAGGAAAATGAACATACTGAATTAAGGTCTCAAAAGCCAAGAAAAGCAGAGAATGTTATACCAATTGTGAATACACGGCATATGGTTTAGTACAGACACAGGGATGAGTGAGAACAGGAATACTGCTGCAATGATAAGTTTATTGAAACAACAGCAGGACTACCACAAGGCAGGTGATTAGTTACTTGAATCATACAGTGACCAAACTTAACGATTGCTTGATTGATAATCTTATCTGTTCCAGGCGGAGAATGAGCAGGTGGAAAGTTGACGAGAAACAGGTGTGCATTATCAGGTGACAGGGAGGATTATGGGGAATGTAGTTTGTGACATGTATTTTAAAAGATGAGTCAAGTCAGTGAATCTAGTAGAATAAATTTAGTTTGGGGTGGTTTTATGACACGATTTAAGGGTGAAAGACAATAGTAAATAGTAATGTGATTATATCTGAAATGTCTTATAAAAATCTTTTTTTTACATGAGTACATGAGTTATTTACGTGAGTTTTACATGAGTACGTGAGGTTGTTACGTAAAATATAGACGGATGCAATTGCAAGTAAAAGTGTCTTTTAATTGAGTAAATGGTAATCCAGAATCTGGTTTGACATTTTTGGAACCCGGGCGGTACAAAAGAGAAAAATCAAATCGTCCGAAAAAAGTACCCACTGAGCCTGTCTGGACTTGAGTCTTTTGGTAGACCTGATATATTCCAGGTTCTTATCACGGTAGGATAAAAACGCGCATGGGGTGCCTCTTGTTGTCCAAGGAAGAATTTTGAGACAGAACTGCACCTACCCCCACCTCTGACGCATCGACCACCACCACAAACTGACGGGAGGGATCAGGGGCTATAAGAATGGGGGCCTAAACAAAGCGGCTCTTACGTTTGGCGACCACCTGAACATCGTTCTGGGGGAGGTCAAGGCAGTCTGAAGCCACGTTTACACAAAGCCGGGTATTTAGAGAAATGGTTATTTCCCCCGCCTCCGTTTTCAATAATAACATCGTGCACAAACCCGCATAAATACGCCGTCAAGCGCCATCATATCTATGCCAAACCTACGGGCGGCAGTGTAGGAAGAAGGCTAAAACCATGCCAGCCAATCAGAATCCTCAGAATCGACAAGAGAGAACCGAAAACCCCGTTTCTCCCAGTTGACACGACAACACATAAATGGCATTTTCAGAAATATCCTCTTTGGCCGGAGTTTTTAGAAATAATCGTTTTCTGTGATTAAAATGGGGTTTTCGTGTACATGACAGGCCAAACCGCAGGGTAATATCTGCGTTTTCCCTTAGTGTAAACGGGGCCTATGGAGCGGCTTGTTGGCTGACGTTGCAAATGAAATGCGGTCAAAATTGGTGAATCCCAGAAACCTCTGTAGGGCCTTACAGGAATCTGGGCTTGACCAATCTACCATAGCCTTAACCTTGTCAGGGTCCATACGTACTCCCTCAGACAAGATGATATACCCTAGAAAAGAAACAGACTGCAGATGAAAAATGCATTTCTCCATCTTGACAAAAAATCCATTCTCTAACAGGCTCTGAAGCACTCGTCTGACATGCTGAACGTGTTCCTGGAGAGAAGATGAAAAAAATCAATATGTCATCCAGGTGGATCTATGAACTAATCTACCATATCTCTTAGCACGTCATGTGCTTGGAAAACCGCTGGGGAGTTGGACAGCCGAAAGGCAAGACCAAGTATTCAAAGTGCTCCCTAAGGGTGTTCAAGGCGGTTTTCCATTCATCCCCCGTCTGAATGCGAACCAAATGATAGACGTTACATGAATCCAATTTTGTGAAAATAGATGCTCCCTGCAACCTCTCGAAAGCTGAAGACATCAATGGCAAGGGATAGGTATTCTTTACCGGGATGTTGTTCAGGATTTCGGTAATCAATACAAGGTCGCATGGAACCATCCTTCTTCCCCACAAAAAAGAACCCCAACTCCACTGGAGAAGAGGAAGGCTGGATGAATCCTGCTGCCAGAGAATCAGAAATATATTTCTCCATGGCCTCCCTCTCAGGAATTGAACGAGAATAAAGTTTGCCCTTAGGCGGAGAAATAAATTAGCTTGGCAATAGATCTATGGCACGGTCATTGGGACGATGTAGAGGAAGAAGGCAGCACGGGACTTACTGAACACTTCCTTCAGATCAAGGTACCCCAAGGGCACGTTGGATAAACTTGCTGCCTTCTCCTGAAACACAGAACCAGACACAGACAGACAAGCAGACACAAGACAGGACTCATAACAATGTTCACTCCACATAGAGATAGAGAGTTCAAGCCCCAATCCACTCTAGGATTGTGCCGCACCAGCCAAGGATGGCCCAAAACTACGGGTGCCAAAGGTCCATGAGGAGAAATGTGATTCTCAGTGTGGTTGACCGTAATGAGGGTTATGGGACCGGTGGTAAGCAATAAACTGGGGAGTTATTGTCCATTGAGAGCATTTACAGAGATATGATGGGTGAGCGGTGTGATGGGGAGCTGAAACTTGTAGGCAAAGTGAAGGTCTATGAAGTTACCTTCAGCTCTGGATTCCAGCAAGGCTTGGCAGGTGTGAGTGTGGTTGGCCCAGTCTTACCGGAAGAAGAGTTGATGGTAAGGACTTCTCAGCGGAGATCCCACCTGATAGTACCTTCTTCATTATTATCGAGCTGGCTTTTTTTACCGAACATGAATGTAAGAAATGTCTTTGCTCCCACATTGCAGACCACTGTGGGATCTATGCCTCTCTCTCTCTTCCCGGGAAAGCCGAGCTCTCCCCACCTGCATGGGCTCGTGATCGACAACGGGACCGACCATGTTCTCCTCACTGGCCAACCGACCCTCGGTACCTCCGGAAGTGTGGATAGGGAGAGTGTATTGCTCAATGCGGTTGAGGCGAGCATCTACTCGTAGGGACCAGATCAATAATTCCTTTGTGATTCTGGGGAGGGTCCAGTATATATATTTCTCTTTGAACACGGTCGGCCAGCCCATGCAGGATCATATCCCACTGCACCTCCTCATTCCACTTGCGCTCTGCTGCCAACATGCAAAACTCGATGGAGTAATCAGCGAACGAACACCTTGCCTGAGATCTGCAAGCAGTCTGGCAGCTTCCTTGCCTGCCCTGCACAGTCAAGAACTCTTCTTTTCTCGGTGGCGAGTGCCTGGAATGAGGCACAGCATAAGTCTTGATTCTCCCACACCACCTTTCCTCATAATGCCGCTTGACCTGTAACTAGAGTGAGTACAAACGCTACCCGGGAAACCTCCCTCTCTGTAAAGTCCTGGGCTGTAAGGAGAAATGCATTGAACACCTGGTAAGAAAGGCTCTGCAAAAATTAGGCTCACCAACATAGCTCTCAGGAACAGGTTGCCATGGCTCAGGTCGACTACTTGGCTCCGGTTGTGTGGGGGGAACTGGCGGTGTGGGTGGCGAAATCCAGGAAAAGTTTGTGAGGAACCGGAGAAGCACAAATCCAGAAAACAGGAACACATGAGGAGAATAGGGAACAGGCTCCAACAATGATCTGATAAACACAAGGCGTTAAATCTGGCTAGATGGGATGCTGCTGGCACTAATGAGGGAATCAATAATCAGTGGTAACGCCCACGCGAAACAATCAGTACGGACACACACAAGACATGAGGAAGACAGTGGATCTAACAATCATGACAGAGGTTTGTTCTTCTGATGTGCACTTTATACTGTTTGCATTTTGATCAATGTATGAATAGAAGCCTAAATTAAATGTGTTAATGATATAAAGCAATCATGTTTCTTCATAAGACTTGGACTAAGCCACTCGATTGATGAATGCATAAAAAAAGATGAATATCAGAAATATTTTCATAAGTGTTTTGAAGCTGGATGTAAGCCTAGGGGTTTCGAAGAACATGAGGGTGAGTAAAAAATAATGACAGATTCCTATTCCTTTTACAGATACAACTTTTGCTTTTAAAATGTATTAATAAATGTTGGAATTATTAAGATTAATAAATGCTGTACAAATATTGTCCAGACATCAATTCGATTGTCATCTAAGAAATTTCGTCCATGTAACAGTCACACACTGTGGTTGTATAGAGAGCATGATGATGAAGAATAACAAAAACTGTCTTTAATCAAAAATCCAACAACAGAACACGCAGGAGATTACAGGAGAAAGTTTAGCAAAACAACCATGTATAACCTAGATAAAAATCAACACCAAACAAAGAACTGTGAGGACTGAAGGCTTAAATAGGCAACAGAATCTGAAACAGGTGTGCAATAATCAGTAACCAAGGAAACTAACTATAATGGGGAACAAAGGAAACAGGTGCAGGAACTAAGGCCCTGTTTACACGAGAACACTCGCTGGTGAAAACGTAAAAATATTGTATCGGATGTGCCTTTCGTTTACACGCCGACGGCGTTTTTGAGGCTTAAAAACGCAAAAAAGTGAAACCACCCTCCAGAGTGGAAATCTTAAAAATGCTCCACCGCCGCGTTCCCGTGTAAACGCCGGTAAAACACAAAAGTTTGCTTGACAGTGAAGGTTGTACGCAGGGGTGTGGACTTGGTGTTTTTGTAGTATGCACTCCTAGCTGCCTGAAGTGCATACTACATTGAATTTCACACACTTTTGCGTCACCATTTGCACGTGGATTTCCCACACAAAACGCTCGTTTAAACGCAGAATGAAAAGTGATGACGCAACACCACTTTTGCGTTTTCTCTTCAGAATCGTTTCCGTGTAAACATAGCCTAAAATTAAATCAAAACAGATCATGTGACAGTAACAAAGTTGAATAAAGGTAATCACACAAAATATCTTCATTTATACTAGTTTCTATTCTCATAAATAAGCATATTCTAAACAATTTTAATCAAAAGACTTTCATTACTTTCAGTACTCTTTACTTTGACTCTGTCCCTTAAAAAAATAAATAATAAATCCAAGATAGGACATGGACAAAAGTTTTAAACACACAAATCCAGTGTAAAATCTGAGAAAGGACCTGACTAACTAGTGCACTGAATCATTCCATGTGGCAAAATCACTTGTGGCCATCTCCCTCTGGAACTAATCAATCAGGTACATTCTCACCCTCTAAGCCAACACATAGGCTGATATGAGTAATTTATGGGACAGAATTAAACCAATACCAATAATGACATTTTCTATGCTGTTTAGCAGCTGTTTTGTCGTTCATATGAGTACTCAAAGGTGTGAAAATCCTTCTTTTGTGGGGTTTGAGTCATGCATGGGAATTATAGTCTCAGTCTGAGATTGGTGGAACTTGCAGTGATCCGTGTTATGGTCATTGCAGGATATGAGTGTATTAAAGGCAAGAGTAAAACCTTTATTTAAAGAAAGAAAGAAAGAAAGAAAGAAAGAAAGAAAGAAAGAAAGAAAGAAAGAAAGAAAGAAAGAAAGAAAGAAAGAAAGAAAGAAAGAAAGAAAGAAAGAAAGAAAGAAAGAAAGAAAGAAAGAAAGAAAGACACTATAGCAGATAAAGACATCTCAATATGCAATTAATATATGCCAGTGGTTTCTAGTCCAAGAACTAGACCTTGAAATATTACAAATATAGGCTACAGACTAAGACTTCAATTCCTCCCTGAAATATCTGAACTGTTTAAATGCTTAGTTTTTTGGTGGATCTGTCAAAGTTAACTAAGCTGTAGTACTGACAGCACATGTCTAGCCATTAGATGTTATAAAAATCTGAAGTCCAGTATACTCTCATGGAGCGTATATTACTTACACATGTATGTGTGAGTGAAAAAAGAAAACTGGGGTCACCACAAAGGCACATGAAGTAAAGTCTTACAGGCAGCCAGGGTATAGATTAATGTAGTTGTATATGTTATGCAGTGCATACCAGAATCTTTGCAATTTTTCCTTTTACTTGTGGGAGAATTTTTCCCCTAAAAAAAAAAAAAACTTAGAGACTAGTTTATAAATATTTCTTAGGGAGGTGTACTAGTAAAGACAGTGCTAAATTATTTATTTTTATATAGCCTGCGTAAAATATGTAATGAGCATCAAGTCTGTCATGATTTTGTAATGTTAAAAATGCACATAACATTAACTATTGCAAAAAAGTGCATGCTTTTAATGATGAAAAGGTGACAATGTGGGTTTTCAGGTTATTATATTTTGTGTAAGTGCTGTTAACCCTTTTAATCACTCTTTTCCCCAACTAAGAAAGCAAGCATGTTACTCATTGGATAGTTCAATACAAATGGCATGACTTTTCTAATAATAATAATATTGCCAAGTAAAAATGTAGGCTATGTTTTATTTTTGGCTATTGCAAATGAAAACTAATTACAATTTATGTAACAGTCATAATATGTGTCATCATATGTTTTTATTACTGTGATTTTTTAGAAGAAAAAGTTCCTTTTTTTATTTAATGTTATACTTTTAGAACTAGCCTATAATTTAAATACATCTGTAATTCAAAATGGGGCTACTTTGATTTCATGATGTGTATGAGACAGAACAAACATAGCTACTAATAGTCCTACTAGACCATTTATATTATAAAGTATATAGGCTACATAGTTATGATTATTAAATGTTTTGTACACATTATTTTATGAAGCTTAGACACAAACTCTTGTTTAAAATATGTTTTAGACAAATCTAAGACAACGTGCCAGGTTCAATTATGTTCTTTGTATTAGCCCATGCTAATTAGCCTATAACCATGTTTTTTCTTAATATAATTCTTATCTAAAAAGCTTAATAAATTCATTTCATTTTCAAACGAATACTTTATTTGCTTAGGATAATCGCCAACGACATAACTTGCATTTTTCATTGTTCATAAAATTGTGAGTAAAAATTGGATTCAGATTTTGTGAGTGTATGTTTAGCTGGATAGCATAAACTCTTCTTGTAATGATTCAGGCTAAACGAATGTCTTTTGAAGGAGTTTAAATGTTGACGAGTGGGATGGCGCTTCAGCCTAAGGTAACGCACGTGAAGAGTGGGTTTGACATTGAGAGTTTGAAAGTGGAGACCGACACAGTGAGGCTTCTGCTCTCAGCCTCTCGTCAGGGAAACATAATACTTTATCAACCCGAATGTGACTTATTCCGATGACATTTAGGCTAGCAGTACAGAACTGGAGATACCGTGTGGAAACATAGTCTCAACATGGGCGCGCGCACGCTGCCGGATCTTGTCGGTGACTTTCAATGAAGAATGTTTTATTTTTCGTATCTTCGCTGTAATTGGACATCGACCATGAATTATGTTTGTGAAAACAGTTGCCTGTAATGTGTCTTGAACTTTCAGGAATAATTGCTTGACGGATTCGTTTGACATGGACTCAGTGGATAAATAAATCATAATAGCCTATTCTGTCGATACCAAAAGGTAATAGTTTGTCCCGTCACTCAGTTTATTTACTGTCATTTTTGCTGAAAGTACCAAATGGACCGAGCATCTTCACACTATAAAATACACGCACATAGGAATTAATGAAGAACTTATCGTTTGGGATAAAAATCAAACAGGGTTTGGAAATCTCACAATGAGGCTGAAATCATCGAGGTTAGGTTACCTGTAAGTACAATACTTAATATATACGTGTCATTGCTAAACTGTTATTTTTGTGATAATAATAATCCACATTTTTTGTATTTCAGATTCCTTCAATTTACGACTCTGTGTTTTTACACGCAGGTAAGTTTTCTGCATTGTAAGTGTTCTCAAACAAGCATCTCAAATCTGTATACACTGGTGAGAAACTTCAATATAGTAACACCGGTTTAACCAAAATGGGCTACATGGGTGAAATGACCTGTAGTTGTAAGTGTCTCTGTAAAAAATAAAAATAAAATAAAATAAAGTAGGCTAAAAGTAAAATGTTTAGATCTGGTTATAATTGTAGTGTTAGTGGATGTTAAATGACAGTTTCATGTTTGAGCATGTGGTTTAGTTTACTTTGATATACAACATCCACATACACTTTTTATCTAGCCTACATGTTAAAAAATAAAAATAAAATCACTGGGAGGGTTGTAACATGACTTTCCAGTGTTTTCTATTGGACCCGCAAAGACAGGTGTGACTCTTAGTTGACAAACACACTCTTCATTTTTAGAGTTGTAAGCATATCAATTGTTTATTTTATGTTTAACATTTTCAAATAAATTGTGTGGGGTGATCATGCATGGGCTAAATATTTTGAACAAGAATGTTTGGATACCACAATAAATGCACAAAATATATATCTTAAAATAATTTCCACCCCATCCTGTTGTAGATTTAGTTTGCAACAGCAACACTTTTTGTGCCTGACATTAAAGTTTATGTATTATAAATAATTCATATAGTTATACATTTCTTTAACTTGTGTAGGTAAATGGGAATAATGTGTTAAAGTTTTAGTCACATAATGCAAAACAAAACAGTCACAGACATTGAAACAAAAAAAAATGTTACAACACTACTCCGTCTCCCCTTCAAATATTTTTCAAATACTTAAAACATCAGCAAGACACACTGAAAACGATAAGTATTTTACGCACATTAATCCTGTGATGTTATGTGTGTGTAGTAAATGTGTTATAACCGTGAAAACAACTCATTATTAATAGAGTCATTGGCAAATTGTCAAACATCTTGAAAAGGCGTAAACCCCTCACTTTAAATGTAATGGCTCTAACATGTGGGCAAGGCACATGGCTGACTTACAAAAGAAAATCATTATGGGAAAAGACCCGAGAGACAGGGGTGAAAGATCAGTGTTGGTAGAAACGAACCCTCATTGGCCTGAGAATGCCAACCATCTTGAGTCATTATTTCATATCATTATTTGAATCCGTTGAGAAATAATTGATTGTACTTAAGACTAAGAGTGCTGTCTATAATGTTTATATCATTGTTCCAATATAGCCTATACACAATGAATCAATATTCGTAATAGTACACCAAGAATCTGCATGTTCTTCTGCCACATTTTCATAGATGACGATGCAGTCCATCTCCGTACCCAATTTTAAGCACCACGTAACGGAGCAGAGTCGTCTATCCGACAGGATGAGTCGGAGATTAACAAGGACTTATCAGCTCTATAGCCGGACCAGCGGAAAACATGTACAAGTCCTGGGCAATAAGAGGGTCAATGCCAATGGCGAGGATGGAGATATTCATGGCAAGTCACAATCTTTGCAGATGCACTTTTATTCGTTATTTTACTTTGTCAGCTTTAAACAATAGGACAGAACAGTCAGTTGAGGATATCACCTCAGGTTACTTGAAAAGAATGTCCAGTAAATGCCATTGCCAAAAAGTAACCTGCATACTTTGAAATGAATTCTATATTGTCGAGTTTGGGAATCTCAAGAGAAACCCGTTTCGTTTCTGGAAAACACATCAGTACTCATCTTACCTCTGCCGTCTTAACGTTTCCTGAATAGTTCTCCATATAATAAAAGTTGTAGGATAGAAATATGACATGCAATTTTCTAACATCATTATTTTTCATCTTTCATGTCTTCCAAAACAAATGTTTATTGCAAATGTTCCTGTATTATGTGTGAACCAAAATTACATGAGTATTTTTATTCTGCTAAATATATGATTCATAGTATGCCTCGATGCTGCAAATAGGCAATGAAAAGTCAATCTGGTTTTAACTTGAACTCGATGTCATTTTAAAGCTATACAGTAAGGCACCTGTTTTAAGTGAGCTATGGCACTTCTTCTCCAAACAAAACAGTGGTTAGAATCCCGTCCGCTTGGAATGAATTCCTGTCACCAATGTGTTTCTGTGTCTCTAGCCATCTTTCCACTCGTGCAGTCCATCCACTTTGCCCACTTTTTTGAAGGGCCATTTTACGAGGAATTTTCATAGCTTTACAACTCAAAGTACGAGTCAATTTATGAAGAGAAGTGAGGTCAGCGTCATTGGTTTATACCTTTCTTTGTTACTCTTACTTTTACTCTTTGTAGTCTTGGCCTAACCAACACTATCTCACGACCAATTCGTACGAATTCGACGCATTATTAAAAAGTGTCTAATTCGTACTAATTCGTACGACCTCACTCGTACTAATTCGTACGATTTGTCTAAACCCACGTGATGGTTAAGTTTAGGGGCGGGGTAAGGGGTAGGTCATTCGTATGAATTCATACGAATTGGCCAATTCGTAAAATATGTACGATTTAGCAAAATCGTATTAATTCGTACGAGTGAGGTCGTATGAATTGTTACGAATTAGCCACTTTTTAATCATTCGTCGAATTCGTACGACTTGGTCGTGAGATCGGGTTGGCCTAACACACACATATCCCTTCACACATCTAAGCTCAATATTAGCACTCTATATTTTGTTCACACACTACATCACAACAATGCAAATCATAAACTCTCCAGTACACAATCAGAAGCATCATTCATTGTATATATCACCTGAAAGTGATGTGTAAAAGTAACAAAATTTGTCACATTTTCAGCTAAACTTGTTGTGGAAACCGACACGTTTGGAAGCCGGGTTCGAATCCGAGGAGCAAAAACAGGATACTACATATGCATGAACAAGAGAGGCAAGCTTATTGGACGGGTGAGTTTAACCCCCCTGCCCTATTTTTTTTTTCATAAACATGAAAATGTAATTGTTAGTGGGCTTATATTTAATTATTTTTCTATTATATACAAGATACATCCCTATAGCTCAAACAGTAGAGCACTAGAAATGCCAAGGTCATAGATTCGATTCCCAGGAAAAGCAAGAACCTGATCAAATGTGTACCTTGAATGCAATGTACTGTAAGTCACTTTGGATAAAAGAATCTGCCAAGTGCTGAATGCGATGAAGTCATACTTGTATGATTTTAATAAAACATAGACATCTAAATTGGCGCTAATCATATCACAGGTAAACCCATCATGCCCTGTGAACAAAACTCAGCCTCATAAATCTCTCAGGCTTGAATAGCAGATTTCTGAGTTTGTCATTTCAGTCCTCCGCTGTCTGTCTCTTTTTGTTGCCAGAGGAAGGGCCGTGGCAGGGACTGCATATTCACTGAGATCGTTCTGGAAAATAACTACACGGCTTTGCAGAATGCTAAGTACAAAGGCTGGTACATGGCCTTTACGCGCAAGGGCCGACCCAGGAAAGCCATGCAGACCCAGCAGCACCAGCGAGAGGCTCATTTCATGAAACGTCTTCCTCGAGGACACCTGTTAACAGAAAGGAAGCCTTTTGATTTAATCCCATATCCCATAAACAAGAGGACTAAGCACCATCAACGCACAAGTGCAAATTGAGAAAAGGGCAGTATCATATCTTATACTGGAGTGCTATCTTAATTTGAGTTAACCTAATCTATGTGCATCCATAGTTCTGGACATCATGGCAAACTGATGCTGTGTAAAATAAAAAGAAAAACGGAGGCTGTACTGATGGATGACTGTGCTACAAACAGTTTTTTTTCTGGGACAATTACTGAACTGTTGACTGAACAGAGGACACCATAAGCCTTGCAATAATGAGCAACACATCTCTGGGAATACAACAAGACAACAGAACACATGACGCGCAAACACTCTCATCTCTCAAAAATGTGCACAAATTTGACCTTTTGGGATAACACATAGCTTGCCACAGGGTCAGTACTTTTTTAAGGGGTCCTATTATGCAATTTAACTTTTTCAACTTTAGTTAGTTTGTAATGTGCATAAAGAAAGCATAAAAAAAGATCTGCGAGGTTACAAAGTCCACATTTTATTTAAAAGAATCCACTTTCCAAGAACTACAGCAAACGACTCGTTCGGACAACAATGCGTTTTATTCTAGGCATTGTTAAGTCATAATGTTACTCATTTTAATAATATCTGCCCACAGAAAACGCAAATAAGGGGACGAGGCCTGGATGAGCTGCATTAGAGAAGACAGTGTTGTCACTATGGCAAAGAGACACTGTTTTGTCCCCCATTTTCCAGAGCTATGTCCTGTTATGTTTTCTATTAACAGTTCCAATTATACGTTGTATGTAGTTTCTACAATGTAAAGAAAAGGGCAAAGCTTTGCCTCCACTATTCTCAGAACACCACACAGTGGTAGGTTTGAGATGATATTCACTAATGATCGCGCGCGTGAGATCGACAATCTACTACTGTGGGCTTCGACCGAAAACAGGAAGCAAATAGCAATATTATGAAGCTGCAGACTCAGAGCCTGCATCTACAGTCCCCCACCGAGAGTCCCGCATTCTCAAACCCTTCGTTTTTCGAACAAAGCGCCTCCTACTGTTCAAAAGATCGAATAACACCCGCACACAGAGTACAGCGCACGATTATCCAAATGCAATTAAAAACAATAGGATGCAATATTACGGTCTCCAAATAAATTATCCAATAAATATTTGCGTTCCCTGCTTAATGCATGTGCCAAAAAAAAAAACGAATTTTTACTGATGGAAGGAATACAATTACAGATTGAACTATCTTCAGAAAAATAGTATGCGATATTATATTGCTACAATGTTTTTTTATATATTTTTTTATTCAAATTCCAATTTTTCTTTCAGTTTAACCTATAATGGTCTAATTAACATTACCATGCTAACATTACAATATCTGTTTTTTGATATTTTGAATGCGAAGCAAAACAAATCCGAATAGACAAAACACCAATAATAAATAATTCTGTACTTTATTTAATGATCACCTAAACATCATCTTGCTGTAAAGAAAAAAAGGAAGAAAAAACTGTGTTCGTGACTTTACTTTTCGTCTTCAATTGCATTAAAAAAAAACTCATTTATAAGTCGCTTTGCATAATCATAAAATGATATGTTGCTGGATTCGGCAGGGGCAACTCCATCGATGTATGCAACGCATTCTCACCCCAAGGCGTCACCTTTGACCATGCTTCAATATTTGACGTTTTAGGCGCCCTTTAGCGTCACTTACATGACGCGATCCTACGGCGTCATCTAACTGACGCTAAAGGAAAGCGTCAGTTAGAGGACGCGGTTAGGTTTAGGTGTGGGGTGGGGGTAGGATACACGCGCTCCTAGGGCGTCATCTAACTGACGCTAAAGGGCGCCTAAAGCGTCAGATATTGAAGCATGTCCAAATGCTTCCCAAGGCGTCAGTTAGGTGACGCCTTGGGAGTGAGAATGGGCTGATGTATGGTGTACCCTGGAATAGCTTACAACATAGGACCGATAGCACATGTCTTATGATGTTTCAAAAAAAAAGAAGAAAAAAGATGTTTGCAAATGTTAGCTACCATGTTGCACTGCTCTGTTGAAGTGTCCCTTGAGATGTTTTTGAACTTTGGACAACTTTGTGGGTTTGAAATATATGGGGGCACAAAATGGGCAGTGAAAATAACTGCAACATTTATGACATTTCTACAAAAAGTCCAAGGTTAAAGGCTATCGCTAGCTATCTAACTATTTTGGGGGGGAAGAGGGCAAAAAAACATACATTAACGGCTCAAATCTTGTTACAAACTATCTTTACAAATATTAAATGGACTATTCATATGTTGTATCGATGAGCTAAATTAGTTTTATTAAAACGAATAGGCTACTACGATTCGCTAAATAAAATTGAAGATAGCCTACTTACGTTTTGGCTTAAGTTCTTCACATGTTCTTCACATGTTTATCCGATACAATTTGATAGGAGGCGCTGTCTCGAAAAACGAGGGGTCTGAGAATGAGGGGCTCTGGGTGCAGGGGGACTGTAGATGCAGGTCTCCGAGTCTGCAGCTTCATACTACTCGCAAATAGAGGTATGTGCGCTGGCTGAATTAACGTCATTTTTATTAATATCTTTCACATGACCGTGGTCACTAATAACACCATTCACATGGCTGTGCACTCGTAATGACAAATCAAGGATGTTAAGAGGATAAAAGCAGGTTTAGAACTTGTCCCATTGAAGTCAACAGGCTGCGAATTTTAAAAAGACGATAACACGGTGTAGGCAACACAGATTTTTGTCGTTTTTGTCTGTACTGACAGCACTCCAAATGAACAGAAAAAATTAGCTCAATGTTAAAATTGACCGGAGTTCTCCTTTAAGTCTGAATCAGCCTTGAATTGGTTGAAATTGATCCTTAATATTTACACTTGACCAGATGAAACTTGCAGTTAATTTAAGGGGCGTGACATTTCCCGAACACATGGTGCCAATTACAACAACACACTGGGCCAGCTAACCAATCGCAGCACTTTTTGTATTTCGGAAGGAGAGGATTCATCAAAACTGGAACTAATGACGTGTTCGAAATATAATATTTGTAAACATAAGTAAAAAAAATTAAAAAAAAATCAAGCATTAAATCATATTTTAGTACACCCCCCCAAAAAAATCAAGACTTTGTAAAAGGACATAATAGAACCCCTATAAAGGGACAACTTTGGACCTCATTTACCCCTTAAAGGGTATTTACCACTACTCTGAGGTAAGCTCTAACACATTAAGGGTACTGTTTTTGCTAATTTTGTATTCTGACAGTGAACATGGCAGCTACCTACTGATAATTCCATGATTCCATGATGTGTAGTGACATTATCAAAAAGCATTTTTATTGTTTGTACATGACTATATATTTTTTATTGGAAGATTGTAAGATACTTCAAAAAGTGGAAATATTTATTTTAGAGCGTGTATTAAATTCATGTAAAAGTATTGATTTAACAAGTTTATAGGCTGTGTGATTCATTGACTCCCTAAACGTCTTTTGTGGGAACTTCAAATTTGCAGCGTGATTGATTCGACTCCTTTGAGATGCGCTTCTACGCTGAATTTGCTTTGAAGGAGTCCGCGATCATTAACTGATGGGTTGAATTCTCGCTCTCATAGATCATACTGTATGTGTGTGGGCGCATCAAGAACACCAACACGACAAGTGTGGGTTAAAGTCGAAGGCCTCCAGGAACACAAGTCGCCCAAATTGGGAGCCAGTTTCTTTCAGAGTCAGGCTTATTCAGTTGACAACAACAGCAGCCTGAGAGAAACCTCAAGGGCATGCTCGGGTCTATTCAAGAGGTATACCTCCAGGACCGTATAGCTGTTGTTATGTTTTTGGCCCAGCAGTCGAACTCCCAGAAAAAGAGGCCTGAGCCTCAGATAACTGTGAGGCAATATCTGTGACAGGCCGGTCTCGATTGAATGTGCTCAGCAAGTGAGACTGGGCCTTTGAATAGCTTGGGCCTTTTGCTTTAGAAGAGATGAGGTCAACCCACCATTGCTGTCCCAAACAAAGGTTACCACCGTGTAGTTGCATTTCTGCGACCCGCACACCGTAACCCTCTGATCAAATGCTGCCTTTGTAGGCGCCGTAGAAAAGAAACATGTTATACAATGGTGGACCTGAATAATAACACAAGGAGGGGTCAGCTATCAAAAAGGAAGCCCAGTCACACAGAGGGGGTGAGGGCGGGCGAGAGAGAGAAACCGTTTCGGGGGGTGTTATGGGTTGAGATGTGGGCGAGAGGGACTGAAAGAGGGCAAATGGCTGGGAAGAGGCAAAGAGGGGCACAGACGAATGAAAAGGGCCAAAAAAGAGTGTCTCTCTGTTGAGGCAGTTGAGCATGACCATTGAGGCCTCAGGATGGGGAGGGAGAAAGGGAAGAAGAGACACTGAACAAAAATCACAGCGCTGAGCTCTTCGCCCTGTCGCCTTTTCCCAGGACTTCTGATTTGTCAGTTGGCCCTTGGACTGCGTCCATCTGCAGAGCCGTGTTGTGGCAGAAAAGCATCTAGAAAGGCATTTTATTGACTAAAACGTTTTAAATTGGTGTTTTGTTCTGTTTTTGTCAAAAGACCACTATAGGCTAATGCTATGCCTGCATCATTCAAATTAATTTTTGTATTTTAAAGGGGAAATGTTTTTGTGTCCGCTTATTAACCACAAATTTATAAAGTTAGAATTTTTCACACAATGATACAAGTGGAACATATCATATTTTCCATAGCATGTGAATGCACCATAAACATCAGAGGGGTATCACTGACATAAAATGTAAAAATATCTTGAGCTTACTCATTAAAACCTTTGCAAAACACATTGACCTAACGGAAGCAAGAATTCAAAAAGACTAACTGTGTTTGATTGCTTTCAGTCAAGCTGCTATAAGTAGGCCTTGCAAGACGTCACCGTTACCGTCGGCCGGAGTGCCTGCAGTTCCTCACAGTGAGTGGCAAAAAGACTGAGCGGCTGTATGTGTTCAGCGTGAATGCCGCGAAAAACAAACACAACACACACAAATAAAGTGGGAAAGAGCTTTGCGATTGACTGTAGGCCTACAACTAGATTTGACAAAACATCGGAGGTATATTTGTACAGACTGCTATGGAAAGAGGAGCAAATGGATCGCTGCAATTCACAGAAACAACTGGACTCCAGTCAGTGGATTTCCAGTTATCATTTTGTGTCAATATGCTGAATTTAGCTGGAAAACCATACCCATATATTTTGTATTGTTATATACATTATCAGCTCATCAATTAAATATTTGTCATTGCATATTCTGCTTTATTGGATGTTTTTTAATAAAAAAAGTTTTTTTTTATTAGAAAAAGTTTTAGAGCTGGACGATATGAATGATATATATAGGCTATAAATAACACTGATGTAAGTGATCACCCGGATTTAGACCTACCTTTATTATATTTATATAAAGCGTTCACAGGCAAATTTGCTTTACGTTTAGGTTTTGGTTTATTTCCCCGGTGTCGAAATCAGGCAAACATAAATGTCAGGCAACACGATTCCCGGCTGCATGTCAATGTCCATGGATCGCTGGATCTTTAGTAAGTTGTAAGGAACACTATATTGAGTCCAACATTTAGTTTAAATTGATAAAATTGTTCGATTTAGTCGCATTTCCGCAGTTTTCCCCTATTAAATCCAGTCACGCAGCAGATCTTTTGCCACCCGGTCAGGCTGAGGGGGGTTGTCACGAAGGAAAGTCACGTGTCAAATGCATTCCCTCTATAAGCTGTAATATGGACCAGACATCCAGTCAAAGGTCTGGAAACTTGAGCCAAACAATTTAAAAACAAAACAATGCAAACGTTGTTCTCCACCCGTTTAACCCACCACTGCATTGCTAAAGTATTAGTAATCAATAATTCACTCCAAAATGCTAACGGCATTGCAGATCGCTCCTGCAGGACCCATTGTATCCACTCTGACTTACAGATAACAGTCAACATCTGTCAAAAGTCCAGACCACTGGTCACCAGTCTGTCAGAAGAGTACCTCTAAAGAAAAAAAGGACTGGTGGAACTATAAGAATCTCTCTTGGTAGCAGTTAACCCAGAGACATCTGATTCTTTCCATGTAAGATATTTCTAAATAATTTTTCACAGACCTCAGGCCAACAATCTCCCCTGGACATTTGGTATTGGATGAATCTGGAATCTCATATTGCTGTGAACTGGAGCGTACCATCTTTGGGCAGTGCAAGAAGGGGTGAAGACAGCGCCAGAACTCATGCTCCTAGAGTGTGCAGATGTTTGGCTCACGGCACTGCTTGTCAACACACGAGTGTAATGATGCACAATGGTTTCCGTCTCTCTGTGGTCAATACAAGGCCGTTACAATAAGAGGTCAGCACACTGCAAAAGCTGTAGATTCTGGTGAATGGTCAGTATGTTTTAAATCGTTATAACAGCTCATGTCAATGGCATGTCCCCACAGTTGCTACCATCACCAGAAGAGTGTTGCCAGAAATTAGGCTCCGTGGTGCGTTGATTATTTAAGCAGGTCACAGTGTACTGCTTTAAAAAACCTTGGATCTTAACATATATAACTTTACAGTGAATGCCTATACAATTCATTAAAGGCTCTTGCTCTTTAATCAAAACACTGACCTTGATCAGTATATATGGCAAAATTATGCACAGATACAGTACATAAACTTAGACTTGGGCTAAATCACTATTTCTATCAGTCCCGGGCTTATACAGAAATGGAAAACTATAGCTTTATGTGTAAGTGTAATGTTTCAGTCCAATGTTTATTAGGTTTATTAAATAACTCAAAAGCAGGTAATGCAGAAATGAGCAAACACTACGAAATAGAGTACTAGGCACAAACAATAACATACAATAACCTGAATGTAAGGAAGAACTTAAATATACAATCATAACAAACCAAATGGAAAACAGGTGTTTTGATTGCATGAGTGTCCATTGTAACTAAAAACTGATGAAAAAAAAGAATAAAGGGAACAAGTAACTGAAGAGAAATTAACTAAAAGTCCAAAAGTCCTAAAAGCTAAATAAACTGAACTTGACAACAAGCTTATGTTTAGCCATTAAATGAATATTTTAAGGCTTTAATGCCAGGTAAAGTTGGTATGAATGGAATTCACCCTATCTATTTTCTAAATGAATTGTAGGAGCCAGGTATGAGTTTTTAAACACTCCCCTTTTGGTTGCTCACAAGTTTTAGTCACATGGTGTGGGTGCTGATAGTAAATTAGGATATCACCTGGCCGCATGTAAAGAGAGGACGAAGAGAGGGGGTGACGGTTCACACTGTTTGTGAAATGTATTGATATTTTCAACTATTTAAATTATTTATTTACTTTTTAGATAAACACCAATATTTGTCATCTGCAACAATGGAACGGAGCCACGTCCAAGCAACTTTGTTATGACAGACAGAAGAAATTGGAATCTGTCACAATATCTCAATAGCTTCAGCTTCAACAGCACTTCTTTCCAAAGAAAGAATCACTTCGCAATTGCGGTATGTAACCTCTGCTTTGTACTGTATCTACTGTATGGCTTGTTGGAGCGCAGTTTGAATTGTTTACTGCCACGGGGCAAAGTGTTTTGTTTGTGTCAGGAGACCGCTGTTCCCAGTGTTGCTTTGGTAGGTTCGGAAAATTGGAATGTGTGGTTGGCTTATAAAGTTGGATGTCTATTGCGCTCTGCATACTACGGCTGTTACTATAGACGCTGCTGGATTCACACTGTTATGATGCTCATTGTTTTATGTGTTAAAGAATGGGTAAATCAAAGTGTGCAAATGATGGCAAATCTGAAATAGATAAAAGAAAAATCACTCACAAAAAAAAAAAAAAGAAAAGTGTAGTAAGCAAAATTGAGATGATCCAGAAGGAGCATCAAAAGGAAGGTAAGAAAATAAAGACTGTGATATTGTCTCTCAAGGAACTCATGAAAGATGATGAAAATGCTTTAAAGGTTAAGCAACAGTTGGATATTTTGGAGCAGTTGTCTGAAAATGCTATTGAATTTCACATATCTCTGATGCATTTAATTCCATCTGCTGAACAAGAAAGACTAAATAAATGGTTCACAAGCATCAATAAAACAAATCAAGGATTTAATAAGGATGGCAAGGTATGGCTTTCAGAAATCAGTCAACGTCCCTGCAGACCTCCTTCAGAGCTACCTCATAATGAAGAAAGGCCACAGAAAAAACAGTCAAGTTAGCAACAGTCAAGAAGAATCTGAATCTCATCAAAATCTTCAACATGACGGCCAGGATGAAATATTACCAAGTGACAGTATATCAAATCAAGGCAACAGAAACTCAAAATCCAATATCTCCACGACTTCATCTGCACGTTTCAGGCAGAGGCTAAAGTGGCTGCATTGCTTGCACGTCAAAAGTTGCTGACAGACAAACATGCTCTTGAGGAACAGGAAGAAAGAATAAGAAAAAGGAAAGAACAACTTCAGCTTGAAGCCGATATAGCTGCATCAATGGTGAAAATGGCTGTCTTAGGAGCCTCTGGATCTATGGAGTGTTGCTACACGGCGATCAGATGGAATGAAGTCTTATATTTAGAAATATTAAAGATAAATCGAATTTGAAGGTCAAGTCAAAATTACAACTGACCCTGTATTTGGACAAAATAGCATATCAAAACCATTTCGCTCAAGTAGCTTTCCCACTAGTGCCATTGCTGTTGAAAAAAAGAACTCAAACGGAAAACACGGTTAAACACAGACATTTATCTGAAAGATCAAGTGTGTACTGCAAAGATGGACACACACTGGAGTCGTGCATGTCATACTCACTGCATGTCCCACTCAATCTGTGTCAGATGCAATTCAAAAGAAAGGTGAGGTCCACAGCTACAAAACTTCAAACCAAAACTTGATAAGGAAGATTAAGATTAAGGAAGCTGAGATTCAGGTAATAAGATTCTGTCAGAGAAAAAGGTTCTCAGAAGAGTCCTCTACAGGGGAGAGTGTATGAAAAGAGACAGTCACATATACAAGCTGAACCCTGTACTGGATGATGGTGTATTGAGAGTTGGAGAACAACTTAGTAATGCGGTCATGTCTAAAGAGTCCAAGTGTGGCATAAAGGGATACAGATTAAGGCTTAGGCCCAGGCAGTTTGCAGACTACGCCACGATGGGACTTACACCCAAAGAATTAAGCATTTGGTTCAACCACTCAAGTTTGTTGATAGATAGCCAAAGACAGTGGTTCAGTACAAAAATAGTATTTTTTTTATTTTCACTTTTAAACTCAATGAACACACTCAAGAGAGGAGGGCAATAGAGCGCGATCTTACCAGTGGGAAGCTAGTGGCTCAAGCAAGGAGCGTCCATGAAAACACCCCATTCACACATGTCAAATTTCACACACACACACACACACACACACACACACACACACACACAATAAGAAAAATGACCACGCTTGGTGAAAACACAGCCACAGCACAACACAGGACCCGCCACCACAAGGGGCACTGCTCCCACTGGCAGTTCTCAGCATCTGAAAAAAATGAACCGACATGTGGAAGTTAAACAAAATTACACACAGATTACATAATGTCTACTAAGTCACCCATTCTAAAGTCCAAGGTGGTGCTGGCTAACAATATGAACAGAGACTCAATTAAAAATGGACAAACCACAAAAGAAAAATCACGATTAGGCCAATCCTCTTGGATATCAACAGCAAGAAAAGGCCTCCATACAAGAGTAAATAATAAATACATAAAAACATTTAAGTGATGTCAGTCCATAAAACACTCTACACTCAAGCACTGATTCACAACGGAGACAGGAAGAAGGATCAAACAATGTTAAACAGGCAATGATGTAACACGCTAGCCAGCCGCCTGTTAACTTGAGCTAATAATTGAGTTCAATACTCCTTGGTCGAGTGTGAATAAGGCAGCCGGGTACGACATTACTTTAAATCCATGAACATGTAATGTGAAGAGTATAAGCAAAGCAGCAGATGTTCAGTGTCGATGTAGCCAACTTGCGGCCGCACCCCCGGTTAAATAGCACTCCCTAAAATGCACAAGATGTCAATTTACAAATAGTTCCCACATTAACCATTCAACTATTACTCAGTATAGCAACACACCTATGATTATCACAGGCCCTGAGCTCTGATTGCTGATCGCAGGGCGCACACTCAGCTGATGAAAGAGCTGCTGCTGCACTGGGAATCCTATAGCACAAAACATTCCCTATAAGCCCAAGCTATAAAGTTAACAAGTGAAAAGCGATAAAAACCGATAACCAGGCAGACATCAGATCGCTGGGCAGGTAAACAAGACGCATAACGGTGACACCATTTGTCAAAATAAAAGTCCCAGTTTATAAAAGGGGTGTAGCCCTCGCGATTGGCTCAAAGTTTACTGCCCAGAACCACACACAGCTGCAGCAAATGAAGCGTCACGAGGCATGAGCCAGACAACTGAATCATGCTACACAAGCATCCTGCCATACTAAAGATCTTCATATTTCTGACCTCATTCTGCGACACTTTCATCAAGAGGTTGGTCATGGAGGCAGGTATTACATTTTATCCAGATAACATCAGAAATACTGGATCCCTGGTGATAGTGTTTCCATAAGAAAGATCTTGTCGAAGTGTGTGGTCTGTCGTCGTCCACAGTGATCTCTGCAGGTCAACAGCAAATGGCAGATTTGCCTGAAGACAGAGTTTCTTATTAAGAATCTCCATTCTGTTTTGTTGGAGTGGACCATTTTGGTCCATTTCAAGTCAAGCGCGGGAGAATCCTTGTGAAAAGATATGGAGTCATCTTCACATGTTTGACAATAAGAGCAGTACACCTTGAAGTGGCTTCATCATTGGACACAGACTCTTTCGTTTACGCCTTGAGCCGTTTCATAACCAGACGAGGACAGGTTCAAGAGTTACACTCTTGAAGGAGAGAGTGAGCTGAAAAGAGCCACTGAAGGATGGAACCTTAAGAGGATCAATGATGCTCTGACTTTAAAGGGGATCAAGTGAATCTTCAACCCTCCAACTGGATCACATCATGGAGGAGCATGGGAGAGGTTGATTCGTTCCATCAGGAAAATCCTCAACTCCACTTTGAGGACACAAAGTCTGGATGAGGAAGGACTCTACACAGTGCTTTGTGAAGTTGAGTCAATTCTCAACAGTAGACCTATTACTAAAGAATCTACTCAGACTTGAAGCATTGACACCTAATCACGTTCTTCTTCTTGAGGCCAAACCATTCTTACCACCTGGCCTGTTTCAAAAGGAGGATGTCTATGCATGCTGGAGATGGAAGCAGGTTCAGTACATGTCTGATCTGTTTTAGAAACGATGGACTAAGGAGTACCTACCACAATTACAAGAACGTCAGAAATGGACAAGAGTGAAGCGTAACTTTATCCCTGGAGACAGTACTCATATACCCCTTTTCCACCCCAAAAGAACTGATTCGGAACTGGTTCTGGTTCAAAGTTGGTTCGGAGTTGGTTCAACTTGCGAACCCGTTCAGAACCTGTTTGTTTTTCCACTGACTAGAGCGCCCAGGGAACTCGTGTACCAAGAAAACTTTAAAAACAATTGAAATATAAGTCTTTTAATTTTTTCGTTTGATATGTAATCTTTTCTGTCTTGTGTCTTTTTTCTTTCCATTTATTTGTTCTATATCGTGACAGTTTTCTTCTTTGCTTATGTTTCAAATAAAAAAAAGAAATAAATAAAAACGCTTGCGTGTTTCTGCAGTTTCTCCTGGCTTTGCGATGGTCAGAAAAGATGTTTAGAACACATCTAAACCCGCCCCAGCCCTCGACGTAAGCATGACGTGGTAAAAGAACGGTTCTAGTCCAGCAAAGAGTTGGTGCCACTTTGGAACCAGTTTTCCCGGCCACGAACCGGTTCTTTTGCTGTCGAAACACAAAGAACTGGTTCGCGTGCAGGCACCGGTTCCGAACCGGCTCTCAAAATGCTTAGGTGGAAAAGGGGCTATAGTGGATGATCCTGCACATCGTAATTCCAGGATCATTGGTAAAATCACTGAAGCAGTTCCTGACAGGAGGTGGTCTGGATTAAAACTCCAACCAGCTGTGTATGTAGGCCTCTCACCAAGATCTGCCTTCTTTAGGAATCATCAGACTTGTAATCTAACTTTGAGACTTACAACGGACATAATCATATATGATGGTGAACATTTGTCTCAATGGACTATGAATGAATGACAATGGATATTCCTGCATGTGTAATGAATAAGTAATTACTGTGTATTAACTGTAATAATTAGGGGCCGGAATGTAGGAGCCAGGTATGAGTTTTTAAACGTTCCCCTTTTTGTCCTACTCACAAGTTTTAGCCACATGGTGTGGGTGCTGATAGTAAATTAGGATATCACCTGGTCGCCAGTAAAGAGAGGACGAAGAGAGGGGGTGACGGGGGAAAACCTATTTTTTGCTGACCGCGGTTCACACTGTTTGTGAAATGTATTGATATTTTCGCTGTATAGAACTGATCACCTGTACAACCTACCTGCGAATAAACCATCAAAACTATTTCAATTTTTGCAACTTAAATAATACAGAAGAATGAATTCACATACATAAAAAGTGATCAGTTGACTTAACTTAAAAAAGCAAGGAAACCATTTGGCTTAAAATTATTAGTAAATAAACTTTGTGCGTAATTTAATGGAAGTGTCAAGTTCACGTAACTTAATTTTTTTCAATTACGCATGAAGTTTATCACTTTTTTTAAGTTAAGTCAACTGATCACTTTTTACAATGTGCCATCTGCCATATTATTCCACCTTTGTCATTCTGAAATATTACATTGTTTCCATGTTAAAAACCCAAAACAAGAGACTGCAGTATCAGCCGTGAACCCTGCTGGTGAATTCCAGGGCATAAAACAACATCCTCAGAGGCCATTATACACAATAGTGAGAAAGACTTGTGGTTTAGTGCCTGTTTTATGCATACAGTCTCTTGGTTTGGCACACAAACTGTGGACTGGAAGCTAGAAGCGAAGAGTCACCAGAGTCAGAAACCGTATATTCACATGGTATTGTTTTGTCTTTTCCTTGGCTTAAACCAACAATGAGTATGAGTTTGTAGTATACAAACAAGTATAGTAGAAACACAAACAACAGTACTGTGGTGCAGGCCAAACATCATCCATAAACATGAGATGAATTCACATAAAATCAAGGAAGCAAGATAAATGAAATGTTTAATTTTCCCAAGATGCACTTCAAAAAAACTGATGACTAGAGATGGCAGTATATGGAAACTGAAGTTCAATGACCTTCATGTTATAGAAATAAGATGATGAATCTCCAATAACAATGCAACTGGACAACTGCTAGTAAGTTGCACAAATTGTCAGTTTATGAATTTGATGCAGTTTTTGAATGAGCACTTTGCGGATTGCACTGTATCATTAGGGCCAGAGCACCGATGGTGCGAGGACCCCATTGGAATGGCTCTGTTTATTATCTATTTATGCATGTTTTCTGGTTTATTTTTAATCCATTTTTATTTTTAATTCTTATGCATCTGCTATTATTATTTTATGTTTTTGAAGTCCTTTATGCTAAATTGGAAATACTATTGTTTATGACATGTACCATATAAACATACCTTGCCTAAATGTACAAACATTATTTACTAAGTGATGATTTATCTCACAACACATTGGTGTATTAAATTTTAAGTTTAAGTTACAGTATAGTGGAAATAGCTGGAATAAAACAAACTTACAGTATTATAATAATTTATTCTATTTTAGTCAGTGAACGCATTATTTAACAAAGAACAGTTGTGGGAACATCATTCAGAACACCATTTGTAATTTTACATTGAAAAAGAGCACACATTGAAGGTGAGTTGCTTGGATGCACAAAGCTGACAGAAACATGCCAATGTGAGACACAGAGCTGAAGTGAATGTGCAGAACCGCTTCCAGACAAATACAATAACGCAAAGGCTCTGGATCCACAGCAGTTCACTGAGTTTTACAATCAATATCTCCTTCACTTGTCCCCTTCAGTTTCTTCAGTTCCACAAGCAGCTCCTGTTCCAGTGTTAAAATCTCCTTGGGCTTCTTGTACTACAACAAAAGAGAGAGAAACTCCTTATAAAAATCCATTGCTGGATGGAATAGCTGAGTACTGGAGCAGACAACAGAGGTGAGAGCAGTTCAGTTCAACCTTCTCTACTTGGGTGAACCAATAAAAAGTGACGGCATAGTTGCCCTTTTGATGATCTGAGAGACCAGAATTGTGTGCTCTCTTAGTGGGGATTAGGGTTTTGGCAGCCTGGTCCCAGATCCATGCAAAAGGGAAAGTTCCCCTACGTGATGCGGAAAAAACTGAATACATACCTTACAATACAGAAAGAGCTAAGAGAAAGTGATTAAGTGAGACTAGCGGTAAGAGTTCACTCACGCTGATGATTAAAGTGTTGTTGGCGTGTGTAAAACTCAAGGCTGCGCTCTCCAAAGGCAGCTGGCAACGGTCGAGATCTGGAATACTGAACTTCTTGTAGTACCTGGGAAATAAGGAGACAAACAAGAGAATGTTTCTCATGGCCGGCCATCCATCTTCCATCTAGATCAACAGTGCCACCTATAGGGTTACTGTAGCGGGCTTTTAAACAATTAGTTCATCAACTCACTTTTCACCAGGGTTATTGTAGCTAACTAAAAAAATATTTACATTACTTGAAATGCTATAAAACCTTAACTCAAATTAAATAAAATATAAAAAAACATATTTCCGCTTGTCTAAAAACTTGTGAATAAAACTGATAGAACTATAATAGTATACCATATGATAATAAAAGAACACTGCTTTTCACTAGGAATGCTGAATTTATAAGCAGAAGTTGACACATTTGATTTGATATTATTATGATTATTATATTTCTCTAAAATTAAGATGAATGCATAAATGAACATGCTTACAAACTTATTTGTTATGTTTTTGAAAGAATGTTTGTGTGCTCATCAAGCCTGTATTTATTTTGATCAAACATCTAGAAATAAAAAAACAGTAGTATTGTAAAATATTATTACAATTTAAAGCGATGGGTTTCTATTTTAATATAATAATAAATATACTAAAAAACAAAATGTATTTATGTGATGTAAAGCTGAAGTTTAATGTTGTTGGAAACAATTGAAGCTTAATATTCTTTATAACCTGTGATACTTTTTCAGGATTCTTGAATAAAAATATTTTTTAAAAGAACAGCATTTCTTTAAAATAGAAATCTTTTGAAACAATATACACTATCGTTCAAAAATTTGTAGTCAGTCATTTTTCTTTTTTGAAAAGAAATTAATACTTTTATTCAGAAAGGATGTGTTAAATTGATTAAAAAAATAGATTTATATTGTTAGAAAAACATTCTATTTTGAAAAAAGCTCCTTTTTTATTTTTTATTCATCAAAGAATCCTGAAAAAACATATAACACAGCCCATTCTCACTCCCAAGGCGTCACCTAACTGACGCCTTGGGAAGCATTTGACCATGCTTCAATATCTGACGCTTTAGGCGCCCTTTAGCGTCAGTTAGATGACGTCCTAGGATCGCGTGTACCCTACCCCCACCCCATACCTAAACCTAACCGCGTCCTCTAACTGACGCTTTCCTTTAGCGTCCGTTAGATGACGCTGTAGGATCGCGTCATGTAAGTGACGCTAAAGGGCGCCTAAAACGTCAAATATTGAAGCATGGTCAAAGGTGACGCCTTGGGGTGAGAATGTGTTGCATAACAGGTTACAAAATATATATATATATATATATATATATATATATATATATATATATATATATATTAACCAGCACAGCTGTTTCCATTGAGAACAACTGAGTTTCAAATCGCATATTAAAATTATTTATAAAGAAACATGTTACACTGAAGTCTGGAGTAATAGCTGATGAAAATTCAGCTTTAGCCACAGAAATATATATATATATATACAAACACATTATATACAACTATTACATAAACTACCTACTTTAACACAAAATGTGATACTTTGTCCAATTTCAGTCAGACAACATAAACACAATTAAAATACAGTCAATAAACACTAAATTACTTAAAAACACTCCTTTCATATGCTACAATAAAGACTAGTTGGTTTTGAAATGGTTTAGCAATTTAAAGCCTCAAACTAACTTGCATTAATTGTAAAGAACTCACTTTTTGTTTGAGGTTCGAATGACACAACATCTTTCCGTCGGCTCTGCGGACACACTGTAGACTTCAACAGGATAAGTAATGTTACGGATCCTCCATTGGAAACTGGCTTTTGTGTCCTTACGCATGAACAATGGCTGTAGGCATAAAAAAAAACACTTTGATAAAAAACAGGTGCCTAGCACACATCAGTATTAAAACACTGTCATAAACATAATGCAAATTGAAAGGAAACCTTACATTTGAACTGTTCTCTTTTATTAAATCAGAGGTAATGTCGTTTGGGTTTGTTTCACCAACTTCCCATGTCCACTGCCCCTGTCCTCCAAAAGTGGTTTTATGTCGCCACTTTCGTACTGAAGAAAGATGGAATGATTATAAAATACAAATAAGATTAGAGATTCATTTAAATTAGTATGATATTCAATTAAACAAAAACAGAAGAAAAAAATCACTTACAGACAAGTTCGTCAGTTTTCAGGTCATACTCCTCAGCCATCTCATTTCCATCCTCAAACAGATAATGAGCTTTCCTTTTCCCTAATGAGAAAGGCATGAAGGAGTCTCTCAGTTCATGCTTCACTTTACATCGAACAATATTCACACGTTTAAATAAATAAAACATTCTTTTAACAGATATGTTATGATATTTTGCATTGATTCCAATGCTATTTGCCAGTAGCAAATGTATTCGAACATGCATTAGCAAGACTATTAGCAAGACTGCCAGCATAAATACACCTACAAATTAGCAAATCAGAAATTAATAGAGAATATATACACGCACCATCCGATATTAAGGCAGTTTTTTTGGCTTTTTTAAGCGCATCTGCCCAGTGTTGAACAGCCATGCTTCATACGCTTTCATTTCCTCAAACAATCCCACGCCTGAAGTTGCCAAGGCAACCGCTATTTCTCAAACAGGATATTTCGTATCTTTAATATATTTACAATATGTATATACAATGAAATATGTAATAATAACTAGGAAAGTATCAACATTAAGTACAAAAGCAAAGTATAATTTAAAATATTTACTTTAAAAAAAAGCAAACGCCCGTGTGACCCGGAAGTTGATCCGTTTAAAAACACTCGTGTGTTGTGTTGTTACTAGAAAGAGGAGCTGGAAAGGGGTAAATATGTTTTTTTTTTAAGTCATTAAGTTGTTAATATAAGTCGTTGTATGTATTAAAACACAGCCATCCGTTTATTCGCTTGCTGCTCTGGTTTCATATATGAGGACATTATGGATTCTTCGGAGAGTGTTTTTGCTAACTTAGTGCTAAACACCTTTCTGTAGGTTCGATCTGTGTATTTCTGTAACGTTAGCTAACTTATGTGAAGCCTGCTGATCCCAATCATTTTGTTTTAAGGGTCATTTCCATACCTCCTTTCCCTACCAATGGAAGGTCATGGTATCCTGAAAGCCTTCCCTAAAGTAAAGAGACCCAGGCCGAATGATCAGAAGGACGCACCTCCCCACAAGCGGACGCACGCTAAACCAATTACAGGTTCATAATTCACCCTTCAAAGTACATTTGAGTAAAGCAACAACGACTGTTTGAGAGATTGAAGCTCCATATTTTACTTAAAGCAGGGTTCTCAAGTTTGAGCAAAAGCTTGGAGTGAGATCACACGCGGTTAGGGGAGGAGCCATAATGAAGCCCCGCCCCACCCATCCCCGCCCCCAATTTTACCCATTGTTAATAATTAACCAGAACAAATTAAAATTATAACAATTAGTAAATCTGATAAATGACAGAGCAATTCATCACATCAAATACTCTTTAATGCAGTATTACAAATATAGCTAACCAAAAATATAACAAATTGCTCCAAACAGTTTCAAACAAATCTTTAAAAATTACATTTTGATTTTTGAATGCGTCTTCTATCTAGACGAATGATTTATTGTGTGGTGGGACATTGAGAACAAATTAGAGTGCACCACCTCTTCCACTGTCTCCTCCTCTAATCTGGCAACCTTTTTAGGGGGCTTACCCTTTGGTGCCCAAAATGACAAAATATCTTTCTGATTTTTTCCTGACATCTTTGAAAAATACAAATGCAACATTATGACAATGATTAAATATTACCCAGAGCAATCTGCTGTAATACATCCTTAATGTAACTAGAAATACTATTAATATTACAGTTACAGTATAATAAAATTTAAAATAAAATCAGTAAATCTTCATTCCTTTCCATACCCACTAACATTTCTCTTAGTTTCAGATAACGTAAGATAGCCAAACCGAGCCTGGTTGCAAAGTAGTTGTAGAGTTTTTGACTGCATCAATAATAATGTACGATGGGCTACATATTAAATGTTCTAGCCCAAAAATGTTAGACGAGCTTCTTCCAACTTACCTTCTTCTCCATCACGACACATGTGTTCGCGCGATGTTGTTGGTTACCTAGGATACCGAGGATGTTCCGTCCATTTCCGTGTGTTCGCGCTACTGAATGACATGTCATGTATAGATCAGTGGTGCACGCAGCGCATATGTTGCCTAGTAACGAACGCAATCTGGCGGAGATACGCGCTGGCGGCAGGAAACTTCACTTTGTTTGCCTGCGCCTCGTATACAACGTTAGAAAGAAACTTTCAGCCAGGACAACTTGGTTGCCATTGCCTTTTCAGCGTGAGAAATACACAGTGTGGCGTGTGAGCGTGTGAACCGGTCGAAATGAGTGTGTCTCACGGCCAATGCGTGAGACTTGAGAACCCTGCTTAAAGTAAATATTTTGACAAATACATAAACTTCTATTTATTCCACTGAATTATGTATTTTTGTTTGAGTGGTTAAGTGATCGTCAAAGTAATTTGACGGTTTAGGATGTTACCGTGAATTAGTTTTAATGAAAATCGCAAAAAAAAAAAAAAAAAAAAAAAAAAAAATTGCCCTAGTTCCTTAGGTGTTGGATTTGTTTAGAAATCAACCAACCAACCAACCGAAGCAACTAGAACAAGTAGTTCTGCATGGACCACTAAAGTCAACGATGATTGACAATTATAATACAGTGTGACTGTATGTGTTTTTGTTCTGGGCAAGAACTCACTGCCCATTCATATCAATAACATTCTTAATGACAATGAATGACAGTCTGATTTGAAGAGGAATATCAGAAAGCCAAGTCCTGACTGGAAGAGAGGTGGAGCTGGGGATGGTAGTTAGCTACTGAGCAACACTATAAAGCTGCTGAAATACTGCGAGAGCCTTATATATAGGGATGCTGTAATGGGCATCATATTCTGATGCAAACTTGACTGATGTAACCTGCCAGAACTGATATATAAATAAATAATTAGAGTAATACATTTATTTATATTTATAAAGTTTAATTTCCTGCTCATCTCAATGCTTCAGTCAGCTTAATCTGGTATGAGTTGTAGTAATGGTTACGTTTTAAATGTCTGCTTCTTTTTCTTAGGTACATTATTCCAAGGAGTCACAATATACATAGTTCCAGCTGGTATAGGAAAAGCCAGGTGTGATATATTCCATCGACAGATCACCCAGAATGGAGGACAGGTAGTGTCCACATTCTCTCCCAGCTGCACACACATTGTGGTGGATGATTCAGTCGATTGTAATAGAGCTCTGAGGCTTCTGAAATTGGAAAGACTGCCTTTTGCTGTTCAACTGGTCAAATGCACTTGGTTAAGTTCCAGCATTAGTGAGAAAAGATTACTTGCCCCTGAAGACTACAGCCTCCTTCCTCCTGAGAGGTAGGACACTAAAGACTAGACTCAATTGCAGTGGCATGTGTATAACTTGATTGATGTTTAGACACTTGTTTGACTTTTGAATGCATTTGTAAATGTTCTGAAGGAAGTTGCGTAGAACTAAACACTTACTGTACATGTGCTCAGTCCCACAGTTGCCCCCTCTGAGAAGTTAAATGAGACTGAATTCAGCCCAGTTCCACAAGTAGCAGTGGCTCATGTACCTTTGAAAATCCTTAATAATCAGGATCCTCAAGAAAATCCCACAGAGACCGTAAGAAAGAGAAGGATGGGAGGTTATTGTAATATCCATAATTTGTTTTTCCTCCCCTCATGGAGTGCATTTAATATGCCTCATTTCACAGGGGCCAGATATTCAGGAGGAGCACCATGAGGAAGATGGTGTGTCTCAGAATGATCTGGAGGCCTTAATCAGTGGCGTTCACCCTTCTGAGAGCAACCAAGACCAGAGTTTGACAGTAAATCCAGTTTTGTCGGGGAAGTGGGTCTGTTCCCAACCATCCACGACTAAAGGGGAGAACCATAACAAGCACATTACTGACAAACTGGAGCCGCTGGCAAAAGCTTATACACACAAGGGTGATAAATGGAGAGCTCTGGGCTACTCTAAAGCAATCAATGCCCTTAAAAGCTACCACAAGCCCATCACTTCATATGAGGTCAGTTCAGATGCATATGAGTGTCCTCAGAGGTTGTAGGGTTCATAAAGGTGCTTATTTGTGTGAGGAACACATGGTTGCTGTTGCAAAGGTAGTTTCAAGCGTGCAACAGTAATTAGTTTAGTAACAATATAAAATGCTTGTAAAAGGGCATAATATGGCCTCTATAATAATAATTTCAGTAAAAAATAAATAAATAAATAACTTTAATAAAAGTGCTTTTGACCCTTTCTAATTATAGGAAGCATGTAAAATTCCAGGCATTGGTAAACGCATGGCAGACAAGATCATGGAAATCATGGAAAGCGGACACTTGCGTAAACTGGATCACATTGGGGAGGAAGTACCTGTTCTTGAAATGTTCACTAATATCTGGGGTGCTGGGGCCAAGACTGCACAGCTCTGGTATCAACAGGTAAGACTGTTATACAAGGAATCTAGTTCACCGTTTGATATTATCACATGTAAAGAAAAAATGTGCATTTGTATGTCAGGTGCCACTGTAACGCAACATTATTATTCTTAATTATATGGAGCCGAAAAAGATATTGAATTAAGAGTTCATCCCCACAATGGGCTCTATGCACGGCGTTATTTCCGGTGAAGGATTAAGGATGCTCGATAACTTCCGCCGATCATAGAGTCCAATGCAATACCGAGAATTTATATTGAATTCTATACTCCATGGTTATACTAATGAAACGTTAGTCACAAAAACAGAACAGACACCCCTCGTTGTGTTTATGCTTCTTTTAAAAATTATATTAAATAAACATAACTATATATAAAATTACATCTAAACGTATGTACGTTTCGTTTCAAAGACGGGAGGACCGTAAATATTGAAGACTCTGCCATAATCCCGTTTTCTCCGGTTTTCCTCCGCTTTAATCTACACAACCGGAAATGGACGAGCATCCTTACGTCAAATGCGGAACTTATGCGTGCATATAGCCCATTGATTTTGTTCCCTTGTTTTATTCACATTGTGGTCACGTTGTTCAAATTTAACTAAACGGAGGGAATGAATTGGTACAATATGGTCACGATTTCACTAAAAAGAGGGAACGAAATAAAAAATTATCGCTAAAACAGTTTGGAAAAAAAGATTATAGTTGTGTCTTAAAGACGTACTATACGCTTACGTACTATGTGTATACAGTATGTACTCAACCATGGACTATGTACCCAACCAGTGTTGCTTTCGTTATGACTAAATATCGTCGTCAACGAACCTTTATCATGTGACGAAAACGAGACGAGACACAGCGTAAATGCTGGTCATGTGACGATGAATAATTAAATGTATAATGCAATATTTTTGACGAATAAAAACGAGACTAAATGTGGTTTACAAAATAGAAACTATGCGTCTCATTTTCGTTGACCGAGACGAGACGAAATCTTATTTAACTCGTCTCGTATACTTGCATTATTATTATGCAGCATTTCTGTTTCCTGTGTCACTTCAGGAGCTGCATCAGATCGCACTGCCCAGACGCAGGCGACTTCACATCCTCAAGCCCCACTCGCGGCATTATTTAGAAGATGCAGTTGCGTGAGTTACGGCTGTTTAACACATACTCCGTGTGTGGTGCGTATGCGGTGTGTGTTAGGCCGTGTGTCCACCAAAGCGTTTTTAGCCAGCTGAAAACGCTAGACGCTCTGCTGAAGACGCCGTGCTTTGGGCGCTTGAAAGCGTTTTGGCAGCGCGGCGTTTTTTCTGTTGAGACGTTTCGTTGCTATGATACAGAATATATACAGCAGTTTGAATGTTGTGACAGTTGGTCGGTGTGGTTTAGTCCCGCCCCTCCTCCACTGTGACTGGGTAAAATGTGACCGTGATGAGCGCTGCGTTTTATCCAAAGTTGAACATTTTTCAACTCCCAGCGACCAGTAAAAAACACGGCGCTCCCATTGAAAACAATTGAAAACATAAGCCAGGGGCGTGGAAAAACGCTTTGGTGGACACACGGCCTTAAAGGGTTAGTTCACCCAAAAATGAAAATTAAGTCATTAATTACTCACCCCCATGCTGTACCAACCCCGTAAGACCTTCGTTCGTCTTCGGAACACAAATAAAGATATTTTTGATTAAATTTGAGAGCTGTATAACTACCACATTGGCTCCTAAGGGACTGCCTCTTGACGGCCCAGAAAGTCAATGAAGAAAATGTTTAAATATCCCAAGTGACTACCGTGGCTCAACTATATGTTTATCAAGCGACGAGAATACTTTTTGTGCGAAAAAACAAACAAAAATAACGAGTTTATTCGACTATTCCTTTTCTTCCTTGTAGGCCAGAAACGAGACTTCCTTAGATTTCCACGAGTCGAATAAACTCGTTATTTTTGTTTGTTTTTTCGCACAAAACGTATTCTCGTCGCTTGATAAACATATAGTTGAGCCACGGTAGTCACTTGGGATATTTAAACATTTTCTTCATTGACTTTCTGGGCCGTCAAGAGGCAGTCCCTTAGGAGCCAATGTGGTAGTTATACAGCTCTCAAATTTAATCAAAAATATCTTCATTTGTGTTAAATAGAATTGCATTACTAAAAAGAGACTAAAATACATTTTTCATTGACCAACACTAGACTGTCTTTCGTCGACTAAAACTAGACTAGACTAAAAAGGGTATGAATGTGACTAAAACTAATAAAAACTAAAATAACAGCTTGACACAAAGATTAGACTAAAACTCAAATTAAAACAGGCTGCCAAAAACAACACTATACCCAACCATACAAATGTAGTGTACAAGTTTTAATATGGTTATTTTGTCATTCAACATTGGAGTCTGCGACAGTCTAGTGCATTAAGTGTCCAACGTTCCACACTTTGTTTTTGTTTTTCTCGGTTAATTAAGTGCATCATCTGGGTATTTCAAGCTCAATTTGATCTTTTTATAATTTTCTTTGTGAAGACACACTACTTGCACTATTTATACTAAAAAAAAGTCATAGAATAGTGCATAAGTACAAATTTGGACACGCCATATGACTCTGTTAGCTAATCAGGAAAAACATGGCAGCAGCTCTCTGCCAACTTCAACCAGTAATGTGAGTTTAGAGCCGGATTACCTGATTGTCCAAACAGTTGGCACTTTTTAAATTTGAGTGTTCTCGGCCATGAAAGTCATCTATAAACTCTTCACCCTCCTCAGTGACTTCTGTAGCGGTCGAAAATAACACTTTAATGCTATCTTTCCATTTGGTGTTACTAGTAGTGCAGAACATTTATAGCAGCTTTGTACTCTGTGGAAAATACAGTTTTCAATAATATTAAGAAATAACCATAATATTTAATGTTTAAATGAATGAATTGATTTCTTTTATTATCAGGGATTTCGCACACTGGAGGATATTCGCACTAAGGCAGTTTTGAATCACACTCTAAGGATCGGACTAAAACACTATGATGATCTCCTCGAGCGGATGCCGAGAAGTGAAGCAAATGCAATTGAGAAAAAGGTTTGTACAGACCTTATTTTAAATGGCCTGTAGTAAAAGAAAATGGATATAACCAAGCAATTTAACAGAGGGATTTCCTTTGTTCCTTTTATCTGTAACACCAGCATCTGTTTGTGAAGAACAAGAACGTATCTACTTGATTTTCAAAGCAATAAATAATAAAACTGAATTTCTAAACCACAAGGTTAAAAAAAAAAACTCTTTCACAGTAGCAGCAGCAATGCTGTCAATCTTTCTCTGTTGGCTGATGGACATAACAGGGATTGTTAGTGAGTCTTTCATCCCATAGGAAGAGTGGGAGTCCTTGAAAGCTGGCGCGTCATAAGTCAGAAGCTACCGATCTCCCTTATGGAGTCTTTGGCCAAAGGAAATTGTTTTCTTGCTTTTACTTGGAACAGCCCCTTGTTTTCCTCTTAACAGACCTGATAGATAAAAAGGGCAGATGAGTGCAGCATGTGCTGTCCTAGCTTGACAGAATGATATGTAGAGCATGTAAACTCACAGTATGTGCTCTCAGCGGTTCAGCTCCAAATTCCCTGAATGCTTGTTTTTTTTTTCATTTATTTATTTATTTTTATGAAAATGATGGCACATTTGATCAAATTATAGTAAAACAAATATTTTGAAATATTATTACAATTTAAAATTCAGAGTCATGTGATCCTTCAGAAATCATTCTAATATGATTTGGTGCTCATTTCCTATTATTATAAATGTTGAAAACATTTCTGTTCTGCTTAAACATTTTTCCTTAAGTTCTTTGAATAGAAAGTTCAAAAGAAATGGATTTTTTTTCTAACAATGTGAAAGTCTTCAGTTTCACTTTTGATCAATTTAATGTATGCTTGATGAATAATAGTAATTAAAAAAATTGACCTTTTAACTTTAAATAGTACTGTATATAAATGATATCAATAATATAAAAACAAAATAAATACTATACAACTTAAAAAAACATGAACATTTGTGATTGACAGGTGGAGGAGGCAGCTCACAGCGTGGACACACAGCTGGTGGTTATGGCGTGTGGCTCATACCGCAGGGGCAAGACCACATGTGGAGATGTGGACGTTCTCATCACTCACCCTGATGGAGTATCGCACAAGGGTGTTTTCAGCAAAGTGTTGCACCTCCTCCATCAGAGTGGTATGCTGTGATATTACAGAAAAATGTAGAATAATTTAGATTGATTCAATAAACACCCATTTGATATTTATTTTTACCATCCAGGTTTCCTGACAGACGACCTTGTTAGCCATGAAGAGAACGGTGAGCAGAAGAAGTACATGGGCATCTGCCGGCTTCCTGGCCCTTCACAGCGCCACAGACGCCTAGATATCATTGTAGTTCCCTATGCTGAATTTGCATGTTCTCTTCTGTACTTCACTGGCTCCGCCCACTTTAACCGATCAATGAGGGCATTGGCTAAGACCAAAAACATGAGCCTATCAGAGCACTCGCTAAACTGTGCTGTCGTGCGACAGCGTGGTGTGAAATTGGTGGCGGGAACTCCTTTACACACACTGGCAGAGAAGGATGTCTTCAAACATCTGGGCATACCTTACAGAGAACCACATGAGCGAGACTGGTGACAAGGCTAGATTCTTATTGTGTGTATGTGACTGCAAGTTTTACATGGAAACTCCTTATGATTTTATGGAATCATGCTGATGTAATCTAATTTTTAATGTGGGAGTGCATAAAGGGTTGTATAGTGATGAATTGGAATTTTTATTCTGGATATCAATGTCATCAAAGATCAAAGTAACTTTTTATTGGATGTATTTTTAATGAGAGAATTATCTGTTGATTTATTCTACTATGAATATGTAAATTATTAAAACACTTCAAAAAGTATGAACTTGTGTCGTTCATGAATAATGGATGAGCAAGCCATTTTATTGGTGAATGAAGGAAACGTTATAGAAATGTATCGTTCATTTCAACATTTGGCTGTATTAAAGGGTTAGTTAACCCAAAAATGAAAATTAAGTCATTAATTACTCACACCCATGCTGTACTAACCCATTAAGACCTTTGTTCATCTTCGGAACACAAATGAAGATAAATTTGATTAAATTTGAGAGGTGGATCACTGCTACATAGGCTCCTAAGGGATCGAAACTTGATGGCCCAGAAAGTCATTGAAGAAAATGTTTAAATATTCCATGTGACTACAGTGGCTCAACTATAAGTTTATCAAGCGACAAGAATACTTTTTGTGCTAAAAAAACAACAAAAATAGCAACTTTATTCGACTATTCCTTTTCTTCCTTCTGGGCCTGAGTTCAAAAGATTTCCACGACGCATACGCGAGAACTACGTTATTTTCGAACTACTTCTTGTTCAGTTCTCATGCATGCGTCGTGGAAATCTCTTGAACTCTCGTATATATATGAAGAGTTCAGATGCAAAAGCCTCTTAGTGCCATTTGAAATTTTCTTCTAGAATGATAATTTTTATCAAGCTTGTATATTTAAGTTCAGTGATTTCACTTAAATGGCAATGATAATTACCTATTAATTGTTATTTAAGTGAAATTACTGAACTTAAATATACAAGTTTGATAAAAATCATCATTAAAGAAGAAAATTTCAAATGGCATTTAGAGGCTTTTGCATCTGAACTCTTCATATACGTATATATATTTCTCATGTCTGTGGGGCAAGTAGCTTATATGCCGAGTTTCCGTTAATTTAAGAGACGAGCGCACCGGTGAAGCAGTCGATTCTGTTCCCTTCCTGGAATTCCTGTTGTCACCTGAATGGTGTCCACACAATGTTGTCATCTGAATTTTTGTTCTTGCTGGGCTGGCACATTCCAAAAATGGATCCTAAAATGAAGATCATGAACCACATACCCATTTGGCATAAAAAAAAACCATAAATATGTAATCTGCAGACATTCCTCCAATTTCCAAATCTATGGTAAGTAAAATTATAATTATTCTTGACAGTGGAGATATCTCTACAGACAGGAGTGAGGTATAGGGATACACCAAGACTTGATACAAAAAACCCATACTTGTCCATGAACTATAGCCATCTTATAAATGACTTGCCAGCAACTAGCATCAAAAATGACCTATCCTGCACTTTCAGTTTAAATGAGTCTATTTCGTTCATTAGGCCTTCCGAACTTCCTTGCAGTTTATTGTTTAGATTTTACTTACAATAACATCTCAAAAAATGGTATGGGTTTGAGAAAGTGGCTGTTGGACAAAAAGAGGCCAACCAAATATTCCTAGAATTCCATGCCAGCCCCGACATAGCACACTGTGGAAGGGAAAAAAAAACAAAGCTTGCCATTTCGGCGAGGTCCTACTGGCCTGGAATGGGGGTGAACATTGATAAATGGGTAAATAAAAAAAAAAAGATTCCCTTTTAACTTTGCTGTGAAACATAATGCATTATGTTTTGGAATGCATTTCTCATGTGCTTATTTCTAAACATCAGGTTTTGCAGTGTGCCCAGTGCCAATTTAGCAGACTGTCCATCAAGCAGGAGCCCAAGTGTACATCCCAATATGTGTATATAAGCTTGTCCACATGTGCATGGGTTTTGTTCACATAATTTGGGGTTTGAGTTCCCATAATTTAAATATATTTATTGTGATATTTTAAGGTGGATAAGCCTCTGGAACTGCTGGGCATGGATTTAGTGGGGAAAGTCACCAAAACCAACCAGGGAAATTAGTACATTTGTGTCCTCGTTGACTATTATACAAAATGGTCCTAGGCAATTCCAAATAAATCTGTAGCAGTTGTCTCGCGCTGCATTAGTAAAATTTTCTACAGGTGTGGGGCACCAAAGTGAATACTAACTGACCAAGGCACTGAGTTTGTAAACCAGGTTTGTAGTTTGAATTAACTAAATTCAATATGCGTGAGAATTTAATGTTTTTTTTTTTGTAGATTAAAGGGTTAGTTCACCCAAAAATGAAAATTAAGTCATTAATTACTCACCCCCATGCTGTACCAACCCCGTAAGACCTTCGTTCGTCTTCGGAACACAAATGAAGATATTTTTGATTAAATTTGAGAGCTGTATAACTACCACATTGGCTCCTAAGGGACTGCCTCTTGACGGCCCAGAAAGTCAATGAAGAAAATGTTTAAATATCCCAAGTGACTACCGTGGCTCAACTATATGTTTATCAAGCGACGCGAATACTTTTTGTGCGAAAAAACAAACAAAAATAACGAGTTTATTCGACTATTTCTTTTCTTCCTTGTAGGCCAGAACGAGAATTCCTTAGATTTCCACGACGCATGCGCGAGATTTGCGATCTGCTCACACCAGCTTACACTACTTCAGATCGCAATTCTCGCGCATGCGTCGTGGAAATCTATAAGGAAGTCTCGTTCTGGCCTACAAGGAAGAAAAAAAATAGTCGAATAAACTCGTTATTTTTGTTTGTTTTTTCGCACAAAAAGTATTCGCGTCGCTTGATAAACATATAGTTGAGCCACGGTAGTCACTTGGGATATTTAAACATTTTCTTCATTGACTTTTTGGGCCGTCAAGAGGCAGTCCCTTAGGAGCCAATGTGGTAGTTATACAGCTCTCAAATTTAATCAAAAATATCTTCATTTGTGTTCCGAAGACGAACGAAGGTCTTACGGGGTTGGTACAGCATGGGGGTGAGTAATTAATGACTTAATTTTCATTTTTGGGTGAACTAACCCTTTAATGGTAATGTATGTTTTGCAAACAGATCAGTTAAGAGCTCTGTGCCTTCCTCAATGTGGAGAGATGCCTCTGTGCCCCATACCATCCACAAATAAATGGTCTTGTGGAAAAACTAAATGGGACCATTCAGAGATGAACCTTCTTCTGAACCGTGTCCAACCGTTACGCCGGAAGTGATCTCTCGGGCGTCTACGTCATGCATTGTTTACACAGAGATTTCTGAAGTTTTACCTTTCACTAAACATATGGACACGGTTCAGTTCGGTTCAGTTGGACATCTGATTCAGATCAGTGCACGTCAGTGATGCGCGGGTCAATGTATAAACAAACCGCAACCGACCGACGTTTTCAACTACCCGCCCGCAACTCGGACCGCAAAAAAAGTAAAAAAATATTGTACCCGACCCGCTTCCTGACCGCATTTTTTAAAAGTAGTAAATGCTCATCGGAGCGTTATTGGGCCATAGACGTGTAACAACACAGCATCGCAAGAAGACGTAGGCCTGGCCTACACATAACAAAGGCAAAGCCAGCACTTTGGTCATCATATTTCATTATTTCAGCAAATGTCTCCCACACTTTTACTCTTTCTATTTGTGTATTTGCGGAGCTTCCACTCCCCAGTCTTCACCTTTTCTCTTGCCGCCTCCATCTCTCTGCAGACTGTAGTGATCATAGACATGGCCGGTTCGTGAACGAATCGTTCTTTTGAACCGTTTCTTTTTAGTGAACCGGTCGAACCTACACTAAATCGAACTGAATCGTTCGAAACAGTTCGCGTCTTGCGTCAGTGCTGCTCCACAAGTTAGTTACTTACTTTCAGACATGCCTGACAGTCGCCTCCGACTCGAAATAAATCAATATCCTGAATTCTATTTTACTCCAGTAACTCCAACAGTTCACTGAACCGAGACATGTTGGTACCACTGTTGAGAGAAGTGATGAGCACGAGCAGCTGATACTGCGCATAGATACTGCGTACTACCGAACGCACAGGGACAGCGGTTCTCGAATCACTAGTATAGAACCGAGAACTGTTTAGACAGAGCTTGTGTGTTATCTTCGTGCCAGTTATTCAGCCAATAATGTGTAGGGCTGTATATTTCATCCACAATTGTGTCTAGTATACTAATACAAATGTTTAATTGGCATCGACCCGACCGACCGCGACCCGAATATCATTAAAAACATTTTTGGATGACCCGTAACTGCGGGTAACCGCGGGTGACCGCAGGCACCCGCTCATTTCGGATCAACCCGCGCATCACTGGTGCACGTAGCTGTTAACAAAAAAACTATATAAATACTGTTCGTTTTCTCACACAAACTGCTCGTTTCGTGTCTTAGGCCACCAGTGTGTACTTATATTCACGAGTCATTAAATCATGTTTAATTTGGACTTCTCCGTGCATGCTCTTTGAGGTGGACCCCCTAAAACTCCATTATATGACTGATAGACAATTGACTGAAAAATGTCAAAATTGAAAACATCTTGGATGCCCTTGAGGTAAGCTAAAACATAAAAAAAATAATTTCAAAGTGAACTATCCCTTTAAGGCTCGAACAGGACCTTTCTGAATGGTTGGTTCACTTTGATATATCTTTGTATGCACTGGCAGGGTAGAGTGTGATACGAACGCTAACTGCAGTAAATGGACTGCATTTATATAATGCTTTCACAGACCTAATGGCCACCAAAGCGCTTTACATATTGCCTCACATTCACACACTCATTCATACACTGACGGCGGTGTCAGCCATACAAGGCGCCATCCAGCTCGTCGAGAGCAGCTGGGGTTAGGTGTCTGGACACCTCGATACTTGGTCAGGTGGAACCGGGGATTGAACCACCACTTTCGGTTTGTAGACAACCTACATGAACCACTGAGCCACTGCCACCCCAGTAAACTTATGTGTTTACTGATGTAAAGGGTAGTTCGTTGAAAGATTGATGTTACATCTAATGGTCTCGGACAACTTTTTTTCACAATTTTCAAAGATTAATATAAAGGTAGATAAAACTTTACGCTCATTTCTTCTGGAGGTGCAGAGGGAACATAAATAGTTGGTATCTGGAAAATCACATAACCCATCGCACTGTCAGAGAGTTTATCATAACATACGTACATAAAACATGATATCAGAGTTTAAAAATTAGAGTTTTAAAATCAAACATTTTAAAACAGAACATCGGTTGTTTGAACCAATGAGCATTAAGCTGTGTCGTCAGCAAGTCGTTTCCCATCATGCTTTTGATCAGCGCAGTTGGTGAAGCTGCGAGCGACTGCATAATCCAACATGTGCGCCTTGCGGTCGCGAGAGTTTTTTGACATCCATCGTCAGCATGACATCCGAGCAAGGCAGACCGCACTCAGACACATTTCTAACCAGCATGCATCTTGTGGAAAAGGTTTATCCTGGGTGTGATGGAAGAAGACAAGGGTCGGAGTATCTGCACTTTTATTTGATTTACAAATGGTACAGGAGAATGTGCTGTGCGCGCTGTAACATAAACTCTACTCACGTTCAGAGAATACTCTTTCCACCATATAAAAAATTATACTCTTTCCACTATATAAAATACAATTCACTCAATCCGCTGTGACGTTCAGCTTGTGTGTCGTGCACGCGATCCCAGTCCTTCTCTCCCCGCTCTCTCACCCAAGCCGGCTTTTATGCTGTCTCTACACACCAATTACTGCAATCAGAGACGTGTGTTCATCATTTTGCACTTGAGCTACTTACTCACTGTTCGGCTTCGTCCTCGCTCTCCCGCTACAGACTTGGCTGAACCCCGCCCCCCTCGCCACGTACCCCCACCGGCACAACTCAGGCCTGGGAGCCGTCCGGCCTACAGTCATTCTGTCCATCAGGCGCTGGAAGGTTGCTGGAGCCCCGAACAAGCCGAAAGGAAGAGTAACAAATTGGTGTAACCCAAATGACGTTGTGAAAGCAGTTTTTTCTTTAGATATTGTAAATAAGGAGAGCTTCCAATATCCTTTTGTCAAATCCAGTGTCGAATAAAAGTAGTTTGTCAACCCTCGGCATTGGATACGCATCGAAATTCGAAACGACATTCACCTTGCGATAATCCACACAGAACCGGACTGAGCAGTCGGTTTTAGACACTAAGACTATCGGGCTTGCCCAGTCACTGTTGGATTCTTCTATTACCCCATGTCCAGCATAGCCTCTAATTAATTCTGAACTGTTTTCTTTTTGGTTCAGGTAAACTATTCAGCCGGCTGCGTACCATTATGCCCGGTTCGGTCTCAACATGGTGCTGAATGAGATTTGTCCGACCAGGTAGGTAAGGGTGAGAACACATCAGAAAACTCTGCTTACGAATGTCAGTGATTTGGAACGGCGAGAGCTGGTCTCCTCCATCTGCCAGAGCGAGAGATTGGGACTTTAAGCTCGCCTCTGGACCGAGATCCTCCTCCCCACTCACCACCATTGCCAATATCACTGACTCCGCCTCATTCCAGTTTTTAAGGAGGTTGAGGTGGTAGATTTGATGTGCCCCGCACCTATCTGATCGGGTAATCTCATAGTTGAGATCCCCAACTCGCCGTGTGACCACAAATGGCCCTTGCCACTTTGTGAGTAGTAATTTAGAGCTGAATGTGGGGAGTAATACAAGTACTTTATCTCCCAGTGCAAATTTGCATAGTCTTGCAAAGTGGAGTTTTGTTCTTAATTCTTAATCTTAATTTGGACTTCTCTGTGCATGCTCTTTGAGGTGGACCCCATATAGCTCCATTATATGACTGACAGACAAGAACGGTTTGACTTAAAAATATCAAAATTTAAAATACTGTGGAAACCAAGACACCTACATCTTGGATGTGCTTGAGGTAAGCTAAAACATATCAACCATTAATTTCAAAGTGAACTATCGCTTTAAATGCACAAAAAGAGATTCACAAATGTGTACAGACTGCAGTGATTTAGAAATGCACAGAAAGCGGTTTTATATATATATATATATATATATATATATATATATATATGTTGCAAATATTATATTTATTTGTGAGTTCTATAGATTTTTGTAGAACTCATTTATTTGTGGATCTTAATCTATTTATTTGTGAATTTGATACATTTTTGTGAATCTCGTCTATTTATATGGAATAATGCAAGAATTCTACCCCCATACGCGTCAAATGATTTGAGGCACTGAGAAGAATCAAATCCCACAGTCCTCAGACCCTCCTTCGGTGGGAGGAGCCAAACACAATTTGTCCTATCATGATGTTGCGCACATGGCAAGCGCCACACCCAGCTGTGCCTGAACTGCAGTTCGCAGGGACTCGCTTGTATAATAGGGCAACCAGTGGCACGGAGCGCATGCTGGTGTTGTGCCTCCCCTCATGTCCCAATATAGCAATAACAGCAGAAGGCGGCCGTGCATTGACAAGTCGAGAGCCTTTTACTGTTCTTATACTCTAGCGCTCACCAAAGTAAACACTGATAAATTGTAATGTTCCATCAGCCTGTTAAAAATGGGCTTGTTTTTATATATCGCTGGATCTGCCATCCCCACCGAGGCCAGTGTCAATGAGGTGAGAAAAAAATAATTGAACTTTGCTGGTTGTTTGTGTCGGTGTACTGGGCTCTGAATGGCACTGCCACTTGTTGACTCGCCGGTTTAAAATAATGTTATCCTCACTTTGTAGCGCATGTTAAAAAGTTTGTGTTAGTAACACTGTCCACTCGTCGTTTTATTTATTTTTGCAATCTGATATCTGTTTTTTACGAGAATTGCGTGCTGCTAACCAGTCTTGCGTCAAGCCACGGAAGTGTGGAACTGTGAACAAATCCTATTTGGCTGCTGTTTGCTTGACACCATTTTGGACATAACGTAATGTGATGGCCAAAATGCTGTCTAGGTAGAAACTTCCCTATGTTTTGGAGACACGGCCTAAACCCGGACCAGATTCAGTAAACAAACGTCTGCAGTGTTAGCAGTGGCTAACAATTCAAATGTCACAGTTTTCGATGCTTTTATTGGGGCGTTTAGCTGATTTGAACTAACACATACTATAACGTTAGTTGTCAATCACCAGTTGTGTTGAGAATATAAATTATTCTATATGGCCATGTGTAACTCGATTTAACAATTAGCCTAAATTGAATTAAGTCATTAATCTGTAAATTTGTCTAGCACACGTGACGTCTTTCTCCTTTACAAAGGTCTGGATTTTGTTATCGCTGTTGAAGATAGGGCTGAGCCCATTGGCTGTAGTGAATTTATCACTAAAATGTGCTGAGTAAAATGTTCCGAGTGTTTTTTTCCCCTTCTTGGCCAGGGAAGAGGGATCCTTCTGTAACCTATCTTTCTGATCAGAGTACAAGGCTCGTCATGTCTTGTACAGTAAAGAAGTGCACAAACATACATCACGTTATATTCAAATGTATGAATTGTAAACTGGTAGCATAAAATCTGTCAATTAGTGTAAAACGTCCCCAAATACCTTCAGTATTGTTCTAAAAAAAAAAATAAAGGTTACATTTTTTTGTTGTCTGGTCACCTTGATAACTTACAAATGTGCTAAAATCCACATGATAGTAGAATATGTTTGTGTGAGTGGACATTTTTATGATTATTTTTGAAGTAATTTTCTGCATGTTGTGATGTTATTCACATTTTATATAGAAGGCTAAACAGAATATTAGAGTTTACCTTGCATTTACAGTATACATAAAAAAATAGACTGCAATAGGTAAAAAAAAAAAAAAAAAAAAAAAAAAAACAATGCCAGGACCAGGGTGCTTTTGCTTTGATGGTTCTGAATGTTTTCGGGATGAGATTTGTTCCTAAATGAAATGAGCAGGTTCTAATGTTCTAAAACAAGAGGGTAGGGTAAAACGTTTTAAAGAAACCTGTGCATGAACCCTGTTGCAATTGGTGTAACTTGCAGGGGTGTGGCTTGTTGTACTGCGAGACACAGACAGACCCTTCTCATAGAATTAAGTGAGTGTGAATTACCAGAATTACCAGACCCAAAAATTTACCAGAAATTGTTGGCTCTGGAACAATTTCATTCAGAAATTTCATTCATTTAGCTCGACCCTCACAGTGCATTATGGGTATTTTGTAGCTGTTGAGTGTACATCAGTTGTAATTGTAGTGAACTATGGGATTGAATGAGCGAATGCACTCAATAATGTCCACTTTGGTTTCGGACGTTGCTAAAATGGTGGTCCCCTAAATTTGTGCCGTACTTAAGTGTATAGGGGGTGATTTCGGACATAGCCCTAGTTTTTGCCCATTACAGTTCAGTAGACGTGAAAACGCTGTCTCCTTACAGCAGATCTTCATTTGTGTTCAACTGAGGAATTCCTGGCACTGTTGCAAGTTTTATTTAGCCTTACATTTATTTTACTGAACCAAAGTTGCATCTGTATGTCAGCAGTAGGGGAATAATCAGTTACATTTTGTTTTGTGATTTCACTGGACAAGATTGCAAGTCCGGAAAAAGTGATAGACTGGCAATTTGGCAACTGTCTGTTGTGTGCTGGAGAGAAACTTGCATGTAACATACGCAACAAAAAAACACTTTACAATACAACTGCACTAATAATCCACAGATAATCATGAGTTAAAGGACAACTCCAGCGCAAAATGAACCTTTGGTCTAATTACACATTGTTACCTAGTCAACCGATATCTGAGATTTGTTTTCAAGATTGCCGAATGTAAATAGTTTTATCTCTACAAACAGTTTAGCCTATAACGCTAGAATAATGCTAGTAGATAGGGCATAGAGTAATGACAAATAAAAATCGCTTGTTATTACCACTAACAAGGCTCAAAATAGCCCCACACAAATATTGTAGCATAATCAGGGTCCCTACATTCAAACCGAAGCACAAGTGAGAACTTTGTCAGTGTCCAAACAGTTTAATAAGAAGATTTTTTATACACGCAATCAACTTCGCGAATAGGAAGAAGCAAAATTCGTGAAAAATAGTCTCTACCAGTCGATCTACGAATACCGATCCATGTGCGCTGGTGAGATGTGAATAAGATGATAAGGTGAGCGCGAACAGTAGGCTACGTGTACATATTGAAGAGAAGAAAACAGTTCGTGTTTGTGTTTCTTCCGGAAACAACGGACCATATGAGATTCTGCACAGTTCAGCGCACTTGGATCGGCGTTCGTAGATCGACTGGTAGAGACTATTTTTCAAAGATGGCTTCTTCCTGTTTTCGCGAAGTTGACTGTGTGTATGAAATATCTTCTTATTAAACTGTTTGGACACTGACAAAGTTCTCAATGCTTCGGTTTGAATGTAGGGACCCTTATTATGCTATCGTGTTAGTGTGGGGATATTTTGAGCCTTGTTAGTGGTAATAACAAGCGATTTTTATTTGTCATTACTCTATGCCCTATCTACTAGCATTATACTAGCGTTATAGGCTAAACTGTTTTTAGAGATAAAACTATTTACATTCAGCAATCATGAAAACATATCTCAGATAAAGGTTGAATAGGTAACAATGTGTAATTAAACCAAAGGTTCATTTTGCGCCGGAGTTGTCCTTTAATATACAATATGAGTCATGAAGAACTAAACCATTAATTAATGATTACTGCATCAGCAACTAATAAAGCGTCTATATATGATTAATAGATTAAGTAGCCTAATAAATGAATTGTGTTACATCCCTTTTGGTCTGTAAATGTGTTTTGCTGTTGTGGGAGGTGTTTGTTGTTTTCCAGGAAGAAGACCGGATTGGTTCCTGCAGACTGATTGGTGCCACGCACTGATCAGTCAGCTGACACCTGGAAGTGTATAAAAGCTTCCTATTAATTATGTCATCATGTATTCCTTAACATATTTTATTGTCTTGTATTTTAAGGTCTTACCACTTCCCCTTCCCCCTTCCCCTTAGTTTTGCGTGTTCACGTGAGAGGAAGGGCTATCCTAAATCTCATTTTGATCTAGGGGTAGGGGTAAGGTGAAGGGTATACCCCTTAAGTTAAGACCAAGAATTTTTACGAGCTTACTTGAAACCAAGGGGTAAGAAATGCACTGCGCATTGTGCGCAACTGGCAACAATGGCGGACATCCAGAGTTGAAAGTTTTTTAGCTGAAATGATTGATAAAAAAAAAATATATAACCGTCTTGTTTTGTGCTCTACACAGTTATGTACATATATTTGCAACTATGTTTATTGAAACGTTTTTTTAAAGTTTTTAAAAATCGCTACTTTGGTACGCTAGGCTATGCTAACATTACATTGCTGATTTGAACAATCAGTCCCACATTTCAAGATCACCCAAAATGTCCGGGATTCAGCTTTTGCTTTCTACAGTCGCCATTCATTATCTGTACATTATTTGACACTGACACGTACGGGATCAGCTTCTCAGATGATGCATTCAGCTTCAAACGGATCCGGACTGAGACGAAAACACGGGAATATTAGATCAACAATACCAGATTCACCGATTTAAATGCATGAATTCAGTCCGATTGAAACAACACATTGTGCATGTAAACATAATGAATAGTGAAGGCAGAAAACAAAAGCCGAATCCCGGACATTTTGACGGCATCTTGAAAGTTTCGGGAACTTTGTGATCAACACTTGTTGCCCCGGGTGACACAGATGCCAGTTAAGGACGATGCAAGATGACTTGCAAAGTCATTGCATGAGCTAATGATTTGCAAAGGTATAATTATGTTATGACTTTACTTGTTGAGGCACATGACTAATAACTAATTGTTAAGTACAGGGGTTGGACAATGAAACTGAAACACTGGCCAATGTTGGAGGTTTCACATCTATATGCCTGGCGGCCAATCTTCAGAGTGAAGCACGGGTGGATCAGTGATGGTTTGAGCTCCAATATCATGACAATCCTGATTGTATTTGATGGACACGACACTGCCGAGGACTGGAATCCGGTTGTAGAAGGCGGGACGTTGAAATCCAAAGTGTGGATGTCAAAACTAATGCTGCGTCCCAATTCGCTTACTTATACTACGCCCTAAAAGTATGTACTCTTTTTGTGAGGAAAAAGTACATACTTTTGAGTGTGTAGCAAAAGAGTAGGCAAGCTTTGGGACATACTATCACGTCATCTTTAACGGACGGCTCTGTCGCGTGCTGCGTGCATCCTGTCATCGTAAACTGCCCTGTCAATCATGTTGTCACAGTTAAAATCCTCCATTCTATCTAATTTTATTTCCTACCGTTTCGGAGAGCACATTCATCTGCCAGTCGTGGGTCTTTCATGGTCTTCCTCGTGTTTGCAATTTGAATATAATGATGCATTTAAAACGTAATGGCTAAACGTGTCTTTACAAAAGTTCACAATGCTACTGCATATGCAATATAATGTGGACAACATTGAATAAATTCATTTTCGTCAGGGTAGATACTGATAATTAAACACTCAAAGCTCTTTATCTTTATCTTTATCGACTATGTGTCTGTAGTTTTTTAACACTTTTTACTCGTGTTTGTAGTTTTAACCGAATCCTCGTCCAACGAGCAATGGTTTGTGGGCAATATCAGCCGTTAGAGTGTGCATCGATCTACACTTCGGATTCTGATCGGAAAAAGTAGAACATCCGGGTATCTTTGAAACACTCATTTCAACATACTACGATTTGGGACGTACTAATTCTATTTTCGAATACTATTTAGGACGGATAGTATGCGAATTGGGACGCAGTATAAGTCTTAGTTTCTCTATTAGTCATGTGACTCAACAAGTAAAGTCATAACATAATGATACCTTGGTAATTCATTAGCTAATGATTAATTAAAGCAGACAACTGGAAGTCTAAAACGTTAATTTACACTATTAGTTAATAAAATATTTTATTAATGAATTAATACACAATGACACATTGAATTAATAGCAATTCATGTATTACTTAATCTATTAATCATAGACTCTTTTAGTTGCTGATGCAGCAATAATTAATTAATGGTTTAGTTATTCATGAGACATACATTAAAGGTGCCCTCTGGCGTTTAAAATCAAATCATACACCATATTCCATACCAGATGGGGGCAGTATATCTCCAGAAATACCTCCACGGCCACGCGCACTCTCATGTCTTCGAACAACACGGGCGAGCGCTGTGTTGCTCTGTCTCCCTCGTGCATATTAATCAAATCAATTGACACGATAGTAAAAGGTTGGAAGGCCGCAGTTTCACGTGGAGCATTTGAAGATTTTTACAGATTAGAGACTAAATGAACAACATCTCAATACTAAATTATAAAGGCCGTCTCATAGACAAGTCGGTGCATTTCGACGATATGGGAAAATTAAAGCCCAGGCTATTATTTCTAGTTTTATGATATTCGTTTTGTTCATATTATATTTTTATCATTAGTTTTATTTAATGACAGACAGCATTCCCTGATGTGGACCAAGCTAGCGTCTTTCAGAGGAACACTTTTCACACACTCTCACGCCACACATCAATTTTGTCATGCACAGAAAAGGACACGGAGACCGATGTCAGCTCTCAGATTCTGTTAATTTTATTACGCAATTCAAACAATAAATACAGTTTTGGCGCTTTACACGACAGATCCCTAACACACGTAAACCGATCATCTCCACTAGCTAATGGTAAAATAACACGAACACTGTTGAAAGATACAGTATGTTACAACTTACCAAATTGTCTTCCTCATGCATAATATCAACCAATCTTTTTTTTTTAACTCTTCCCTGAACTGAAATGTAGTAGTGGGCTGTATTTTCCACACGACTGACATCAGGTTCAAGTACACACAAGCTGCCGACTTACTCTCGTGTATTGCAGTTTGGCTGGTGGTAATGTTGCCTGCCCGCATACCGCCTCCCATGGCCGAAACTGGTATTACGACACCTGCCGGGCCGGGGCTAGTAATTTAGCATGCTAATTCAGGTTAATATCTCGGCAGCACTATAACTTGTCATTTTTTTAATGACATCATCAACCTTATTTCTTCTCATTCTTTTGATGCGTGTAGCTCATTTTTGGGGTATTTTAACCTCAATTTTTACAGATGGCACCTTTAACTCATGACTATCTGTGTGACTATCTAACTGTGCATTAGTTAAATGTGAATTAATGCATGTTAGTGCACCCATATTGTAAAGTGCTACCAAAAATTCTTTTTGTATAATTGAAGATTCCTGACACAAGCTATTTCGAAAACTGACCTTTCCAAAAAGCAGAGGGGGCATAGTACACTGCCTTGTAAACTGCATAGGACTAGTCAGCATAGAGAATTGCATTGGTTATGTTATTGGTTCCTTAAAACTTAATGGGCTATATAGACATTTAGTAATTAATTTTGGTTCCATAAAAGTGGCTCAGAATCAGAAACCTGTAAATCACTCTCAAAAGTACTGGAGTAGGTTAGCTACAGGCTGGCTGTAGTTCCATCAGATGACAGCATAACATGAAGATTAACCACACTCACCAGTTACAAGTTAAACTGCTTAGGGGTATAAACTCAAGTTCTGCTTAGGGGTATATTGTATAATACAGATTACAGTGTGCATTTGTGGACAGTTTCTCCCTCCAAATAATAATTAAAATCTCATATTCACCCAAAAGTCTCTTGAGTTTTAGCTGACTCAGTCGTATCATATGCTGTCGCTAATACTCAAGTTCTCACTAAGACTGTGGAAAACAATGTTAGCTAGTCAAGGATCCTTATTAGACTGGCCAACATTATCTTCTTCTTTCAGCAACTTCTCATTATAACCTATTAAACTTAATTAGTTTTCTGATATAATGTTTTCTGGCACTGAAACCGGATATGGATAGTCTCGGCAGCTGCAACAAATTAGTTTAACCTGCAAAGGTCTTCACACATCTTTCAGATCTTACATACCTTCCTTTGGACACATTTAGAACATTTGAAAATCACACATAAAAACATGTATTGGCATTTATTTGAAAGAATTTAAGCATGCAATAGAAAAAAAAAAGTTAAACAACAGATGTACTTTATGGTTTTCAAACTTGGTCTTCATAGTTATATTGGTGAACAACGCTTGTGGTTCCTGTGCTAGGACACTTGAGGAAAACTGACATCATACAGTGACTTAAAGGCACAGTATAAATTTTGCTTCTAGAGGTCACTTTCGCTCAGTTTTATTTTCCTTTAGTACTACGTCTGGGACTGCTGTATCCTTAGGTTTCCAGAAATCAATTTTTTGTAGGACCAATCAGCGAATAGAGGGAGTGGCTGAGAACGATGACGTTGACGTAGCAATCAGTTTGAGTTCAGTAATGGCAGCGGAAAAAAACGTGAGAAAAGCTATTCGGTCCATTGTTGGAAAAACTGCCGAATATACAGAATTTAAAGCCGGATTGTTGTCGTCTCACCTCTTGTTGCACAACGGAGGACCAAGTGAAGGAGGCAGAAAGGTTGGAAGTTTGTGAGAAAGGCCAGACTCTATGTACAAATGAAATGTACTAGAGTCTGGTTGAATCAGGCTAACTGTTTCTAAAAAAAGCAATAAAGGCGTTGCTTTATGAAGCGTGAAGGAGCGTTGAATCATGGGAGTTGTCGTATTCACCTCCACAGCCGATGGAAAGAAATTATGCTAATGGATGAGCTAATCTAGTAAATTTGCAGTAGCTTTACTGTTGTATGAAGCAGGATGGGGCCGAGAGGCTGTGACATTTTACCTGGTTGTTTTTATTTTGCTAATATAGCAGCACATTCGTCTGCTGCTGCTCCTTTCACTTCATTGTTTATGCATATTTTGTTATATTTAACGTTCGCTTCTTTCTTCCCTGATCTTGAACTTTGTTACGTTTGATCACATTAACATTATTTTAGTTCATTCTTATGAAAGAGTGCTGAATTACAATTCATAAAGGTCACTTAATCTTATGAAATAAATTTGTGGGGTAATGCAGCGCCGTTTTTCTTAGTGCAAACAATCATACTAAAAATACATTTGAGTCTGTTGAAAGTTGTTATAATGTTAGGCTACTCTGTGCAGTTGCTTGGTGACTGGTATGAGACACTTGTTGCGCATTGCAGTAAGCTGAGTCAATATTAGAATATCTTATTAAAAGCTGGATGGCTTGCAATTAATTTTAAAATATAGCCTACTACATGGCAGAGAAAAGGCTGTATTATTGTCCCTACAAATAAAGCTCTCTCTGATTATGCTGCTGACAAACGAATGTTTGCTCTGAGACATGGCACAAACATGTTATTTGTGGTAAATCAAGAAAATGAGACAGTCCTATCAAAGAGTAGGACTAAATGTGTTGAACTATTTAAACTATATAATTATTAGTTTTCTGTCGATAAAGGTATCCGAACAGTTGCTCACCTCTCTAATAAAATGCATAATATATCATGTGTTAGTGTTTTTTATGGTTTCGGAAATCAAGGCTATCTTGGATATGGGGTCATTGACAGGCGGCTGGTGGATTTAAACATTGTTGAAAACATTTGGGATAATGCAAGTAATTAACAAAATAACATTGTTCTAGTGGTTTTGGGATATGTTGATAATGCAAGTAATTAACAAAATAACATTGTTCTAGTGGTTTTGGGATATTTTGATCCAAAATCGTATACGTTCACCTAAAGGATTATTAGGAACACCTGTTCAATTTCTGAGAAATTGAGGTATGAGGTATGCAGCAAAGCATTTGTGAAGCCACAACACGCACAACCTTGAGGCAAACAGGCTACAACAGCAGAAGACCCCACCGGGTACCACTCATCTCCACCAAATTTGGATAGTTGAAGACTGGAAAAGTATTGCCAGGTCTGATGAGTCTCGATTTCTGTTGAGACATTAAAACATTAAGAATAAACAGAATGAGAACATGGATCCATCATGACTTGTTACCTTTTTGCAGGCTGCTGGTGGTGGTGTAATGGTGTGGGGGATGTTTTATTGGTACACTTTAGGCCCATTAGTGGCAATTGGGCATTGTTTAAATGCCACGGCCTACTTGAGCATTGTCTCTAACCATGTCCATCCCTTTATGGCCACCATGTACCCATCCCCTGATGGCTACTTCCAGCAAGAGAATAAACCATGTCACAAAGCTTGAATCATTTCCAATTGGTTTCTTGAACATGACAATGAGTTCACTGTACTAAAATGGCCCCCACAGTCACCAGGGGCCTCATTTATAAACGTTGCGTAAGCACAAAAGAAGGCGTACGCCGCTCTCTACGCAATAGTTGGTATTTATAAAAAGCAAACTTGACGGTAAAATGTGCGGTCCTTCACGCAAGCTCTGACCCAGACGTACGCACAAAAACGGGTGAAATGAGAAATGGCGACACCGTCGGCAGTTGGAAAAAACATGTGAAAGTGTGTGAAACTGTTGACGGTTGTGTAAAATAAATGGCAGTACTACCTCTCATAAATAACACGAAGACTTCACAAAGCAAGTATTACAATTAACAGCCTACACGAACACCCGTTTGATCGATCTGCAACAGAAATGCAAATTAACACACATTTCCAAAAAGAAAGTGAAATATTTTCTGCAATAATTATGGCATGTTATACAATTCATCCTCATAAATAAGATGGTAAACAGAACGGAACACAATGGCTGATATTGCGCTCTTAGAAGATGTGGCGATTAAATGGAAGGATTCGGAGTGAACGCATCATCTTCACAACAAAATGTGTGGGAAAAAAATATTAATTATTCAAGGATTCCCTCATTGAGCAGTTTATTTCAGTTAGGACAGTCTTGATTTTGCCCAACTCCTTGGCCACCTCTCTAATTGAATTAATGCCTAGACGCTTATTTGCCTCGACTTTGATGTCCGACCATTTCTTTTTTATTTCGGTCACAGTCCGAGGTTGTGAGGCTACAGCATTTATGGCATCTGCAACCTTTTGCCACTCTAGTGCCTTTTTGCCATTAGTAATGCCCACACTGTGCCCTCCAAACAACATTTTTCTCCTCTTTTCCACCTCGCCAACAATAACTTTTACTTCACATTGAGTGAAGTTACGTTTTTTTTTTATTTCCTCTCTGTGTTTAACATGATTTCGCAATCGATGAATATTAACTTGTGGGCGTTTCACGGACTATTTATGGTCAACTATGGGTGTGACTTGAAGCCGCAAAAGCTGCGCTACATTTAGAATTGATTGTGATTTATTAAGGGACGCAAATGCGTCGCAAATCCTATGCAGAGTTTTATAAATGAGGCCCCAGATCTCAACCCAATAGAGCATCTTTGGTATGTGGTGGAATGGGAGCTTCGTGCCCTGGATGTGCATCCCACATCTCTATTAACTGTTAGATGCTATCCTATCAATATGGGCCAACATTTCTAAAGAATGCTTTCAGCACCTTCTTGAATCAATGCCACGTAGAATTAAGGCAGTTCTGAAGGCGATAGGGGGTCAAACACAGTATTAGTATGGTGTTCCTAATAATCCTTTAGGTGAGTGTATATTGTGCCTTTTAAAATAACCTTGACACCATTTGCTTGAGAGTATAAAACCAAAAATGGGTCTGGAAAGTAGAATTAGTTCTGAGAAAAGGTCTTGCGTCATTTGTTTGCAGATTCCACATGGCTTGATATTTTGTATTCAGTCACAGTGTAATGTTATTCATACATGTTGTGTGTCTTAAGTGTCCAAACACTTTTTTGGGTCACTGTGTTTAATAATAACCAGAAACAGTATGTCCAGTCCCATGTTGCAGAGCTGGTATTGGTTAATTGCTGATATTTGTGTTTGGTAAAATGGCTAACTCAAAGTGTCATGGGGTTAAATTATATATTGATACACCATAATAAAACAAGATGTAAAATAGATCACATGCACGTACTGAAAGCTTATCAAAATTGTGATATGAATAAACAGTGTTCATCAACCAATGTTACCCAAACAAAGGCAAAATACTTAAACTATATACTGTACTTTGTAGATTATAATTAAATGTAATTAAAATATTTTAAAGAGTTAGCCTAGTTGAAAATTGAAATTGAAAATGTTTAAAATGAATTACTCAACCATATGTCATCCAAACCAGTAAGAAGAATTGGAAGAATTAGTAAGATTTGGAAGACAACTTAAGATATTTTTGATGAAATCCGAGAGCTTTCTCTCCATTGACTCCAACGTTATTACCACTTTCAAGGCCTAGAAAGGTAGTAAATACATTGTTAAAATAGTCCATGTGACTGACCACAGTGGTTCAACCTTAATGTGAGAATACTTTTTTACTTTTTTGTGCAAAATAAAATGCAACTTTATTCAACAAAATCATCTTTTTTTTCTTCCGTGTGAGTTTCTGACGCTGTTCACGTAGTCAACTCAGAGCAGCGCTTCCAGGTTCTTCGACAGAATGCCAGCTCATTATTGGCCGACACTGTTCACATGAGCAACACGAAACGTGTGGTGCTGCCGCAAGGAGCCGGCCAATACTGAGCCAGCGTTCTGACGTAGAACCTGGAAGTGCTGCACTGTGTTAACTACGTGAACAGCTTAGGAAAATGACGTGGAAGAGATTGTTGAATAAAGGACTATTTTAACAATGTATTTACTACCTTTCTAGGCTTTGAAAGTGGTAATAGTTTTGCAGTCAATGGAGGGGCAGAAAGCTCTCGGATTTCATCAAAAAATACTTTAATTTGTGTTCTGAAGATGAACGAAGGTCTTACTGGTTTGGAACGACTTGAGGGTGAGTAATTGACAGAAATTTCATTTTTGGGTGAACTAACTCTTATGTAGAAGTACAGAAGTCCATATATTCTATGGAAAAACATATTTTTAACTCAATATGGTAATGTAATTGTATCCAATCATCCTAGCCTAGAAATCTAGACACACCCTAGCGGCAGCAAAAATTATTTTGCTGCCAGTATGGTCTAGCAACTCACCGTTGGCTTTCGAAATGAAAAATAAAATAAAAATACTCTAGTCGGGCCAATCACACTGTGTATAGAGTTGGTGGACGGGCTTAACACAATGACGGCAGAGTTGTGTCGGTTTTGCGCCATGATTTCTCTGCTACTGATGCTATTATGAATGTAATAGATAATAATACTCTGAGATCCTCTGTTTGTGTATGTTGTATATTGTTCTTGTTATGCAAAAAAAAAAATGATAAAAAAAAAATTCCCTGCTACCTGAAAACAAACAAGATGCTGCTGTGCTGGCGAACAGTGGTGTTTCGACTTGGCTTTGGCCGCGACTTTGGAGGACTTGGAGTTAAGAGAACGTCACTTAAGTCATTCTTAAAAAAAGAAGATGTGTTCGGAGTTTTGACGACCCGGATACTGCAAAAGTTTAATATATCAACTATAGCGCCACTGGTGGGAAAACGCATGCACTGTAAAAAAAATATTTTCATGATTTGTAATCACAACATTTTTTCTTTTGTCAAAACAACTTAAATAATTTATGAATTTCAGATAACATAATATTTCGAGTTTCTGAAGATTAAATCAATCTCCTTCATTGTATTAACTCAGTTTTTCCATTTAAATGAACTTAAAATTTTGAGGCAACTAGGTTACTTCATTTTTCAAGTTAAACCAACAATATTTTTTTACAGTGTGGGACTCACTCAGCCACAGAATTTTGTTGCTCTAGTTGCGTGATGAGGGGTATTGAAAGACAACCGTTTATCCCGCCCCTCGGATTGAGGTATGCCAATTGTGAGTTCCCAGACCTTGATGTAGGTCTGGCTTGCCAGGCTACAATCATCCCCCATTCCCATTATATATTTTTTTTTACAATGTATAGGTAGGGTTAAAGCAAGAAGGTGAAGAAAATGCTGCTTTAGATAAAATTTAGGATCTAAGTAATGAAATGGAACATGGCATTGGGATGTTAGGCAATGTTTTTTGTAACCTCTTCATTTTATTTTGTACTGTCTACTCCCATAATATTGAGGGAGCATCTCATTACAATGCAGACCTCCTTACACTCCTCTGCTACATGGAATTTTCCGTAGACCAATCCCTGTCCCCTGTTTGAGTGAAGTGTGTGTGCACCCCTGTTCCTCCCCTGTGTATCGCGACTATTGTTCTGAAAGGACTTTCACAAGGCTGAAGGGCTCTGGAGTAACATGTCTGTATTGCACCAGAAGACAAGAATGGTAGAGAACCTGATCTCTTAACTTTCTTATTTAATCATTAACTGATTCATGAAATGGAACAAACATGCCTTGCCTATTGTGCCTACCTTTTAAAGGTTTCTGCTTATTTTGTTCTGATCTACCTGTAGTTTTTGTTTTCTTGAGGGTAACATGGTGTGTCCAGTGCTTAATGTGTAACTTTATTTACTGAAAGAGAAAGGAAGTTAGTTGAAAAGATTCTGTAAATTTTAGATTTCACTGTACACGACATTGGCAATTCGATTATAATTCAATATTGGCAAATATTCTGAGTGTACTGTACAGGCAGCTTTTGTTCTTTTATGTCAAGTACTTGACATGAATCAAGATTCTGAATAATAAAGCCAGTGCCAGTTTGTTCCAGTGATATGACAGATCAAAAGTTATTTCAGGTTGTAAATTTTAATGTGTTTCAGTCCTGAAAATAGTAATGATATTTACAAATCAATTCAGCATAAAAGTATTTATCTTGAAAAATATATTTCAACTTTTTGAAAACATATTTAAGGAAAATATGTTGTTTCTGTTTAAATTTTTACTCCACATGACATTTTGGGTTTTTTTTTTTAAATCGCATAATTTTATAATCTTAATGTTTCGTTTTGTTTTTAATGGGCATTATTATTTAACATTGACCCACTTTTTACCTGACAATGCATATTTATTGTTTTATTTCACACAGGTGATTAACCTGTTTACTGTAAAACACATTGCACCCAAATATTGCACTGTATTGAGTAAATAGTTTACACACTGGATTATACTGCTAAATTGAGCTAAGCCTATTCATTTTATTTTCAAACAGTTTGAAGTACTTTGGTGGGAGATTAGTACAGTGATGGTATAAAATAGAAATATAATACTTGCTGAATAATTATGGGACATGGTATAATTCTATACTGTGCTTAATGATTAAAACATATTCATATTGGGTATGTACTGTGGTTAATATAGCATGATTTCAGTCCAAAAATTACAATACCATATCCAAAACCTTTCTAAAAAAGTTTCTTCCAAGAATTCTAAAAAAAAAAAAAAAGGTTACACTTTATTTCGATAGTCACTTTAGACATTCTACTAACTATAAGTAACTTTTCAACTACATGTCAACTAAGTGTCATTAGAGTATTAGTAGGCTGTAGTAGACTGTCAGTAGACTGTTAGGTTAGGGTTAGGTGTTAGGGTTCAGGTTAGGAGAACAAGTTGACTTGTAGTTGCTAAGTTACTTACAGTCAGTTGAATGTCTGTTGGGGGACCAACAAAATAAAGTGTTAGCAGATATTAAGCTAACAGTCTACTAATACTCTAATGATAGTTAGTTGACATGTAGCGGCAAAGTTACTAATAGTAAGTTGAATGTCTAAAGTGGACTATCAAAATAAAGTGTTACCAAAAAAAAAAAAAAACATTCTTTTTTGGTCAATATTTGTTCTAGTGATAAATGCTAAATTCACAAGGCATTTATCTTGTATCAATTATTTATTAATTTTTTTCAGCAGGTACTTCACTGTGAGGGGGTGAATAATAAAAGCTACGTGTGTGAGACGGGACACTGTTGTGGAGAGTCCCAGTGCTGTAGCTACTACTATGAAATTTGGTGTAAGTGCATCTTCATGTTTAATATCAGGGTCACAATGTTTCATAGGAATTCATAAAGGCTCGTTCACATTCAAGAATGATGACGAACTAAAACTTCCAAACTTTCATTAAACTATGTTAAATTTCTCCGCCATCAATTGACATTACTGATCTTGCCGAATCAGATAAATGTATTTTGCCTGTGCAATTTTGCTGTTTAAGGTGAAATGTAACCTAGCCTTAAGAGGTTTAGAAGAACTAAACACTATATATATATATATATATGACCAAATATGCACAAGCAGTGGTTTTAGAGGAATTAGTCAGGTTTTAAGTAGCAGTATAAAGTACAAATGCATACTTTAAAGGTTTTTTTTTTTCCGTGTGTGGGATTATTCCATGTTAATTTTTTCTTTTTTTTCTCAGGGTTCTGGCTGGTATGGGCCATCATCTTCATCCTGAGCTGCTGCTGCGTGTGTCATCACCGTCGCACCAAACACAGACTGCAACAGCAACAACGACAGCACGAGATCAACCTCATTGCCTACAGAGAGGTTCACAACAACACCTCTATCCCCTTCTACTTCAGTAATATCATCTCTCTTATATACATATTTGCTACTTTGATTCATTTAGCAAAGAACCTAGACAAATAAGGGAATTAAAAAATCTAAGTAATAATGCTGATTACTTTAAAGCTCAAACATTGAATGTTTAATAATAAACCTAACATTCTGATACTGGTAAAGCTTCTATTGTTAGTATGCATTTTCTTATATTAATACTCTTTACATAAAACATATATGAAAAGTTCAGATGCAAAAGCCTCTAAGTGCCATTTGAAATTTTCTTCTAGAATGATCATTTTTATCAAGCTTGTATATTTAAGTTCAGTGATTTTACTTAAATGGCAATGATAATTACCTATTAATTGTTAGTTAAGTGAAATTACTGAACTTAAATATAGAAGTTTGATAAAATTCATCATTAAAGAAGAAAATTTCAAATGGCATTTAGAGGCTTTTGCATCTGAACTCTTCATATATATATATATATATATATATACACTCACCGGCCACTTTATTAGGTACCCCATGCTAGTAACGGGTTGGACCCCCTTTTGCCTTCAGAACTGCCTCAATTCTTCGTGGCATAGATTCAACAAGGTGCTGGAAGCATTCCTCAGGGAGTTTGGTCCATATTGACATGATGGCATCACACAGTTGCCGCAGATTTGTCGGCTGCACATCCATGATGCGAATCTCCCGTTCCACCACATCCCAAAGATGCTCTATTGGATTGAGATCTGGTGACTGTGGAGGCCATTTGAGTACAGCGAACTCATTGTCATGTTCAAGAAACCAGTCTGAGATGATTCCAGCTTTATGACATGGCGCATTATCCTGCTGAAAGTAGCCATCAGAAGTTGGGTACATTGTGGTCATAAAGGGATGGACATGGTCAGCAACAATACTCAGGTAGGCTGTGGCGTTGCAACGATTGGGGCCCAAAGAGTGCCAAGAAAATATTCCCCACACCATGATACCACCACCACCAGCCTGAACTGTTGATACAAGGCAGGATGGATCCATGCTTTCATGTTGTAGACGCCAAATTCTGACCCTACCATCCGAATGTCGCAGCAGAAATCGAGACTCATCAGACCAGGCAACGTTTTTCCAATCCTCTATTGTCCAATTTCGATGAGCTTGTGCAAATTGTAGCCGAAGTTTCCTGTTCTTAGCTGAAAGGAGTGGCACCCGGTGTGGTCTTCTGCTGCTGTAGCCCATCTGCCTCAAAGTTCGACGTACTGTGCGTTCAGAGATGCTCTTCTGCCCACCTTGGTTGTAACGGGTGGTTATTTGAGTCACTGTTGCCCTTCTATCAGCTCGAACCAGTCTGGCCATTCTCCTCTGACCTCTGGCATCAACAAGGCATTTCCGCCCACAGAACTGCCGCTCACTAGATGTTTTTTCTTTTTCGGACCATTCTCTGTAAACCCTAGACATGGTTGTGCGTGAAAATCCCAGTAGATTAGCAGTTTCTGAAATACTCAGACCAGCCCTTCTGGCACCAACAATCATGCCACGTTCAAAGTCACTCAAATCACCTTTCTTCCCCATACTGATGCTCGGTTTGAACTGCAGGAGATTGTCTACATGCCTAAATGCACTGAGTTGCCGCCATGTGATTGGCTGCTTAGAAATTAAGTGTTAACGAGCAGTTGGACAGGTGTACCTAATAAAGTGGCCAGTGAGTGTATATATATAATTGGCAAGATGTTTTGTTAAAAAATCTTGGCCGTCAGTCGAATATTTTATTCAAAGTAATTACTTAAAATGATTTAATTGAATTAATCACTTATATCAACATTAAATATATGTGACTTGTGCTGGCAAAATGAGTCGTAATGTGCACAGGCTAATTTCAAGCTACATGCAAAACAAGTGAAACAATGTCTATTTTAAGGTTTTCCAAAAAATTTGTTCATTAAGCCCTCGTCTAGTGATCCAAATGCTCCAAATAGCAATTAAACATCTGAAATGATCTTTATTTTTTACGTTTTCTGGGAGGAGCACCTTTCCTTTGTCCAAAACAAACTTACTCGCGCTGACTGATGCGTGCACACAAGGACGCCTCAGATGTGGTCGTGATATACACACATTCACATAATTACAGTACTTTAAAATATCTGTCTTGGCCAGTATTCACGTAAACATTATCTGTTATGTCTTATGTGAACGTTTGGTTAACTGTTGGGGAAAAAACATCTGATGTGTGTAACATTATTTTAGATCCATGCGGTACATTAGTTGTATATAGGCTGTCTGTTTTATTAATGTTAATCAAACAATTGTGGTATAATGAAGAAAAGTTATACAGTATTTTAACAATAGAAATATAGGAAATATTTGGTTTTGACTTGGTGTGTGTGCCAAATTTTGTGTCGTTACCAGGTTTTTTTAATGTAATGATTGCTAGGGGATTTTTTTTTTTGGAACCTTCAGAAAACTTTAACTTGATTTTTCTCAATTAACTTTGCTGACTATTGACTTCAAACAGGTGTAGCTCAGTCATTTTTGGTCTGATTCTAACAAATCATACATTATTTGAAGGGGTTTTAGATGAGATGATTCGCTTACACCTACAACCACCTACTCGGCAATTGCTGCCTCTTTTTTTTGTTTCAGAAAGAGCACATTGGAAAGACAGTGTTATCAAACATTTAGCATTTTTTCACACAATGGCATGCAACAAGGTTTGATCAAAGTCCCTTTTTGAGCCATGTGGTTTTACGTGTGGGGCATGCTACAAGCTATTCTTTTCTATGTGGGCAATAGGCATGCAAATATACCTGTTCAGTTCTTCATATCCAAATCTACGAAACCAGTTTGTTAAGATTCAATTTCACGTGAGCAACAAAAACATTTTTTTCTTAACTCAAACTTATTTCTCTTGCCGATTAGCTCAGCCAGTAGAGCAGCCTGAATAGTTTTTTCTTTCTTTGTTTTTTTCCCCATTACCACCTAGTCAAAGCAATTTTCTTATTTTTTGAATTGTTTTTTAAAATTTGTCTTACAGTAGTCTTATTTAATAGTCTTATTTATTTTATTTTTTTTACATCATTAACCCTCTAGGGTTGTTCTGCCCAAATGGACCCGAAGATTCAAATAAAAAATGCTTAAAAATCACAGCTTTCTCGGAATGGTCCGAAATTTGGTGACTTTGTTGGTATTTGGTATATGAACACCCAAACAAATTGGGGACGGGATGTGAATAGTCTAAGTGGTTGTAAAACCACTTGGTGTTAGGGTCCAGATGGACCCTCATGGAAAATGAATGGGAAATTGGCAAAAATGTGAAAATACGAAGAGAAAAAAAAAGTTTTTTTTGTGCGTACAATCTACAAATCAGCCATGATCCAGAAAAAAAAGCACACAACAGTGAAGGGGTGAATCTATAAAACATCAAGAGTGCAAAACAGACACATCCACACACACACACACACACACACTTTTATACACAAACACACCAAAAAATTCAGATTATACATGTGTTTTGCATTTTTAACCCTCTGGGGTTGTTCGTTTAAGAGTCACACCTGGGGTGTTCGGGCCCAAAGGGTGGGAATCATTTAAAAAAAAAATAATAATAATTTTTTCATTTTTTCATTTTTACATTTTTTCTTTTCTTTTTTGGTGTTTTGAGAAAATTTACAAAAAAAAATATATATATATATAATTACGATTAATGCAATAATTATGACCAATTTTTCCCCCATTGAATATAACAGAAAAAATATATATATATATATATATATATATATATATATAAATATACATGTGTATATATATATATATATATATATATATATATATATATATATATATATATATTTAAAGCTGTTCATTTTCATTTTAGAGTCAAGCCTAGGCCGCATAAAAGCAATTTTTGAAATGAGATGGATGCCATCTGGTGGACAAACTGAGCATTTTAAGCAAACTGAAATTGCTTTAAAGCCACAATATGTATTTTTTCTGCTTTAAAAATAGCAAAAATAACTGTATCTATGTTATATATTTCTATTAGATGTGTACTTACTTTATCCCGACAGTTTCCACCAACTTTCAAATACGGAGAAATTTATAGTTTATAGTTTATAGTTTAATTCGAAGACAAGGAATGTTTCTTTATTTCCGTTTCGTCGCCCTTCTATGGCGTCATATAACCTTTGACTCCTCTATTTCCTCTAACTTCCTGCGGAACCCGGCGAAACCGCCAAACACAAAGGGGAACACTGAACTACCGCCAATAAAGCAAAGAAAATGACGAAGAAAAAAAAGTTGTACGTATTTTTATGTGTGTAAATCACGTGCCCGCTCACAAGCGCTCACTCTTAACAGACACACTGTCCCCGGTGCTGCTCGCGCGTCACAGAATGTTCATAAAGCGCTCCCCGTTCACAGTAACCGGGTCGTCTCATTCAAATCAGCCAGGTGTTGCTGTCAGCGAGCCGCGCACATTGAATACTCATATGAGTCAGGCTGTGAATGTAAGTTACGTGCCCGCTCCAGCGCGCTCATGCTTACTAAATAAACGCCTCACCTCCGGCGCCGCGCACTCACTACATTCCCTTTAGCCTTAGCGCATAGTGGATGCATAACGCAAACCCAGTCAATGTGCCTTATAATCCGGTGCGCCCTATATATGAAAAATGTTCAAAACAGGTCATTCATTGAAGGGGCGTAATATAAATATTTATATTAGTCTGTATTATAGTTATGGACCACGATTACGCTTTGCCTGCACGTTCTGCTGCTACAGCCAGCTCAGTAAAGCTCAAACGTACGAGTGAAAAATATGATCCGAGAAGGGTTTGGGACAAGAGAAGCATGACGCAGGTAAACATTGGGGTTGCATTTAAAGCATCGAATGCATCTTGAAAAGCTAAATTTACAGAGAGATGCTGTATATCCGTATATTTTGTGTACGTCTGGTGTGAGTGACCCCTGGTGGCCAAAAATTGCATACTGTACGTTTAAAAGGGATAGTTCACAAAAAGTTCTTTCATAATTTATTCCAAATCTTCAACAAACAGCAAGGGACAATGTTGGCAAATTTGCAAAAGAACCTTGATTTGTCGTAACATCGCAAATATACAAGTTATTTAATTGGTGAGGCAATGCCCATTTTTAAGAGTTGACCTATAGCTGCTGATCACAATGTCCAAGCTTAATGAAACCTGATGCACTCAGACAAAAGGACAATCTGAGGACACACACTAAGTCTCTCACAGTTCTGCCAATAGTGGGCGCTGCAACTAAGATCAATTATGACTTCATAAAGAAGTTCATGAAATTACATGAAAAGCCCATTTTAAATGTAATTCTTTACCCTTAATAGTTTCCATTTAACAAATCTACCTTGTATAGCTCATAATATATATATATATATATATATATATATATATATATATAAAAAATGATAAAATTGATTTAAATATCTTCTAATTCAAACAATAGTACTGAATGTTAATTAAAAAGTTTAACATAAATATACAGCTTTGGGGCTAATACAGAAAAGGATTTGTCACCTTTGGATTTCAAGCAAGACAACGGGACGGTTAATAACTTACCAGAAGTAGATCTAAGGGATCTCTGAGGGGAGGGATCTGTAATGCAAGCTAGAGCCAGACCATGGCAAGGCTTTAAATACAAACATTAATTAAAAACCGTATAATCAATTCTAATATGGAAATATCTACAGAGAGGATTAGAAATTTGACCTTGGAAAAGTATGCCATTTTAAAATGGAAAATGTGTAGCAACCGTGCATTAGGATATACATTTCAAAACTAAAATGCTAAAACGGCAAAATGAACAAGTTCAATATATAATACAGATAGTCAAAATGGTATTGTCAATTATGAGATGGTGTCAAAATAAAAATAAAAAAGTCTTTGTCATAATTTTTCTTTTTTGGCAGAAATAGCCTTCCATATGGAAGTCCCATAGGTTTGGAACAACATGAGGATGAGATAATGATGACCATGTTTTTATTTTTGGATGAACTATCCCTTTAAAATGGTTAAAACTGTAGTTATTCAACCAAAACAAAGTCTGAATTGGTTCTCAGACATTTTCTTGCCATTCTTTCTCTTTCAGGATTCCTACCCAATTATCTCCTTCCAGAATATGAGGAAGCGGTACATCGTCCTGCTACGCCCCCTCCCCCATATAGTGCCTTAAACTCTGGACCTCCAGCCTACACCTGCCCCTTAACCACTGACCAGCAGGATACGCACTGCCCACCCAGACAGATCACTCCAGTGCCCCCTGCATCCGACACGCTCTGTTCCAGACCCAGCCTAGAAGAGATCCACACCTCCAGCGGGTACCACCACAAAGGCGACAGCAAGAGCGAGTTCGAGCGAAGCAGGTCCACGCAAAGTGCCCTTCCCTTAGATCAGCCTCCCAGCGTGGACAAACAGAACGAGTGCAGGAAGGAGATGCTCAGGAATGTGGTGATGCCTGATCATGAGAACGAGAGGATTCTGGCAAGGCACCGCAGATTTACACGGGACTCTGAGAGTGAGGTGTGCGTTTGTGGGCGAGGCTTGAAAAGCCATGAACCCAAAGAATTGGAGAGGCTTTTGAGCGAGGAGGACCAAGGGGACTCTGAGGATTTCTGTGAGGAATGTGGCCTCCATTCCTTCGAAGAGGAAAATCAGGGCCGTCTATCCCCAGAAAACAGAGTGGAGTGTGGAGCATCTCCACTCGCCCAATCTAAACCTCATCCTGTTTGCCTTTACTGGCATACTATTAATGAACAAGAGGGTCCACACAATAACACACAATCTTAAAGCTGAATACTAATTTAGAAAAAGCTGTATGAGATGGTGAACAAAGAAGTGAGAACAATTAGATGTTATCCGCAGCTGTGTTTTATGTACAAAGCATCTATTTATGCAGTTAAAAGCCCAAAAAGTGCACAAGGATGGGCTCTACTTGCTCCACGAGAGAACGTACCACATGTGCAGCTGTAATTGTGCTCTCAAAATGGTCGGAGCAAGATGGCTGTGCCTTTTCTACACAAAAATACAGCAAAATGGCGAACAAAGAATGCACATTTTATGAAGGCGCTGTAAACTGAATCATAATTGTACAATAGATTTGTACATGCAACATAGCTAGTTTTAGTTTTTCTCACTGACTCAATTCTGAGCTCAAAGAAAATCCAACTTCCCACTTTGTATTTACGTGCATTCATTTCGTAAATATGATATAAGGGCAAAAAAGGGGGGCGAAAAATTTCCCCGCACAGAATCTGCTGTGGTCATGTGAATTCGCCGTGTTGGTTATAAAGTGACTTCACACATCACTACACTATTGACAATGGACCATTTTTTTTTTTTTTTGCAGTCTTAGGATTGAGAGGCTAAATGCGCAAACACTGGTGTGCTGAACTATCAGTTTTTCAGGACAGTCAGTCAGAGAGAAATGTAAATACTGACAGGCCCCTGTCGACTTTCCCTAATATAATGGGACACATTTTAATGGTGTTTATTAAGTTTTTGTTTTGCACAATCACATTGTTCTGAATGAATTATATTGAATTCATTTTAAACACAAAGTATTTACATACTACAGTCTTAATTCACATATTGTCTGTGTTGCTGCTGTAAGCTCTGATGAATGTGTGTTCAGAACAAGTTTGATTCGTAAATCTAAGCTTTCATAGCCAAAGTAGGCTATAACATGTCATGGGACAATTATTAGCATTGGAGCTTGAAAGTGCTGCATTGTTTCTTGCCATAATTTTCTGATTGCATAGAAACACTACATGTTGAGGGTTCCTTTGAACCTGTAGGGATAAAATCCTTGCCGAAAGAAGTTGTCTTGCAGTATAGCTGTTTATCCATTGATGTAAGCTACAAAGTACAATAAACTATTTTCTCAGTGATACCTAATTAAGTAAGCTCCAAAGAAAGAAACATTTTGATATTTTTTAAAATGATAATATAGATCATTCTATTAGTAAAACGTGTCTTGATGAGTTTGATGCTATTGCCAACACACGTGGGTACGTAAGGCTGTAATTGGTGTAACATGAATTGCATCTATTCTTTTTGCACTCTGTTACAACCACTCTTAAATGCAATTCACGTGCCAGTTGTCCAGTATCATCTTGGACATCAGCCTAATTTTTATGTAAATACTTTAATTCATGAAAGCTCAAAATCTGTGTCAAGAAATATGGTAACAATTCAAAGTGCCTTGATTTTCTGTTCATATGCAAGCTAATGAGCCATACTTGTGTAATTATAAAGTGATTTATTTTTGTATCTCTGCACCAAAGTAGCTTCAGTTTTAAGTTCCTCTATGACTGAAGCACTCTTAACAAATAATTTATTTCACTGCCCTAATGAATGTTATTAGTATAGAGATGTGCTGCTCTTACTGGTGTCTCTGTGATGACAATCTAATGTTGAAGCTGTGCTTGGAGACAAATACATATTAATCTCTTTTTCTGAAAATATTAATAAGCTGCTGATTTTCAAAAAGTTATAAATACTCTGAAGCATTGTGCAAACATGATATAATTTTGTACAGCCTACAATTCTTAGCATTGGTTTGAGTTCTAGCACAATTTATCTTGTATCGGTCTGTCTTTTGTTATGCAAAACACATAATCGAGACACTGTCTAATAAACACAAATCAACACAACGTGTGTCATTGTTTTTATTTGTAGGGATTTTGATTCATTCCTGTGCCATCTTTGAATCAGTTCATGAACCAGATCCGTTCAGTGACCCTTTCTGTGGTGTGGCGTGAGTGGTCACTACAGTGGACAGCTATTTAAAAAGCATTTTCTTGAATTTGCAATGGTTTTTGATGGGAAAGTTGCACATCAATCTCTTCAGTGGACCCTGGTGCATCATCCTATGCATTGCAACAAAGTTATAAGCCATTGAGTTTTGATTTTTTTTTCCCTCTCCAAACCAAGATGGCCAATGGCCAGTCAGACATGCCAAGGTGCTCCGGAATATCCACCCATTCCTTCTATCCTAGGACACTCTTGTAGGTAAAAAAAATATTGCAGCATCAAACAGTATCTAATGAGTCATATCACAGTCAAATTTTCCAAGTTTTGATTTTAGATTGGGAGAAAAATCTGATAAATCACCCGTCCACTATAGTGGACCTCATGCATCAATGGCTATATTTTAGCTACAATTTATACGTATACTGTGAATATTGTTTTTGAAAATACTTAATCTGCATTAACTTTTTTTGACTGTAAATAAATGTAGTTGTATTATTAGAATGTAATTTTCATTGACGTCTAAAAAAGTTATGTAATTACATAATTTGTGACTTGTAATGCATTACTTTACTCATTTCATCAAAAAGTAATCTAATTACATAATGCATTACTTCTTAGATCAAAAAATATCTGTTTACCTATGTTTCTTTACTCGTAACATCAAAAAGTAATCTGATTACACAATGCATGTTACTTGTAGTGCATTACTTGTTAGATCAAAATAATGCATGTTACTTGTAATGCATTGTTAGATCAAAAAGTAATCTGATTAAATAATGCATGTTACTTGTAGTGCATTACTTGTTAGATCAAAAAGTAATCTGATTATGTAATGCATGTTACTTGTAATGCGTTTCTTTATTCGTAACAACAAAATGTAATCTGATTACGTAATGCACATTACTTGTAATTAATTGTTAGATCAAAAAGTAATCTGACTAGGTAATGCATATTACTTGTAATACATTACTTTACTCGAAACATTAAAACAAATCTGATTATGTAATGCATGTTACTTCTAACACATTACTTTCCTTGTAACATCAACCAAATAATCTGAATGCGTTATGCCTGGCCCAACACTGCTCATTTCAGATGAGATTTAAAAAAAAATGTATCACTAGGTTTTCTCAGAAGAGGGGCTATGCTAGAAATATGTCCATCTCTAACATAATCAGAATTATCAGCTAATAAGGGTAAATTGACATACTCTGGCACACTGGAGGGAGCATCTGAGTGTTTCCACAGTTGTACATTGACAGGCTGTAGACATTTCTGATAGAATCACATCATCATGCTCTGATATCCAAGATACACGAAGTGCAACTTGTATGCAGGTCAATCGCCTTTGCAATATTTCGGATTTATATATATTTTTTCATATATTTTATAGTTTTCACATGATTTGATGTAATTGTATTGATTAGTTTGTTAAATACACATAATTTATCTGTTTGATTATTGTATTATGTTTAATACATCTCTTCAGTTTAAACTAATGCATGCTGTCCACTTAAGTGGACATCTGAAAATCTCTTTGAAAAAAAGAAAAATCAAATCAAATCTTGTTTTTCATGCCCTATAAGGGCAATAAAAACACAAAGGAAAAAAACCCTGACTGAGGTTATCATAATTCATGCATGAAAGGGTTAAAAAATCCAGTGTTCAGCGAGTCACAAAAATGGTTCATTCATTCAACCAACACATTTATAACCAAAACATGTCTTATCCTGAAAATAAAATTGCATAATGAAATCGAAAGTGTTTGGGCGGTTTCTTATTGTTTTACAATACGCCTTCATTCGTTTGCCTGACCATTGATGACATACAATCTCATCCCAGTACTTTTGATTAATGGCTAGGCTATTTTTAATTTAGTCATTTCATCTGAATATCAACATTTGTGATATTTAGTCAGCCAAAACAGTTTAGAATTTAATTGATCTAATATTGTGTGCCTGGAAAATAGCTATCTGCATCATTGTGTGTATATTTGTTAATGAGGGATTTGTGGAGTAAAAGTTATTGTAAAACTATAGGTTAATTGAGTGATATCATTCAATTATATATCTTCAAATTAAATAAGCAAATATTTATATGACTACATTAGACAGAGCGATTTTACCTTTCAGATTAATCTCTTTTTTTACTGGGGTTCTGCTTTTGTCTGTCATCTGTTATTCAGTTATTCAAATAAATTTTCTGAATTTTAAATTCAATAGTTGATTTAGTAGGCTATTTGTATGACACTTAATACTTAATACTGAAAATATTAAACATTTTAAAATATTAATAAGTATATCAAAAGTAATGTATACACACATTATGTAAAACCTTCTTACTTCTCTTTTAATGTTGTGCTATAACAGCAAATTAGCGAATGTTTCTATTTATTTCCACACAGATGCATCATCCTCCAGCAAAAGCTAAACTGAGCTATATCTAAACTTGTTTCTGTTTTAAAGTAAATCCACATTGTTCTTAAGGCAATCCCCATCTATTATTGTAATTATCATTGGTCGTAAATCAAGGGCACACACATAAATATCAGCTTGACAGTAGGAAATGGTTCCTCTCCCCGAACAATAAAAAGTATATTTTGTAAATTATATAAATATATTTTATTACATGAATTCCTGAAGGCTCCATGTTCGTGATAAATTATGATTTTAACAGCTGTTTAAAAATGGCACAATTGTTGTCAAAGAGCGCTCTCTACAGGTCATGTATTAGATTTAATAATAGGATAGCCTACAATAAGGCAAACTTTACACATGTTGATGGGAGAAGGTATTCTTATTTTGAGTTTTACCATTTTAACAATATTAATAAATACATTAATATAAATAATTTGATTAACCCACTATGGGACTAATTATGAAATCACAGAAAATGTCATTTTCCATTTGAACCATAAATCGTTTCCTGTGCCTTGATACCGGAGATCCATTTACAGTAAAACAATGCAATGTGGCACGGTTTCAAAACAAGCATTATAAATTGTCAGCCTTCTCGTGCTCTTAATAAAACTAAAAGGGGGTGCTTATTTTAGTCGATAGGAAGTTACATAGGCCTAACTATCGAACAGTAATAATAATCAACCTCTATGAATTTCAATTTTAACCATCATAGTCTGAAGGCTATAAAATGTAGAATGTAGCCTAGTTAAAATTTTAATCTGGAAATATTTTAATCTGTTTTTTTTTGGGTCATCTACTTAAAAAGTGTCCTTGTAACTGCAATGTTACAATAACGTTAATTTTATACATTTTTCTTTAGTAGCCTAAATTCAATAAAAAATTATATATTTTAATAGTTTTTTTTTTTTCAAATTTGATGCAGTTTTGTAAATACTGATAGCTATAAATAAATAAATATAGCCTATGAAATAGGAATTTCATGTTCATTTACAGTAACCTTATTCTATAGCTACACAAAACAAACATAACACTTTTTATCCAACATGACATCATGACTTTTGCGTAAACATACACGCAACTTTCAAGTCAACTGGCCTGTACGCATTCTGAGCTATCCTCGTGTATGTGTGTGTATGTGTGTATGTCTACGCCATTAAATGTCCGAGCGATTCCGCGTGTACACGGTGTTAAATGTCCGAGCGATTCCGCGTGTATATACACACCGTTAAATGTCCGAGCGATTCCGCGTGTATGTACACGCCGTTAAATGTCCGAGCGATTCCCGTGTAAATGTCCGAGCAATTCCGCGTGTATGTACACGCCGTTAAATGTCCAAGCAAAACGAAGCAATTTTCATCCCAAAACAACTGACACTTTTGACCATACGTCAGCATCGGACGTTTTAGGGTACCCTTTAACGTCAGTTTGATGAAGATCCTAGGGCGTCATTTAACTGACACTTTACCGTCATTTATCTTAGCTTAAATGTAAAAATGTATATATTTAAATTTTTTCAAATGAATATGTGAAAAATAAAATAAAACAGAGCAGTGCTGCGGTAATGAGATTTTGTCGTTAAGGACAATGTCGGTGTATGAATGATTGAGTTAATGGATGTATATACATACTTAACTACTACTGAATATTTGTCATTTAATAGTCTATACAGTAAACCTTGAATTTGTCTCTACAGCAACACAAGGTCTTTACCGCAACACCTAAATTTACTGCAGTAAAATGTTGCTTAAATTACATTCTTGCTAATATTTTAGCAAACTGGCAGTTAGCAAGGCCTTGAGTATATACTGTATATATATATATATATATATATATATACTTAACTACTACTGAATATTTGTCATTTAATAGTCTATACAGTAAACCTTGAATTTGTCTCTACAGCAACACAAGGTCTTTACCGCAACACCTAAATTTACTGCAGTAAAATGTTGCGTAAATTACATTTTTGCTAATATTTTAGCTAGGCCTTCCACATTAGTTTTGACTTAGCATCTTAATATGCATTTAACAGTAATAGGCCTATACATTTATTTTTAAGATGTAGTTCAAAATACACAATTATTAAGCTGAATGGTTAGGACACACAATAAATACTAGAGCAGAAAACATGATGTTTATCTTACTTTTTTTTGGATCTTGTGGGTGAGGTAGTGTGGTGGCCCAGTCTATCAATGTGCTCACTGCTCAAGTGTTAATTTCTGTTTGTTTGTGTTTGATAAAATTTCATAATAAAAGCTTTTTTTCCATTATTGTGATAAGGACTCGAAAGTGTGGGACAGGCACATTTAGTAAAAAAAAAAAAATCATCAAAATGATCAGTAATACAAAGAATTTTAGGATGCTGTAAATTAATCTGTATATTAAACAATTCCCTTTGAAATAATTTTAAATTGTAATTAGCTTGTATATCTCAACATTGAGACCAGGTACGTGCATGGGACCTTAACAAAAATGGTGTTTTGAGCTATAAATGCTTCATAATATTATATTTAATCACATTAATAATTGTATTTTTTGTCAAGGTGTGTAATGGTAGGCTACTGTGAATATAATTATGAATCATCAAACGACAAATTTTAACATAAATCTAAAATTTCAGTGCTGGGACTTAAAAGTGCCCGTAGTTGCAGAAACACCCTTTTATACTTTGCTAAATACATAATGGTTATAACACTGACCTCCATTTACTCCCTGAATGAGGCATTTTTCATTAATATTTCCATGCTTTTTTCCCATGATTTTAATGCTGCAGTGGATAAAATAATGCATTGGATAAATCTCACCCGGATACAACAGCTAATCCATTTTCTAAGTTACTGAATAAATGTATCACTGAACTTAAAGGGATACTCCACTTTTTTTTTGGAAATAGGCTCATTTTACCACTCCCCCAGAGTTAGACAGTTGGGTTTTACCGTTTTCAAATCCATTCAGTCAATGAGACCAGAAACTGTCTGGTTACTGATAGTCTTCTAAAAATCAGAAAATCGGCTGAATACATTCGAAAACGGTAAAACTCAACTGTTTAACTCTGGGGGAGTGGTAAAATGAGCTTATTTCCAAAAAAAGTGGTGTATCCCTTTAATATAATCGATCTTTGGAGAATTAAAAACACTACATCTAAGGACTTTACTTTTTTTTTCTTTCTAACAGACACAAGACTTTCTCTGGGATAGATTGCATATTTCTCAGCCCATCTCTAATTTCATCTAACTCCTCTATTTCTATATTATTGTCTGATCAGTGGTTTTAACACATCAATACTAGCTACTTAATCAGATGCTCATTAATTCCCTAAAAGATCATAAAAGATAAAGCACTAAATGTACTAAACAAGGATTCTGTATATATTTTTCTTGCCAAAGCAAAAAACCTGTCAGTTTACACATTTAGAAAGTAAGATCCAATTAAGTTTTTCTGATCAACAAACACGACTGTTCTCCTTAAAAGAAGAGTATGATTTACTTTCACAATCAAAGGCAGAGTTTATATTACATATAGCTAGACAAAAATAGTAGGCTATTTTGAATCTGAAAGGACCTTGCCGCTTGGCCCTCAGGTTGAGGGAATGTGAAGGCATTTATCAGTGCAATAAAATCTTCAGTAATGCACAACAGCCCTTTGCCCTAATGCATTTTCATTTTAATTTTGCCACTTATTAAGCATTTCAATATGCATATTAAAACTAGTATATGAAATGGCAAATGTAAATTATGTAATTTCATTTTCATTTTGCACCAAAAGTTGCTAGAATGGTAATGTAAAATGTAAATTTTAACACCAAATGCAATGCCATTTTACATATTGGATTGTCATTTTGCATATTACATTTAATATTGACACACACATCAATCCACAGATGCACACAAGAGTGACATTGATGCATGGCAATGTTTTTCTTCCAACATATTGAATTATATAAAAGAAATATATAAAAATGTTTTTCTTTTTTTTTTCTTTCATATTGTTAATTATTGATATATGCATATGTCTGTTGCCCCCTCTTCCCTTTCTGTTTGTTTGAGTGGATGTGATAAAAAGTTGATCACACTAAAAAAGTAATTTTCCCAAATTTTCCAG